>NC_091079.1:51326515-51629545 GCF_032405125.1 Capricornis sumatraensis
GGGTTGGAGATTGAGTGCAGTGGCCAATGGCCAATTATTTCATTGACCATGCTTCTGTGATAAAGCTGCCAGAAAAACCCAGAAGGAGAGGGTTGGAGAGTTTCTGGGTTGGTGAACTTCAGCTTTTCAGGTGGCTCAGTGGTAAAGAATCCTCCTGCCAATGCAGGAGACGAGATGTAGGCGACTTGGGTTTGATTCCTGGATCCGAAATAGCCCCTGGAGAAGGAAATGGCAACCCAGTCCAGGTTTCTTGCCTGGGGAAGCTCCATGGACAGAGTTGCCCGGCGGGCTACAGTTCATGGGGTCCCAGAGTCAGTCATGACTGAGAGGCTGAGCACTTGTCCGAACTCGTGTTGGTGTCTGGAACTCTGTGCTCTCACTCGTCCATGCCTTGCCTGTGCATCTCTTACGTCTGCCTGTTCCTGAATTATGTCCTTTTATAATAGACTGCTAATTTAGTCAGAAAATGTTTCTCTGACTTCTGTGAGGTGTTCTAGCTAATTAATTGAACCCAAGGAGGGGATCCCTGGAACCTCTAATCTGTAGCCAGTTGATCAGAAGAAGCGCAGACGACAGCCTGGACTTGTGAATGGTGTCTGAAGTGGGGGTGGGGTGCAGTCCCGTGGCGGGTAAGACCTTATCCCGTGATATCTGTCACTATATTCAGGTAGATGGTGTCAGAATTAAATTGAATTGTAGGGCACCCAGCTGGGGTTGGAGAATTGCTTGGTGGTGTGGGGAAAAATACCCATCCAGGTTACATCCACTGTCAGGTTAAATTCAAATGTCTAGTAGTGACATATAATCTCTTTGCTGCCTACCTACCAAAATTATACTCTTTGAAAGCTCTCATTTTTCCAGCAGTACTTTTTTCATTTTTTCCTCTTTGTCCTAATATCCTAAACAGCTTCTTCTTTTTAACTCAAAATTCACTTCAGTTTTTCCATTTTTCTTCATATTTCAGTTAATGAGACATTTTCTGGCTAATTCCCCTTTTAATTCATGTGATTTAATTCAGCTTTTCTGGTCCATATAAGTCCTTACCAGATTCATTCTCCTAAAATATCATGTTCAGTCCCCTGCCTCAGAGCCTTAGAGTGATTTTCTGTTAGATCAATGTAAACTCATCAATCTGATTTGGAAGCCATTTTTCACTGGGGTTTTCCAGTTGGATCCCAATTGCAATCTCTTAGTGATGTAATGGAGAAGGCAGTGGCACCCCACTCCAGTACTCTTGCCTGGAAAATCCCACGGACGGAGGAGCCTGGTAGGCTGCAGTCCATGGGGTCACTAAGAGTCGGACACGACTGAGCGACTTCACTTTCACTTTTCACTTACATTGGAGAAGGAAATGGCAACCCACTCCAGTGTTCTTGCCTGGAGAATCCCAGGGACTGGGGAGCCTGGCGGGCTGCCGTCTATGGGGTCGCGTAGAGTCGGACACAACTGAAGCGACTCAGCAGCAGCAGCAATGATGTAATAAAAATTTTTTCTTTGCTACATTGTTGAATGTTTGCCTTTTTTTTTTCAACTCTATTGCCTTGCTAGCACTTTTCCCACTCTTAGGATATATACTTCTCCCCTGACAATTAGCTTTGAAAGTTTAAAATTTTGAGACTCTCAACAAAATTCTATACCAACTTTATTCAGATTCAAGTCACAATAATAAAAGTGCTTCATCAGTACAGAGTACTTTAAATAATTTTCCAAGGCTTTGATATATATTCCCATGTGTTTCACTTCCTTTGTGGCTCAGATGGTAAAGAATCCACCTGCAGTGCAGGAGACCTGGGTCCCATCCCTGGGTTGGAAGGATCCCCTGGAGGAGGGCATGGCAACCCATTCCAGTATTATTGCCTGGAGAATACCCATGGATAGAGGAGCCTGCTGGGCTATAGTCCCTGGGGTCTCAAAGAGTTGGACACAACTGAGCAACTAAGCACAGAACCATGTGTTTTTTATGCACAGTACTATAAACTAAGTAACATAGATGTTATCTTATGAATGAGCAAGATGAGACCCAAAGTAGATTAACACTTTACTAAAGATGGTAAAGTTAGTGTATAATAGATGGGTCTCCTGACTCAGTCCAGTGTACTTTTCTGCCTCTGAAATCCATTTGTCCTTGTGTCTCACTTGTAAAACTTAATGTCCTCTCTGGTATTTCCTACATTTCTTATCTGTTAATTTTGTTGCTCTAATTATTCTGTGAATTTATTTAGAATAGGATGCCACCTAACCTTTTTTATTTTCCATAATCTTGGGCACATAAAGGAACTCCTTATGTTTAATATTTTCCTACTGCAAGCAAACTATCTACCAGTTGGAAGCAAATGAGTGCATGGCTGATTGGGTACACAACAACGAATGTGACGTTAGCGCACATCATTTATTGGACATCTGTGGTTGGTCCCGTGTGGGGATGGGGTGAGAAGAAGAATATTTGGAAATATTTAGTATTTTTCAGTCCTTTAGGGCAGTATTTTGACCTAAAGATAGGAGAGGAACAATATATACATTTATTTCTAATATATAATACACAGTATGTAATGTGCTTAGTTGTTCAGTTATGTCTGACTTTTTGCAACCCTATGGACTGTAGCACACCAGGCTCCTCTGTCCATGGAATTTTTCAGGATACTGGAGTGGGTTGCCATTTCCTCCTGCAGGGGATCTTCCCAAGACAAGGATTGAACCTCTGTCTCCTATGTCTCCTGCATTAGCAGGCAGATTCTTTACTACTGAGCCATAATTTATAATATAATATTTATTAATGCATATTTATATCAGTGATCAGTTGCTCAGTCATGTCCAACTCTTTGCAAGCCCATGGACTGCAGCATGCCAGGCTTCCCTGTCCATCACCAACTCCCAGAGCTTGCTCAAACTCATGTCCATCAAGTCGGTGATGCCATCCAACCATCTCATCCTCTGTCGTCCCCTCCTCCTACTGCCTTCAATCTTTCCCAGCATCAGGGTCTTTTCCAATGAGTCAATTCTTCACATCAGGTGGTCACAGTATTGGAGCTTCAGCTTCAGCAACAGTCCTTCCAATGAGTATTCAGGACTGATTTCCTTTCGGACTGACAGGTTTGATCTCCTTGCAGTCCAAGGGACTCGCAAGAGTCTTCTCCAACACCACAGTTCAAAGGCATCAATTCTTCAGTGCTCACCTGTACTGTATTATATATATTCTTTATATACTGTATGGAAGTGGAAGTGTTGGTCGCTCAGTCATGTCCAACTCTTCGTGATCCTATGGACTGTAGCATTCCGTGCTCTTCTGTCCATGGAATTCTCCATGCAAGAATATTAGAGTGGATTGTCATTCCCTTCTCCGGAGATCTTCCCAACCCAGGGATTGAACCTGCATTGCAGGCAGATTCTTTACCATTGAGTCACCAGGGAAGCCCCAAATATTGTATATATAATCTTTGAAAGTTCAGAAATTTAAAGAAAAATGCTATTTGACATTTACTGGTCAAGACCATAATAGCTATAGGTGTTTACAGAACGTCATGCAAACTAATGATGACCTACAAAGATAACAAGATTTGAATAATATTTCAAGGCTCATATAATTCAGATCTGGAAATGATTTTAGGGTCTTGAGCAATGGATAGAATTTATGTAGGTAGATAGGCAAAAATGGCTTGTCAAATGAATGGGATTTTTATTATCTAATATAATGAGTTTGTGCTTATTTTTTACTACACAACTACAATATGATGTTAGTTGCAGAAAAAGACTAAACAACTGACTGGTATATTTTCTTTCTCTGCAGAGGTAAAGTGTAGGATACTCCTGGCTCTTCTTGAATATTCAGGTAAGAGTTTGCATTATTTTTACTGTTTGAAATTATTACAGCCCACTACCTTAAATGTCTTATGATATGAAGGCAGTGGCTTCACCTGTTTACAAAATAGATGGAAATATGATCCCTACCTTCTCTAAAGCCTTGCAGAGATTAAAAAATACTTCTATAGTACTTTATGATAAAGACATAAAACATGCTCATTTTCAATTACAAGTAAAATGCATGAAAGCGTATATAAATGTATATTTATACAAAATATGATTTAAAAGGAGAAAGGAACCAGGTTTTGGTAAAGTTCCTTGTACAAATAAGTTTTATGGTGAACCTGTGTCTAATTTTTGTTTATAACAAGGATGTAGATGGTTCTGATTCAAGGAGAAACAGATTGTACTTTTGATGGGAGGAATCACAATCAGAAATTGGTTTGGAAGGGCGTGGATGCAGAGAGGGGAAGAATTTGTGACTACTTTGCAATCTACCACACTTGGAAAATTTAAATTATAATGAATGGATGAGCCAACTTAAACAAGAGAGCCTTTTTTTTTTCCTTCTGATGATTGGATTTTGCCTTGCTTTTTGACTGAGTAATAATAATAACAAAAGTATGTCACATTTTTTTAACTTTAATAATAACAGCAGATTTAATGTACCTCATTTTTATGGATTTCACTGTGTTCTCACAACTACTCTGTGAGAACATTATTATTGTTTCCACAGTTTTAAAGGTGAAGAAATCTGCATTCAAGCAGATGAATCATAACTAGTACATGTAGTCAGTCACCACATATTTTGGGGCATCCAGAAGATTAGGCATAAAGATACCTTACTGGGTGAATTAATAAATAGTAGGTGGCAGTTTTGAAATTGAGACTTAGATCTGCCAGTTCCAGAAGTGGTTCTGGAATGTGTTGCTTTATTTATTAATATTCAGATGGGTGTTCTTGTTTTGATTTAAATTTTGTCTTTTCCTATCATAATTCTCTTTTTTGGTTTACTTAATTTCCTGACTCTTTTTTTCCCTATTACATTTGAATGGTACCAAACAGACTAATTACTCCATGTTGTTGGCCACAAAATTATGCTTTTCACTTTAAAAGGGCAGACTGTATCTGCCAAACATTATTCTTAATTGCTTTTTATTTCTGTCTTTTTCTTTCTCTAATCTCTTCTTTTTGTTTATTTTGCTTTCATTTCCCTACAACTTCAGAGTAATGACGGATTACCTGTGTGTCTAGAAACCTTCTCATTCTTTTTAGATCAGCAAGCTTAAGATGAAACTTGAGCTTTTTAAACAGCCTAGAGTAAATGAAGTGTTAATGTTTTTAAACATGTTGGTAGAAGATGAATTTAAGCAGGTTCTCAAATATTGAAATGAAACAAATGGATAGGTAATAATCCATTTGTTTTGAGTGTGTTCTCACTATATGGAAATTCTTAGTTGCCAAAAAATAATAAGCTCCCATACACACACGTGAACAAAACAGAATTCTTTGCTTTTCTTCTTTTACTAGAAGCTGGGAGCAGCTCTTGTGATTCCTGCTGTAGTTCTTATTGATGAAAATGATGAATGAGAATAGCTTTGGTAAAGAATGGACACTTGAATTTTGAACAGCTGCATAATTAAAAGGAAAAGACCTATGTGTTTTTCAGTTCACTTTTTGGGTTTCTTTCTTTATCGTGGCATTCCTTCTCTAGTCAGTAATAGACTGAGCACCCATCACCGTGTTAGATGCTAGGGGAGAAAAAGAATCTTGGTAATATCACGTCCGATTTCACCTTGCTAAGTGCTTTAAATGTTTTTATTTCATCTATTTTTTTTTAAGTCTATTACTTTAAGAACACAGAGCCTCCATTCAGCTTTATTTTCTTTTAAAATTTATTTTAATTTTTATTGGAGTATGGTTGCTTTCCCTGATACTGGGAAAGATTGAGGGCAGAAGGAAAAGAGGGTGTCAGAGGATGAGATGACTGGAAGGCATAACGATGCAAAGGACATGAACTTGGGCAAATTCCAGGAGATGGTGAGGGACAGGGAGGACTGGAGTGCTGCAGTCCATGGGGTTGCAAAGAGTCAGACACAACTGGGCAACCGAACAACAACGACAACATAGTTGCTTTACAGTGTTGTGTTAGTTTCTACTGTGCGGCAAAGTGAATCACTTACACAGATACATGTATTCCTTCCTTTTTAGATTTCCTTCCTATTTAGGCCACCACAGAGCACTGGGTAGAGTTCCCCGTGCTATACAGTAGGTTCTCATTAATTATCTATTTTATGCATAATAGTGTATATATGTAAAGCCCAATCTCCAGCCCCCTTTCCTGCCTTGGTGTTCATATGTTTGCTCTCTACACCTGAAAAATGGTACAGATGAACCTATTTTCAAAGCAGAAATACATAGAGAACAAACATATTCCATTGATCTTTATCACAGATCTAAGAAGTAGGAATAGCTCCTATTTTAAAAATAAGAATCTAATACCTAGAATCATACACTTTAAAGATGGTGGAATGGGTAGTTGAAAGCAGATTATCTGCCTTTGAAGTCCCTGAGCATAAATCACACTATATGCCAACTCCCCCTGGCACTGATGCTGATTGTCCCCTGGGAGGCAAAAGCATGTAAGCAAACTCTCACAATGCTAGGTCATTAGCCCTCCAGCAGGGGGAGACACCCCCAGGCCTGAGGTGGGGCAGAGAGAAGTATACCAGCTTCCTGAAGGAGAGGGGACATTTCACAAGGGGAGGTAATATTTCAGTATTTTGATGAGTTGACTTTTTTTCCTGCATCTGTTTTTTATTTTTTATTTTTATTTTTTAAATTTAATTTTTTTTTACTCTACAATACTTTATTGGTTTTGCCATACATTGACATGAATCCATCACAAGTGTACGTGAGTTCCTAACCCTGAACCCCCCTCTCACCACCCTCCCCGTATCATCTCTCTGGGTCATCCCAGTGCACCAGCCCCAAGCATCCTGTATCCTGTATCGAACCTAGACTAGCGATTCATTTCTTACATGATAGTATACGTGTTTCAATGCCATTCTCCCAAATCATCCCACCCTCTCCCTCTCCCACAGAGTCCAAAAGTCTGTTCTTTACATCTGCGTCTCTTTTGCTGTCTCTCATATAGGGTTATCATTACCATCTTTCTAAATCCATATACATGTGTTAGTATACTGTATTGGTGTTTTTCTTTCTGGCTTACTTCACTCTGTATAATTGGCTCCAGTTTCATCCATGATGAGTTGACTTTTTAAGAATGATTTCATGTTTGCTGAGTGGAGAGGGAAGAAGGGTGTCCCACAGCCAAGGGCCCATGAACCAAGAATCACCCTTTTAAGTCAGACTGGTGCTGCTGCTGCTACTAAGTCGCTTCAGTAGTTTCCAACTCTGTGTAACCCCATAGACGGCAGCCCACCAGGCTCCCCCGTCCCTGAGATTCTCCAGGCAAGAACACTGGAGTGGATTGCCATTTCCTTCTCCAGTGCATGAAAGTGAAAATTGAAAGTGCAGCCACTCAGTCATATCCGCCTCCTAGCGACCCCATGGACTGCAGCCTACCAGGCTCCTCCGTCCATGGGATTTTCCAGGCAAGAGTACTAGAGTGGGGTGCCGTTGCCTTCTCTGTTGCTGCTGCTGCTGCTGCTAACTCACTTCAGTTGTGTCTGACTCTGTGCGACCCCATAGATGGCAGCCCACCAGGCTCCCCTGTCCCCGGGATTCTCCAGGCAAGAACACTGGAGTAAATTGCAATTGTCCCCTCCAATGCATGAAAGTGAACAGTGAAAGTGAAGTTGCTCAGTCATGTCTGACTCTTAGCAACCCCATGGACTGTAGCCCACCAGGCTCCTCCATCCATGGGATTTTCCAGGCACTCGATTGGGGTGCCATTGCTTTCTCCAGCCTTCTCTGTTAAGTCAGACTAAATCGTCATTTCAAGAAGCCAGAGAATGAATGCATACATTTTCAATTCACTTAATTCAGTTGTCACTCTACTGATTCATTATTTTCATTTAGTAAGTATTTGTTGAATATCTACACATTGTTAGAAATTATGTACAACAGAACAGGTGTTTTGCTTTTTTCATAGTTGAAATTGGGCAAAGCTGTTTCCCAGTTTAGCCACTTTATAATAACATGTAAAACATTCTTTTCCATCTATTAGAATGGGGCATATGATATTTAATACTTAAGGGAAATGTCTAACATATGTTGTTGTTAAATTAACAGATTGAACCATATGAAATTGACATATTCAATCATGTTGACCTACCAAAACAGCAAGTTCATAGAGTTCAACCTAATCAATAAATATTTTTGTTATATAATAACTATTTTTCATATTTAATCTTCTTTCTAATAAAATTTTCAAGACTAGTTTTTCCTAACAGTGAAACTGAGTAACAAGCAGCAATTATCTGTACCTATGCCATCACTTCATGGGAAATAGATAGGGAAACAGTGGAAACAGTGTCAGACTTTATTTTTGGGGGCTCCAAAATCACTGCAGATGGTGACTGCAGCCATGAAATTAAAAGACGCTTACTCCTTGGAAGAATAGTTATGACCAACCTAGATAGCATATTCAAAAGCAGAGACATTACTTTGCCAACAAAGGTCCGTCTAGTCAAGGCTATGGTTTTTCCTGTGGTCATGTATCGATGTGAGAGTTGGACTGTAAAGAAGGCTGAGCGCCAAAGAATTGATGCTTTTGAACTGTGGTGTTGGAGAAGACTGTTGAGAGTCCCTTGGACTGCAAGGAGATCCAACCAGTCCATTCTGAAGGAGATCAGCCCTGGCATTTCTTTGGAAGGAATGATGTTGAAGCTGAAACTCCAATACTTTGGCCACGTCATGCGAAGAGTTGACTCACTGGAAAAGACTCTGATGCTGGGAGGTATTGGGGGCAGGAGGAGAAGGGGACGACAGAGGATGAGATGGCTAGATGGCATCACCGACTCAATGGACATGAGATTGAGTGAACTCTGGGAGATGGTGATGGACAGGGAGGCCTGGCGTGCTGTGATTCATGGGGTCACAAAGAGTCGGATACAACTGAGCGACTGAACTGAACTGAACTGACCTGACTGATGCTTTGGTAGTCATTAAAAGCAGGTGTTTCATGTCCTTGGTTAAACAGCTTTAAAAAAATATGCCTTTTCATCAATAAAGCAAGGAGAACTCACTGCTGAATAAAGGCAGCATGTTTATTTATGTTATACACTAATTATTGACAATGCTTCTTCATTTCAGAAGTGTGCAAGCCCTCAACATGTTCAGTATACATTTGGGAATATGTTGATTTTTCACCTGTGTTGTTTTTCTAGTACAAGTAATTTTTCAGTGTACAGAATGTGTGGCTTGGTGTTTATGTTGCTATGCAGTTTGTATATACCCTGTGTCTCAGAGGAGTGAACCCTTTAGGATTGAGTTCTCAGAGGCACAGCTGCTTTCCATTTGAGAAACCTGAGGTCCAGAACTGGCAGTTCATAGGGTCAACATACCTTCAAAGAAGGTCAGTCGAAAGTCCAGTTAATTGCAGAATAAGTATGCTAGTAAAAATCGATTTATATTAAAACTGTAAATATATAATTATGTCAAAAAATATAGGGATTTCTGAACTGGACCTATTGATAGCTTGTGAAATTGAATAGGTGACTTCAGGAGATTCAGATCTGTTTCTTGTTATAAGTAGTTAGACATCAGTACTCTTTCCCCATGTGTGTTTTATATTAGTATTTGAATAGGCCTAGTAGACAATTTTTTAAATTTAGTATTAATAATACTGTATTTCATTTGCTAGTGCAAACTGAAAAACTGGGCTTTGAATTCCCTTTAGGGAAAGTGTCACACAACAATGCATATTATGTTCCATCACTAAAAAAAAAAAAAAAAGTAAATAAACCTTATTTTATTTCCTTGGATTTTATAAAACAATTCGGTGATTGGAAAATCAAGTCACAGTATCAAGTAAGAAAAAGATCTTAATGTTTCTAACATTTTTTGATGTTCCATGTTTTGTAAAAAGCATACCTACTGAAAAGTATGTGTTCATGAATAGAGCTTGAATTCACATTTTTCCCATGGTGTGAGTTTAGAGAGAGAATGAAATAACAGTGAAGGCAGATGTTAAATGAACTGGTTTAGTTCAACTATGACATTTTGCTAAATCATCTTTATGTTCCCCTGCATCACAGATAGCGAGGCTCAGCTCCGAAGAGACATGGTTTTCTGCCAGAGCCTGGTGGCCACTGTCTGTGCCTTCTCTGAGCAGCTCATGGCGGCCTTAAACCAGATGTTTGACAACAGCAAAGAAAATGAGATGGAAACATGGGAGGCCAGCAGAAGGTGGCTGGACCAAATCGCAAATGCAGGAGTTCTTTTTCACTTTCAGTCCCTTCTATCACCAAACTTGGTAAGGAATCACAGTGCCTCCCACTGGCTGTGCCAAATGTAACACACATTGGGACCTAGTCCCAGTAAAAAGTGGTTGTTCATTACTGTCCTCCCTAAATAATCTGCCTATGATGCGGAAGACCCTAGTTCCGTTCCTGGGTCGGGAAAACCCCCCGAAGTAGGGAATGGCAACCCATTCCAGTAGTTTTGCCTAGAGAATTCCATGAACAGAGGAGCCTGGTGGGCTACAGTCCATGGGGTCACAAAGAGTCAGACATGACTGAGTGACTAGCAATTCAGTATTATATCTGCAGCCATCCAGCTCTTTTAAAAAAGTATATTTTTCCATGGGCAAATATACTTTTAATAAGTAAGTCAAAGGTATTTCTTCTTTCCTAATTTTTATTTATTCTCAGTGGCTGCTAAAAGCTGAGAAAGCCTCCATCTGTTACTAATTCCTGCATCCCTAAGCACCGGCTGAGAAAGGTCAGCAGAGGAAGGAGGGTTTGTCTGTGTTGGTTGCTTATTTCCAGCACAGAAGAGTCTGCCGTGATACCCCGAGCTCCCCCTGAGGTCAATGTTCTGGAAGATACTCTTAGAAGAGCTCTAATGACTTGCATGCCATACTGTCTGACAATCTGGTTAAAATCTGCATGTGTCAAACGGTTTTATTTCCTTCCTTTGTGTGCATGTTTGTCCTGTTAAATCCAAGAACATTGCCTTAATTACTGTAAAATATTGTGTGTTTATGTATCAGTGGTCCACAGCAGAGATGAAGAAAGCATCTCAAAAATATTTGAGGAGACCGCAGTGAACTTAGAGGTTTTTCACACATACTTCCTATGGTTCTGATAGTTGTCATGATGTGTGAAGGCAAATATGTTCATGTTATTTAAACCAAAGGTGCCTGTTATATATAATTGTGATTTAAGCATGAGGTTCTATTTGTCTTTTAAAGTACACATAGTAAACGTAGCTTCCAAGTAACATGGTTGAGTTTTTAAATGAATAGATACGAGTTTGCACATCAAAATAATGTTTTTCTTCAGTGGTATTGAGGATAGGGTAATAGCTGTACTATGTGGTCATAAAAAGCTCTGGAATGATAAGGACATTCATTGAGTAAAATTCAATGAAACAGAGTTACATTCTTTTGTAAAGACTTTATACACTCCATATGTGTGATTAACTTCTTATTAGGTTGCTAATATAACCAAATAGAAAAAATTTAATTAAAGAAAATTTTTAAATGTTATTGTTCAGTTGCTTAGTTATGTCCAACTCTTTGAGACCCCGTGGACTGCAGCATGAAAGGCTTTCCTGACTTTCACCAACTCCTAGAGCTTGCTCAAACTCATGCCCATTGAGTCCGTGATGCCATCCAACCATCTCATCGTCTGTCATCCCTTTCTCCTCCTGCCTTCAATCTTCCTCAGCATCAGGGTCTTTTCTAATGAGTCAACTTTTCACATCAGGTGGCCAAAGTATTGGAACTTCAACTTCAGCATCAGTCCTTCCAATGAATATTCAGGACTGATTTCCTTTAAGATGGACTGGTTGGATCTTCTTGCAGTCCAGGGGACTCTCAAGAGTCTTCTCCAACACTACACTTCAAAAGCATTAATTCTTCAGCTCTCAGCTTTCATTATAGTCCAACTCTCATATCCATACATGACTACTGGAAAACCATAGCTTTGACTAGACAGAGCTTGGCTGGCAAAGTAATGTCTCTGCTTTTTAATAAGCTGTCTAGGTTGGTCATAGCTTTTCTTCCAAAGAACAACTGTCTTCTAATTTCATGGCTACAGTCACCATTTGCAGTGATTCTGGAGCTCAGGGAAATATAAAGGCTGTCCCTGTTTCCATTGTTTCCCCATCTTTTGCCATGAAGTGATGGAACCAGAAACCATGATCTTCGTTTTCTGAATATTGAGCTTTAAGCCAACTTATTCACTCTCCTCTTTCACTTTCCTCAAGAGGTCCTTTAGTTCCTCTTCACTTTTTGCCGTAAGCATTGTGTCATCTGCATATCTGAGGTTATTGATATTTCTCCTTGCAATCTTGATTCCAGTTTGTGCTTCATCCACCTTGGCATTTCACATGATGTACTCTGCATATAAATTAAATAATCAGGGTGACAATATACAGCCTTGATGTACTCCTTTCACAATTTTAAAGTACTCCATTGTTCCATGTCCAGTTCTAACTGTTGCTTCTTGACCTGCATACAGGTTTCTCAGGAGGCAGGTAAGGTGGTCTGGTATTCCCATTTCTTTCAGTTTTGCAGTTTGTTGTGATCCACACAAAGGCTTTCGTTTAGTCAATGAAGCAGAAGTAGATGTTTTTCTGGAATTCTCTTGCTTTTTCTATGATCCAATGGATGTTGGCAATCTGATTCCTCTGCCTTTTCTAAATCCAACTTGAACATCTGGAAGTTCTTGGTTCATGTACTGTTGAAGCCTGGCTTGGAGAATTTTGAGCATTGCTTTGCTAGTGTGTGAGATGAGTGCAATTGTGCAGTGGTTTGAACATTCTTTGGCATTGCCTTTCTTTGGGATTGGAATGAAAACTGACCTTTTCCAGGCCTGTGGCCACTGCTGAGTTTTCCAAATTTGCTGACATATTGACTGTGACACTTTAACAGAATCATCTTTTAGGACTTCAAATAGCTCAGCTAGAATTCCATCACCTCCACTAGCTTTGTTTGTAGTGAAGCTTCTGAAGGTCCACTTGACTTTGCACTCCAGGATGTCTGGCTCTAGTTGCGTGATCAGACCATCATGGTTATCTGGGTGATTAAGATCTTCTTCCATGGTTCTTCTGTGTATTCTTGCCACCTCTTCTTGATATCTTCTGCTTCTATTAGGTCCATACCCTTTTTGTCTTTTATTATTCCCATCTTTGCATGAAAAGTTCCCTTGGTATCTAATTTTCTTGAAGAGATCTCTAGTCTTTCCCATTCTATTGTTTTCTTCAATTCTTTGCACTGATTACTTTGTAAGACTTTCCTATCTTTCCTTGATATTATTTGGAACTCTGCATTCAGATGGTTATATCTTTCTTTTTCTCCTTTGCCTGTTGCTTCTCTTCTTTTTCTCAGCTATTTGTAAGTCCTCCTCAGACAATCATTTTGCCTTGTTGCATTTCTTTTTCTTGGGGATAGTCTTGATCACTGCCTCCTATACAATGTCATGAACCTCCGTCCATAGTGCTTCAGGCACTCTACCTTGAATCTGTTTGTCACCTCCAATGTATAATCATAACTGATATGATTTAGGTCATACCTGAGTGGCCTAGTGGTTTTCCCTACTTTCTTCAATTTAAGTCTGAATTTGGCAGTAAGGAGTTCATGATCTGAGCCATAGTCAGCTCCTGGTTTGTTTTTACTGACATATAGAGCTTCTCCATTTTTGACTGCAAAGAATATAATCAATCTGATTTCGGTATTGATCTTCTGGTGATGTCCATGTGTAGAGTTGCCTCTTGTATTGTTGGAAGAGAGTGTTTTCTGTGACCAGTGCATTCTCTTGGCAAAACTTTGTTAGCCTTTGCCCTGCATCATTTTTTACTCACGGCCAAACTTATCTGTTACTCCAGGTATCTCTTGACTTCCTACTTTTGCATTCCAGTCCCCTATGATGAAAAGGACATCTTCTTTTGGTGTTAGTTCTAGAAGGTCTTGTAGGTCTTCATAGAACCGTTCAACTTCAGCTTCTTCAGCATTAGTGGTTGGGGCATAGACTTGGATTACTGTGATATTGAATGATTGGCCTTGGAAATGAACAGAGATCATTTTGTCTTTTTTGAGATTGCACCCAAGCATTGCATTTCAGATTCTTTTGTTGGCTATGAGGGCTACTCCATTTCTTCTAAGGGAGAAGAAATCATTTTTCATTATTATCATTTAATCATTATTTCATTCCTATAGCATATTTTCACCTGTTGTGAAAAGTATTGAAAGACAAAATAAATATTAATTACTCCTTGCCTATCAAATAAAAATTACATAAGATCAGATGCCCACTTCTTAATACATGGTAGGCATTAAGTGTTTGTTGAATGAATTAATTAGCTAGTGAGGCTTCATTTGTATTCTCTTCTTACTTAATACCTGCCATTGGCTGGTCATGTGCTGGTACTTTTATTTGAAAGTAAACCTACAAAGGAATGGGAGAAAAAACTTGTAATCCATGCATCTAGTAACTGGCTTACATCCAGATTATATAAAGGATCCTTTAAAACTAAAGAATAAGAAGGCAACTCAATTAACAAGCAGGCAGAGAGGATTTGAATGGACATTTTTCCAAAGACAGTATAAATGGCACATGAAAAGATGATCAACTTCTTTAGCCACTGGGGACATGCAAATCAAAACTGCGTAAGATACTGAGTCACAGAGATGTGGATGAATGTAATCCAAAAGACAAAGATAGGCACAGGCGTTGGCGAGGATGTGGAGAAATTAAAACCCTCATACACTGTTGAAGGGAATGTAAAAGAGAGCAGTCATTTTGGAAAACATTTTAGCAGTTGCTCCAAATGTTAAGCATGGAATTTCCATATGACCCAGAAATTCTTCTCGTAGGTAATATCCAAGAGAAATGAAAACATATTCTAACAAAAACATGTACACAAATGTTCCTAGAAAAATTATTCATAATAGCTAAAATGTGAAAACAATCTAATTGTCCAAAAACTGAATGATGAGTGACAATCAAGTTGGGGTATATCCACACAATAGAATATTATTAAGCAATAAAAAGGAGTGAGCTACTGATACATGCTACCACATGGATAAACCTTGAAAATATTGTTAAGAGAAATATACCAGTATTATTTGATTACATTATTGTGAAATAATACAAAAGGCAAATTTTAGAGACTGATAGTAGGCTAGTCATTTCCTGGAGCTAAGGATTGGAAGAAGGTGTATGGAGGTTCAATTCTAGTCGGGAAAATATTCTAAAATCAGATGATGGTGACAGTTACACAGCCCTGTATATATACTAAAAGCCCTTGAGCTGTACACTTAAACTTGGGTGAAACTTATGATATGTGAGTTGTATCTCCAGAAAGTTGTTTTTTTATTTTCAATTGGTGTCTGATACCCTTAAGATGGGCTTTCCTGATGGTGCAGTGATGGTGAATCTACCTACCAGTGCAGGAGGTTTAAGTTCGATCCTTGAGTCAGGAAAATCTCCTGGAGGAGGAAATGGCAATCCACTCTGATATTCTTGCCTGGGAAATCTCATGGACAGAAGAGCCTGGCAGGCTACAGTCCATGAGGCCGCAAAAGAGTAAGACATGACTTAGCAACTAAACAACAACAACAGTCCTCAAGTTAATTTTTAAAAATTGATTTAAAAAATCCAGAGGTAGTTTAAAAAAGCCTAGGAAACCCATAATCTTTCTATCTCTTTTATGAACCTATAATCTGTCTCTTTTATAACCCATGATCTTTTATGTCTCAGGAGAGCATAAAAGTCTCCTGGGACTGTGAAGCGCTCCCGGGGAGCTGCAGTCACTGGCAGTTGATGCGTCTCTGGGTGCTGACCGCAATCCTAGGTCCTTGGGTATGACTTTAACCACATCTACGTATTACAGTGCCTGTTTGGGACATTTCTTCCTGCGTATATATATATATTCCTCTTAACTGGAAAATGCTCATTCTTTAGTCCTGTCCCTACAGTTTCAGATTTGTAGCATTTTTCTACCATCCAACGGACTTTAAAAAGTAAGAATCTCATAAACATTTATCCAGCATCCAGTGTGTACCATCCATTATATTAAGTACCAAACTGAAGTACAAAGTGATGATGCTCTTAACCTTTTGTTACCCATGCTGTCCTTCCTTGGGGTCTGGGACTACCTTCGTGTTTTTTTTTCCCACACAATAAAAATTCTTTACCATCTCCACCCTCTACTTATGCTGCCCCCAAAATATGATTATAAGCTACAGCAAATTTTAAAAATGAGGATATAGCATGTTAAAATTATTGTTTAAAAGGACCATTGATTTTCTTAAGGAAATAAATGTTACCTTTGAAAGAAAAGATGTGTATGATAAAGTTAATTATTCTTTCATGAGGAAATTAGTAAAAGACTTTGATATTACACTGATCTGCTAATAGGATGCCCAGAACCCAGTACTAAAAGATGATGATGCTGAGATATGCAATTACTTGTTACTAAGTCTGGGTCTTACCTACCTCAACTGTAAAATATAGGAATGAAATGAAAGATTAAAACAAATCAGATTTCATATTCACGACATTCTAGATTGAAAGTGTTGAAATGTTAGTCGCTTAGTCATGTCCAATTCTTTGTGACTCCGTGAACTATAGCCCACCAGGCTCCTCTGTCTATGGAATTCTCCAGGTAAGAATACTGGAGTGGGTTGCCATTCCCTTCTCCAGGGGATCTTCCTGACCCAGGAATTGAACCTCGGTCTCTTGGGTTGCAGGTAGATTCCTTACCTTCTGAGTCAACAGGGAAGATTACGTCCCCATAAAGGCAAGTGAAAATGATTCTTGTCCCCAGGCTTTTTGGAAGAAAAATCATCACATACATGCAAATTGATTTTATCACAGTTTTCATAAATTGCAAATTGAATAATGCATAGGTTATCTTATTGTAAAATACAATGACCATTATGTACTGTGGCTTTTTAAGAAAAACAGTATTTTTACTTTTCAGCTGTTACATTTATAAGATTATAGAGATTTAGAGGCAAATAAGACATTTATGTGTACACATTTGTCTGTAACTAATAGATAAAATCAGTATAACTAGAATCTAGCTACAAAATAGACTGAAAAATGGTTCAGAATCGTTTAGACAGTAGAGGAAAAGAAAAACATGAAGCTACAAAAGAAACTTGTAAATCTGAAGATTAGTTCATTTCGTTTTAGGCAATAAGTTCTTAGGTATGTTGATAATGTGGTTTGTATGTAAATAAAACACAAGTGAAGCGAGTTTTGGTCTGGAGATGTTTTGTTATGTTATGTTATGCTCTGTCTCAAACAGTCCAATCATATCATGGATTGTTTTTCTTTCTCTCTAGACAGATGAACAAGCCATGCTAGAAGACACACTGGTTGCACTGTTTGATTTGGAAAAGGTTTCTTTTTACTTTAAACCATCAGAAGAGGAACCATTGGTTGCAAGTAGGTAGTTAAATATTTCATATGTGTTTTATAAGATTAATTTTGTTATCAAACAATATATGGCAAAACTTGGATATGAATATATTTGATATGAAGATTAAGTTATATGTAAAATATTATTTTTAATGTAAAATAATAAAACCAACTGGGCAAGTGATAGAAAGTATATATAAGTTAAATCTACACCTAATTTTATACTGATGTTTTTGTCTCTTAGTCTGACCTCTAAAACTTTTCTGGAGTGTGTGCAGCAAATTTTACGCTACTCAAGATTGTCTTTTCTTCCTTTTTTGTTATTGTGATAAAATATACATACCATTAAATTTACCATTTAGTCAGGTTCAATGTACAATTCAGTTTATGCAATGTTGTGCAACCATTTCTACCATCCATCTGCAGAGCTTTTTCATCCTGCCAAACAGAAACTCCATATGCATTAAACAGTGATTATCTTCCTCCCTTTTCCAGTCCCTGCTAACCTTAATTCTACTTTCTATCTCTGAATTTTATAAATGGGTTGATAGAACATTTGTCCTTTCTGCTGTTTTTTTATGTCAATATTTTTTAGTAAAAGAACTGCCCTAATATTTCCAGCTATGTAGATGATCTCTGAGGCATCTAAAACTTTTGCTCTAACATGTAACAATTATATATCAGAAATGACTGTATTGGGTTTTCACGGCTCATCTTCAAATGATCCTGTAGAGAATGTGTTAACAGGCAATATACTGGACCATTTAGAGCCAGTAACACACAGAGACCTAAGTTATGCTCACATTGTATAACATTTAGGTCAAATCAGTTGAGAAAGACATTATAATTATTTTATCTGACAATAATTGATAAAATTTATAATTTAATTCTGAAGGAGTAGACACATATTTTACATTTTTGCTAGCTTAAAAGTAGAAATCAAAGATTATTTTATCCATGTCAAAAATTTTAATGTGTACAAATATAATCATATTAACTATTTTGATTCACTTATTCATCCTGTAAAGTTTTCAAGATGGCAAAACGTTTTCCTGTCTTGTTCATTGTTTTACCTCCAGCACCCAAGAGAGTGCCTGGAACAAAAAGGACAATGTATTTTTTCAAGGAGATGAATGAACAAATATCAATTCAGTTTATCCAGCGCAGCAGGCAGAAAGGTTTCATGGTTATAAAAGTAGAAGGAAAAACAAACTTGTGCATAATGAAGAAAAAAATTTCGACAGAACTTGGTTGTATCTAATGTTGCAAAGAAGTTATGAAATTCAGTTGAAAGATTGAAAAGTATCCCTTGTTAAGCCCATCAAAGGCATTGTTTTAGAAATCTACTTTCAGAGAAATAGTTCTTAAGTTTAATTTCTGCAAGTTGTCATTATTTATATACCACTTCAACATTGTCACATACAGGTTTAAAATGTGTCTATTGGGCCAAGAAATCTTTTAGCAGTTTGTTATTTTTCTGGTTCGTGTTTATCTAAAAGTGTAAAGAGCCTATGAATTATGGTAGAAGCTCTGTATCTTCAGGACTTGGAAAGGTTTTTATTTATTTTTACATTTCCAATATCTACTACAACAAATAGGGACTCAATAAATATTCATTTAATTTGTTTTCTAGGAATGATAATCATTTATCAAAAATTTCTAAAATGCCTACTGTGGCAAAGCACATTTCCAGGTGCTGGATGAAGTAGAGGACTAAGCAGACAAAGACAAATAATACGGGAAATAAATGAGTTAATTTGATAATAGATTAGAAGATAATAATATGACTGCGTGAAGGGACATAGAAAAGAACACAAAGGGAAAATGAAGGGGCAGGTGAAAGGTTGCCTGTGGGAGGGAACCTGCCAGGGAGGGAAACATTCTAGGAGGAGGGTGAAGACCAGAAACAAGTCATACAGAGTTATCTCTCAGGAACTGGTTCCAGGAACCTCTCAGATACCAAAATCCGAGGACGCTCAAGTATCGTATAAAATGGTGTAGCATTTGCATGTAACCTACGCACATCCTCCCATATACTTTAAATTATCTCTAGATCACTTAGAATACCAATATATTAATAAGTGCTCTGATGTAAATACCAGTGTAAATGCTCTAAATGTTGCTGGTCAGCAGCAAATTCAAATTTGCTTTTTGGAACTTTCTGGAATTGTTTTTTTTTCTTTTTTGGACATGCAGTTGGTTGAATCTGTGAATGCAGAACCCGTGAATGTATTTCTGCATCTGTGAATGTAGAAATTCAGTAAAGGGCATACTGTATTTGGGAGAAGGGTGTTCCAGGTCCACTGAAACAGTGAGAACAAAGACCCCAAGGTGGGAGCATGTGTGACACATTCTGGGGATAGCACGGAGGGCTGTGTAGCTGGAGCAAAGTCAGAGAGGGGTAAGGAGAAGGGGCTGAGGATAAAGAGGAGGCCACATCTTTGAAAGAGCTTTGCCTTTCTGATTGAGCCACTGAGCAGGGGAATGGCACAGACTGAAATAGAGGCAGCCTGTGCTGCTGTGTTGAGAGGACCTTACCAGGCAAGGGCAGAAGCAGAGAGACCACTTAGGAAGGCCTTGCAGTGACCCAGGTGAGAGATGATGGTGACTTGACCTTGAGGGTAGCTGTGGAGATGGGAAGTGGTTCATCCTGTATGTATTAAATTATGAGGACAGAGAAAATAGAATCTTATTAAAGTTTCATCTCCACTGATAAATGAAAGAGCACAAAAACCTGGATTACAATGTTAGGGATTTAGGCTGTATTCTAGGGAGTATTTGGTAAACGGGATTATTTGATAAGGATAATATTATTTGGGCAAATTGTATGGTCTTCTGTGGGCAGATATAAAACAGAATATATTTTCATTTACTTGAATAATGTAGGAATAATTTCACCACAAGGCAGAGAAACTCTATTTTCACAATATAACCTGATACTTTTTCTTTTAAATTTGCCTGAGGAACCATAACCTCAAAGGAGCACGTTGTCCATGATTCAAATATGACATTACTGGTGAATGGTCTGTTGAGTAAACTGGAGATGAACTAGTATTTTAAGCTTGATAGAATATTTACTGTACATCAATTATGAGAGATTTAACTTTGGCATATTGAAATATGTACTAAATATTAAAAGTAATTGAGACCATGTACATAATATTTTGACATTATATAAATAACATTATAAATGTAAACACAATAAACACAAAAATTGTGCTATATTGTGTGGCAGTACATTTTTATGTATTTCCCTGAAGCATAATCTCAACTTTTGAAGTTAGTTCCCCAGTGACAAGTCAGTTCCAAGGCTATGATACTAAGTCTTCTAAGCAAATTTATGCTAAGCAAACTATACTATGTTATGATGGTATAGTTATTATTTTGAGTTGTTTTAAGAAAGAAGAGAATTATTTATACCCAAGTGTCATCACATCATATTGAAATAATGTAAGAAAACTAGAACTTTTTTATTAACTGCATGTGATTTGATCTTTCTGTAAGCCTAGATGCAGAGGGGTCAGATTGACTAATTTGTATCACTGTGATGAAGACTAGTTGGCTGAGTGTCTATAAGGGAAGGACTGAGTCCAGAGGGTTGGAAGCATGAATCATATAGAGGACACTGGGCCTTGACATCAAGAAATCTGAGTTCAAATCCAGGCTCCATTCTCATCTGCAAGCATGAGAATGTCAGCTTTCCCTGCCTCATGCAATTGTGAGGCTTAAAGAAAATAATGTATTTGAAAGTCTCTAGCACTACGTAAGGCTTATGATAGTATTCAGGAAATATTTGAGGCCACTGTCTCTGCTTTATTAATCTGTGTTTTTTAAGAAAGCTCCATTTAGCATTATTCACAGTCTTATTTTTGCATTAAGGAACAATAAGATTCTGAAGAAAAATGCAAGCCAAGCAAGTAGAACTCAAATATCTGGATTAAAGACATTTCATTTTCTTGGAATAAATAATTATAAGGTGTATATAACATGCTTGGTACTGAACTAAGTTCTAGGGATATAATATTGATTAAGTAAAATAAAATCCCTGTTGTCATGGACCTTAGCTACTAGTGAGAGATACAAAGGAATAAATGGGCACTCTGACCCACTTTGGTATAGAGAAAAAGTACAAAATATTTCCCATGTCATATGATGTAATTAGTGAAAATGAAGGTGTTAATTGCTCAGTTATATCCAACTCTTAGTGATCCCATGGACTGTAGTCTTCCAGGCTCCTCTGTTCATGAAATTCTCCAGGCAAGAATACTGGAGTGAATTGCCATGTCCTCCTGCAGGAGATCTTCACAACCCAGGGATAAAACCCAGGTCCCAAGTCTCCTGCATTGGCAAGCGATCCTTTACGACTAGCATCTCCTGTACTTTGACATATGTAGCAAATACCTTGAGGAAAAGTCTTTCACATAGCACTCTTGGTTTTAACCACATTTAGATCATTTTCAATCATTTTTCAGTTTCCTGATTCCTGGTGTTGCATCTTGATTTGAGCTTTGCTAACCCAGTAATATGATACTGCTGCATTCTCATTTTCCTTCTAATTACATTATCCATTTGGAAATATAGAGATTGACTATGTTGGAACTAAGGGATAGAATTTAACAAAATTATAATATATATGAAAGACATTGTATGGAAAGGGGAACTAGAAGATATAAATATTTTGTATATTTTAATCTCTAATTTATTTAGTATTCATGTATCTTTTTTCTTTAGTACCAGAAAAGAAAAGACTTTTCCTACTCATTAAAATGCACTTAACTTCCTAATCTTCAACTGTGAGATTTGTTTATTCTCTTTCTTAACCTCAATTTCTTCATGTCTCCCTTAAAAAAAAAAAAAAACAAAAAATAACCGTAATTATATGGTATAAAAAGGAATTGTAGATGTTAATACTATAAGTCCTCTATTGATATGCAGAATTAGATACATTTAGCAAGAAACCTGGAATCTGTGATCACTTATGGTATTTAATCTTGAGCTCTACTTTTATACAGTTTTATCTCAAGAAGCAAGATAAAAATAATATTGATTCAAGAACATATATTAAATATTTACTCTATTTTGGCCTTAATTTTAAACTGGTTAATGTGACTATTGTAGCCTTTTAGGAAGAGTTTGCATTCTTTTTTAATGAAGTGGAAGTTATGTGTCACAGACAAGTATCGTAAAATAAGGATTTATGATAACACTGTGAAATACTACTGCAGCATTCCAGCTTTTCAAGTTGGTTGGAGTTTTGTTGTGAGTAATTAAATTTAGGATCTTTGAAAGTAGCTAAAATAATTTAAACAGATAATGTCTAATGACTGTAAGGCAGGGACAGAGGTAATACATTTTTGATCTGGTGCTCAGAGAGTGGAGTTTGCAAAACCCGTGCTAATTTTGATAATGGTTGCTATGCACTCAGTTTCTTGCATACCACTTCACAAGTGTACCCCAAGGAGTCATCTTGACTAAAATATGAATGAGGCAGCTGCCTTGGGAAATTTTGATTCCAAACCATGTGTATCTAAACTTCTCATTTAGTTAACTGAGACATCTGGTGTGTCAAAGTGTAACGAAGTTTTCTGTTTCAGAATTTTATATGCAATACAATAATAAATCTGTTGTGTTAGCTAATGAGAACCTGATTTAATACTCTTTCACTGAACAGAGCTGTTAAGTATGCTAAACCTGAACTAAATATAAATGGGTAATTTTAATGTAAAGTAATTGATGAATACTAGTTTTTAACAAACATACTATATAACGTATCCTGATAATAGGAAGTAATATAACATTAAATGTCATTTTAGATGTTCCCCTTACTTATCAAGCAGAAGGAAGCCGGCAAGCTCTGAAAGTTTACTTCTACATTGATAGTTATCATTTTGAACAACTGCCTCAACGGTTGAAGAATGGAGGAGGGTTTAAAATTCATCCTGTTCTTTTTTCACAAGGTAATTGCTTTCTTTTTTATACTCCATGTACTTAGATTATTTTCTTTATCAGTTGTTTAAAAGAAATGTAATAATAACCGTCATTCTTTTTCACGAATTCAGAAGTTTATTCTGAATACTTATTATGTTTCCTTGTCCGATTATCTGTTAAGGAAAAATCGTGTATGGTATAAATATTTATCAAGTAGAATTGCAGCATTATTTATAATAGAGAAATAAGATAAAGATAAAAAATAAAGATAAATTAATTTGCCTTAAATAAATTATTATAAAGCCATTAACATATGTTGAGGTCCTTTAATGGACCGGAACCTGGTGGTCCAGAGTCGATGATAAGAAAGTAAAGGAGAGAAAGAGGCTGATATTCCTTGGTTTACACAGAAAGCCAATAAAGCCCCTGCATGGGGCTTGCTCTGTTCACGGAGGCCTCAGGCGCCCTCTCGATGGGGTGAAGGTGCAGAGCGCCTTCTCAAGAGGGTCTTAGAAGCCCCGGCAGGAAAGTGAACTCAGAGGGCCTCTGCGCTCCAGGGAATCAGCGTGAAAAAGAGAGAGAGGGAGAGAGAGAGAGAGAAAGACACGGGGACCAGAGCTTTGATGGAGCAAACATATTTTAATCAACATGGTGTGGGCATATATACTGTCTTACAAGGTAGTTATTCTCAGCAAAGCTAAAGATTAAAATTCCAGACTTACAAAACATAGGCGATCCATATTAAAGAGAGAGAGAGAGTTGCAAACAATCACTTCTACCGTATGGTTCACAAGAAGGAAGAGGGTACTTACCACTATATAGAAACACT
Organism: Capricornis sumatraensis; assembly: GCF_032405125.1. Lineage (NCBI taxonomy): Eukaryota > Metazoa > Chordata > Mammalia > Artiodactyla > Bovidae > Capricornis > Capricornis sumatraensis. The sequence continues at coordinate 51,350,633 of NC_091079.1, forward strand.
AATGAAGGAAATGCTTGGAGTAATTCCTGAGTATTCAGGAATTAATAAGGAACAGAGAATTCCTGACAGATCCAAAACAGCACACAGGAAGCCTCCTGTTAAATGCTTCCTGACAAACATATGGTTAAAATATTTTATGAGATAGAAAGAGTTTGATAGTATGCACAATCAGATTACAAAAAAATTTATAGGCTCAATTATGTCATACATGTATGTTTATACCTACGTATATATATACTTCATATGTATATATTGAAAATATATAAAAATTTTCAATACCACTGGGTGATTAAATTGTTGATTTTTTATTCTTAGAGTTTTTTGCATTATGTTAATTTTGTCAGTAAAAATGTATCCCTTTTATAAATTAAAAAAATTGTTTTGGCAAGTGAACAATGAGTGTTAACCACAGTAGAAGAAATTAAGATTGCCATGAATAAGACGATTTTTGCAGTGAACTGATTTCACAGGGAAAGTCCTGAATCTTTTTAATCTTTGGAGTCACAAAAGCCAGAAAGATCACAAATCCAGAATATTGTATAGTTTCTTTTTGTCTATGATTTTTTTAAAAAAAAGATTCATGCTGTGGTCACAAGATTTCTCTAAGTGGTACCACAGAATACTACATTTTTTCTTCTTTGGAGTTTTCAAGACTGCTTTGGTTTTGCTGTGGAGTTTTTTATTATTACTATTTTAATAAAAATAGAGGAATAAAATCAATTTGGGTAATTGAAGAACCGACAGTCATGTTAAATCTAAATTCACTACCAAGTGAAAATTCTCCTTTACCTCCTTCATGTTATAATTCTAAAAGATAGATTACCCTTGCTTCAATTGCCATAGTTTAAAAACAATGTTATTGTTCAGTCCCTAAGTCATGTCCGAACTCTGTGGCCCCATGGACTTCAGCACTCCAGACCTCCCTGTCCTTCACTATCTCCCAGAGTTTGCTCAGACTCATGTCCATTGAGTTGATGACGCCATCCAACCATCTCATCCTCTGTCACCCTCTTCTGCTTTCAATCTTTCCCAGCATCAGGGGCTATTCCAGTGAGTCAGCTCTTTGTATCAGGTGGCCAAAGTATTGGAGTTTCAGCTTCAGCGTCAGTGCTTCCAATGGATATTCAGGGTTGATTTCCTTTAGGACTGACTGATTTGATCTTGCAGTCAAAGGGACTCTCAGCACCACAGTTTGAAAACATCAGTTCTTTGGTGCTCAGCCTTCTTTATGGTCCAACTCTCACATTCATACATGACTACTGGAAAAAACATAGCTTGGAGTATACATACCTTTGTCAGCAAAGTGATGTCTCTGCTTTTTAATACACTGTCTAAATTTGTCATAGCTCTTCTTCCAAGGAGCAAGTGTGTTTGAATTTCGTGGCTGCAGTCACCATTCACAAGTGATTTTGGAGTCCCAGAATATAAAATCTGTCACTGTTTTCACTTTTTCCCCTTCTAATTTCCATGAAGTGATGGGACTAGATGCCATGATCTTAGTTTTTTGAATGTTGAGGTTTAAGACAGCTTTTTTACCCTCCTCTCTCACTCTCTTCAAGAGGTTCTTTAATTCCTCTTCACTTTTTATTGTTTGAATGGTATCACTTGCATTTCTGAGCTTGTTGACATTTCTCCTGGCAGTCTTGATTCCAGCTTGTGAGTCATCCAGCCCAGCATTTCTCCTGATGCACTCTGCATAAGTTAAATAAGCAGGGTGACAATATACAGCTTTGACATAATCCTTTCCCAGTTTGGGAACCAACCAGTCTGTTGTTTCATGTCGTGTTCTAACTGTTGCTTCTTTACCTGCATTCAGGTTTTTCAGGAGGCAGGTAAGGTGGTCTGGTTTTCCCATCTCTTTCAGAATTTTTCACAGTTTGTTGTGATCCACAGAGTCAAAGGCTTTAGCACAGTCAATGAAGCAGAAGTAGATGTTTTTCTGGAATTCCCTTGCTTTCTCTATGATCTAGTGAATGCTGGCAATTTGATCTGTAGTTCCTCTGCCTTTTCTAAATCCAGCTTGTACATCTGGAAGTTCTCAGTTCACAAAGAACAATGGCTACCTCAAACAGATACTTGGCAAGAATGCATTTAAGCTGAGAAAAACTTCAGCGAAGAGATCTTAGAAGTTACTAGAAGGAGTTTTCATTTATGTGGTAGAGTCCATATAGGTGAACAGAATCTACAATGAACAGAAATAAAAAAGGAAATTGAGCAAAAATACACCTTTGGAACTAGGCTAGGAGAATAGGTTAGCCTAAAATATGTGAAAAGGCATTACAGAGATCGTAAGATTTAGAAGAAAGAAAAGGCTACAATACAGTATACTAACACATATATATGGAATTTAGAAAGATGGCAGTGACGACCCTGTATGCAAGACAGCAAAAAAGACACAGATGTGTATAATGGACTTTTGGACTCAGAGGGAGAGGGAGAGGGTGGGATGATTTGGGAGAATGGCATTGTAACATGTATACTGTCATGTAAGAATCGAATCGCCAGTCTATGTCTGACGCAGGATACCGCATGCTTGGGGCTGGTGCACAGTGATGACCCAGAGAGATGTTATGGGGAGGGAGGTCGGAGGGGGGTTCATGTTTGGGAACGCATATACACCCGTGGTGGATTCATGTCAATGTATGACAAAACCAATACAGTATTGTAAAGTAAAATAAAGTAAAAATAAAAATTAAAAAAAAAGGGGGGGAACATAAAAAATTTTTTTAAAATAATAATAAATAAAATAAATAAATAAAAGTCTAACTCCAATGGAAAAAAAAAAAAAGAAAAGGCTACTGGTCTGGAATGTTCACTTTTATAGCTTTTAAGCAGATCATGCACTTGTTAAAGGACATTCCTTTCATTTCCTTTCTTTGTCTCTTTTTAAAAATTTTGTCTTTGAAGTCATTCTTGAGATGACAGATGGCATTAATCATCTCTTCTAAAAAAGTGATTACATTTGTGACACACAACCATAAATAGCTGAATATTCATACCCAGCAGCCTATATGCACAGGGAAAGAATTATTTTGCAAAGAGTCTCTATTTTATAATTGTGGCTAAAGCTAATTTAAAAAGAATCCCTAAATATATATGATTTCAGTGAGTACAATATTGTTTTTACAATGTAATGTAAAGGAAAGCTTTCGCAAACATTAGGTTTTAGTATTCACACAGCAGTAAAATATGAAAAATGATTTGAAGAGGCAATAGCAGAAATTCTTCTGCCATGAAGGTCACAGATAGGTAAAGAAGACTGGAAGGGAGTCTGTCTCATTAACAATCTGTCAGTGATAAGGTTGTTTATTTAAAGGAGATGCAGAGGTTCCTCTGCACTCACAGAACTCCCATGAGGAATCGTTAGTTCTTCTGAGTTTTCATCAGCTCGGAGAGAAGCATAGGAAATTCAGCCCCAGCTTGAGTAGAGATTACCATCTGGTAATTGAAAGTGGTGGTAAATGGAAGGGATTCCAAATAGAGTCTATTCCTGGGATGAAAGTTTATTTGAAGGGTTTTCGTTTGTGGGTACATGAATCTTTGCTAGCAAATAAAAAAGAGTAAAGTGGATGAATTTGAAAATTTCCTAGGAAATGTCTTAGAATCAGCCCTCCTAACTGTGCATGCGTGCAAAATCGCTTCAGTTGTGTCCAACTCTTTGCAACCCGATGGGCTGCAGCTCACCAGGCTCCTCTGTCTGTGGGATTCTCCAGGCAAGAATACAGTGGGTTGCTGTGCCCACCTCCACGGGAACTTTCTGACCCATGGATCGAACCTACGTCTCTTATGTCTCCTGCATTGGTAGGCAAGTTTCCTTACCACTAGCGCCACCTGGGAAGTCTTCCTAACTATATGGTCCATATAAGCTTGTTGTTGTTTAGTCGCTAAGTTGTGTCTGGCTCTTTTGTGACCCTGTAGACTGTAGCCCACCAGGCTCCTCTGTCCATGGGATTTCCCAGAAGATTTTCCTTCTTCCCAACCCAGGGATAGAACCTGCGTCTCCTGCATTGGCTGCTGGATTCTTTACCACTGAGCCACCTGGGAAGCACACAAGTATATGGTACCAAGGACAAGATACTTATAAGAAGAAGCAAATGTCCTGACTTGTCATTTTTCTTGTCTGCGTGGATCCTTGGGCAGAGGAGGGTACTGTGATGTATGGGGCACCCTGCAGAGATCAGACCAACTAGTAAATCAGGAATTCCAGAGTTGGAGGCAAGTAAGGTATGCTCTGGCTTGCCTGGTAGCTCAGACAGTAAAGCGTCTGCTTACAATGCGGGAGACCTGGGTTCGATCCCTGAGTCAGGAAGATCCCCTGGGGAAGGGAATGGCAAGCCACTCCAGTATTCATGCCTGGAAAATCCCATGCACCAAGGAGCCTGATGGGCTACAGATCATGGGGGTCACAAAGAGTCCCCAGGGAACATCTATTGCTGAAAACCAGAGCTGCTGAAGAACAAGAATCTAGGCAGCCCAAATGACAAAAAGACAGATTTCCAAGGTTAGGAACACAGAAACAGCCAGACAGAAAAGTCAACACAAAGCGTAACCAAAACACTAGAAGATAGAGATCACAGTGAAGCAATCTTCTAAAATTACTTCCTACAAGCCAGACAATGAATCCTGATGGGATTCATGAGCCCTTGGATAAACCAAGTGACTATAAACTGAGTGAAAATGGGAGTTCAAGGGAGATAGACACCCAGGGTGCCTGGCTTACTATCATGCAGTCTTGCAGTGCTTCTCAATGCTGGCTGCCCTTCAGTCATTTGGGGAACATTTTAGAAAACACCCGTGCTTGGTCCCACACCAAACCAATGAAGTCAGAATCTCTGGGAGGTGGGGCTCAAGTGTCAGTATATTTCAGAAGCTCTCCAGGTGATTCTAATGTCCCTCAGGAGTGAGAAAGCACAGTGTGATGTGGATTATAAATCACTGTGCAATTATACAGACTCCTGGTGGTGCAGTGGTAAAGAAACTGCCTGCCTCCTCGAGGTTTTGATTGGCGCTTCTCCAATGGTGAGTGACATTGCCCATTTTTTCACCATATGTAAAATAGACAGCCAGTGGGAGTTTGATGTCTCACGTAGAGCACCCAAAGCCATGGCTCTGTGACCTCCTGGAGAGATGGGTGAGGAGGAAGGCGGGAGGGTGGAGAGGACATGTTTACTTATGGCCAATTCATGTTGACATATGGCAGAAATCATCACAATATTGTAAAGTAATTATCCTCCAATTAAAAACAAGTCTCCCTGCCAGTGCAAAGACGCAAGAGCTGAAAGTTCGATCCCTGGGTCTGGAAGATCCCCTGGAGGAGAAAATGGCAACCCACTCCAGTATTCTTGCCTGGAAATTTCCATGGACAGAGAAGCCTGGCGGGCTACAGTCCATGGGGTTGCAAAGAGTCAGACACGACAGCACGCACACACATGCAGGTATCCATTTCACTTTTGCTTAATCAGCTGAATCCATTTCACGGTGTTGACACTTCTAGATTCTGGGGAGCTGGGGCAATGAGAACTGAGCCTTTTTGCTTCTACATGGTTAGATCATTAGGACTCTGGCTACACAGAGAAAATGTAATTTCGGCTGGACAGTTGTTATCACCACAGGCTGAAGATGCCCTAGAGAGCTGACCGCTGAGGGATGGCTTCTGACAGTCAGAGCAGCTGGAGAATAAGCCCTTCATTTTGGAAAGGGGATGCGAGTGGGTAGCTCTAGAACATCTGCCGTAGTTCACATCTTGCATCTTCAGATCCATTCCTTTGTCTAGGGAGGGTGTCCTTCATGACTGTGATGGGCCTCCGTTCCTGGGAGGACAATTTAGCAACATGTTAATGGGACAAACTGTGGGGCTTCCCAAGTGGCTCAGTAGTAAAGTATCCTGCCACTGCAGGAGATGCAGGAGACATGGGTTCAATCCCTAGCTCGGGAAGAACCTTTGGAGGCAGGTTCTTGGATCTCTGTATTCTACTTCTTTGGCACATGACATGAAAGCTGTTGTTGTTGTTGTTTTAGGTATATATTGTGCCCAGCAATATAGCATTCCTTTCTTGTAAAGTGTTAAGTGTGTACTGCCTGGGTCTCTGATAGTAATTTTCCTTAAACTAAATGGAATATTTGATGCTGGTTCTTTCTCCACAAGCACATTCTTGGGATATTTGGTTTCTTCCTGTGCAAAAAGCTGGCATCCAAAACTGTTGCTCCTGGCTTCTTGAAAAGGTATTACCTCAAAAAAATAAAAGATGTTACCTCTCTGAACATAATTAAAATCACCCAGAAACTTGAGTGATCTCTCTCTTTTAAATAAAAGGGAGCAGTCTGTTATAAACACTGTCAGTTTCTAAGTTACATTTTTTTTTGTTTGTTTTCCTGGAAAACTCTTCTGAAGTTTCTTTAAAAGATGCATCCTTTAGCTTCCCATTGGGGTTTTGCAGAGTATGTATAATCAGAATATGTAATAGCTTTTTAGAAAGGAAGGAACAGTTCCCAGAACTGAAATTTCCTGAAAGTTAAGAGTGGGTCTTTATGAGCGTGAGCACCCACATCTCTTTACAAGGCAGCACAGCCTTTCCGTAACAGACAAAACTTGCCTTCTTTACAAACGCTGTGACCAGTTCTGAAGAATTCTGACCATTTCTGGGGATTTGTAACAGTCCATATGTAGTGTCTTTTTTAACCAGTGCAATTCTTCTGTGCTATCAGAAGAGGGTGTTAGTTGAAACTATTCTTAAAATTGTTACTCAGAGGCTCTATATTTTTTTTCTGATCAATCCTTTTCTTGGAAAAGCCGTGAAATGTATTTTGAGTGAGTGGAAGAGAGGCTCATTTTCAGTCTTAGATAATTTAATCTATAATTTTCTCAAACTTTTTTTTTTTTTTGCTGGCTATACCTGCTTTTAAAATAATGTTTTGCTTCTAATTCAAAAGTAGTAGGACTAAAACAAGCTAACAAACTCAAGTCGTGTTTTGAATATTGCTTTCAATGAAGTGCTCTTAAGTAAGTTAATGTTTATTCAACCAAATATGCTGGTACTATTTTAAAATATTTATTCCACCAAGTATGTCAAGACTATTCAACCAACTATGTCTGTACCAGTTAGACTTAATTGCCTAATTAAGAAATTAGACAAGGAAATGCTAAGGAAGGGTCAGACTTTGAAGTTTGGATTTTAGTATATATGTAATACAAATTTAGTTTGGTATATGTCATTCTATTTTCTTTTTTAAAAAATATGACCAAGTTGTTCACCTAAAACAGGGAATGTTGTTCTCCTTCCTCTACTTTGCCATGCTAAGTTTACTTTTTAAACATAAAATTCATTTTTTTTTTTTGTTCATTTCCCTATATTGTTGAGACTCCTGGCAACATTGTTAAACTCTTTTCTTATTGTTTTTAAATTTATATAATTGTGAATTTTAACTGTTGTGAATTTGAAAATATCTTAAGAAATATAAGGAACATTTGCTTCTCTATTTGTAACAAGCTTTTAGAGCAGGACTGGACATTCTGGACAAAGCTGAGTCATCAAGACTTTATAGAAACTAGATTCCAGAGGTTTCCTTGTTCCCTCGCACTGTCAACCCCCTGCCTCCTGTCTCATTACCCCTTCCTAGTGTCACCTTCCAATCTTCTTGGCCTTAAATCACAAACTGAAGCATCCTTGCATGGAACCTCCTCTTAGTTGGAACCAGGCTTCCTGTTTGGCTAGGCTCACTCCTCCATCATCTCTACGTGTTGTGGAAATAGAAGTAGCATGCTTGTGGGGCACTGGGCACCTCGTGCATGAAATACATTCAGTAAGTGATAAGAAAAGCCATGGCTGTCTTAATTGCTATTATTTAATGTAATTGTTTCCCAAGTACCTTTATTAGTAGGTGGTCGTGTTTTCCATTTCACAAATAAGAAACCTGGAGGATCTTAGATAGTAATTAACATGTCCAAGGTCACACAGCTACTAAGCAGTGGAAGTTATGGTTTTACTCCAATGCAAGGGTTTTCACTATTAGCTTTATAACTCAGAAGAGGAATTCACAGTGAAATATGACTATTGATAGGCTGAATCTCCCTGGAATAGTGGCCTTTCACAAATAACACTCAATGGAAGGGAATGTCACATATATTTGAGGATTGTTTTATCAGGGAGACCTCTTTGTATTTCTTGTGTGTATGCAGACCCAGAAGCTTACTGAACCAGTTGCAAATATTCTAATGAATGCAGAATTCATAAGGAATAAACAAATAAATAATCCTTGAAAGAAGCCCACAAATTCAATTTTCTGTACTGAAGTAAATGTTAGGAAGCTTTCTCTCTAATTTTCCACAAATGATTTGCTCAGTTATAGACCAATAATGCCATTAAAAAAATTAAATTTAGCAATACTCTAAAAATTTTGTCATTTCTTCAATGCCCTAAAAATCTGATTAGTTTAGAAAACAGCACAGCTAAAATTAGCAGTGCCTTTTTTGTCTTTGCCCCAAAGTGGTAATGTTTTTGTCAATTTGAGGAAACATTATTATTTAGTTTAGAGACTATGGCATTTAGCAGTTTTGAAAGATTATTTTTTTTATCCATTTTGAATTAGTCTGCTGAAAATTGAGGCTCATTAGTGGTAACAAGTTCAAGGGGAAATAATTTGCATTTCCAAATTGGATCCATCGCCATTCCTGTTGCTGGCAGCCTCTTGAAAGGGAATCTTGTATTTCTAGGCACTTTCCTGTGATTCATTTCCTCTCCCAAAGGTTAAAAATACCACTGTGTAAAGTCTAAAGGAAGAAGAAACACTTAACTAAAAATGTTAGTTATGAAAGAAATCTATATTAATCAAAGGCATTTGAAATTATTGGTAAGTTTTACATATATATAAATATGTTTTAGCTTATTTATTTATTTCCTTTAATGTTTCTCCATAAATGGTCCCTTTCTTATCAGAGTATAATTGCTTTACAATGTAGCGTTAGTCTCTGCTGTACGGTGAAGTGAATCGACTATGTGTATACATAGATTCCCTCCCTCTTGAGCCTTCCTCTCACCCCACCTCCATTCTACCCCTCAAGGTCATGACAGAGCTTATTTGTTTTTAACTGAATTAACTGACCATTGAACTAGAGGTAGTATTCTAAGAGTTCTCTTTATCTATACTTCTTATTTCATAATTTAGTTGCAACTGCAAGAGAATATACATGGAGACAGACAAATTCAGATTTTTTACTTTTATTATGTTAATACACATTTCTGCACCTCATACCTAGCTATGTGTATGTATATATATGGTGTGTGTCTATGTGTGTATATATACATTTAAGCGTTTATATATATGTATGTTGTGTGGTATAGTCATTTAGTCAAGTCCAACTCTTTGGTGACCCTATGGTTGTAATCTGCCATGCTCCTCCGTCTGTGGGATTTCCCAGGAAAGAATACTGGAGTGGGTTGCCATTTTCTCCTCCAGGGAATCTTTCCCAACCTGGGATTGAACCCGTATCTCCTGCATTGGCAGGCAAATTCTTTGCCACTGAGCCATGCAGGAAGCCATGAAGTTTGGGTATAAATAATATATATGTGTAAATATATATGAAGTTTGAGTTCAGCTTCACAAAAACATGTACAAAACTTTTTTAAAAATAGAAGACAAAATTCTTTTAAAGTTCTTTTCTTTTCATCTGTCTTGGCTGTGCTGGGTCTTCATTCCATGGGCTTCTCTAGTTGCAGCACTGAGGCTTAGTTGTGGCTTGTGGGATCTTAGTTCCCCAACCAGGGATTGAACCTGGGCCACCTTCATTGGGAGCACAGAGTCTTCTAACCCCTGGACCACCAGGGAAGTCCTGACAGTTTAAATTAGAAATTACTTTTGCCTACTTACTAAAGATAACTGCCAAATGTTTGAGCCCAAGAATGATTTTTAATCTGTTTTTGGACTGGTTTAACCTTATTTCACAGTTCACATATTGCTGAAGCCTGGCTTGGAGAATTCTGAGCATTACTTTACTAGCGTGTGAGATGAGTGCAATTTTGTGGTAGTTTGAGCATTCTTTGGCATTGCCTTTCTTTGGGATTGGAATGAAAACTGACTCCTTTTCCAGTCCTGTGGCCACTAATGAGTTTTCCAAATTTGCTGGCATATTGAGTGCAGCACTTTGACAGCATCATCTTTCGGGATTTGAAATAGCTCTACTGGAATTCCATCACCTCCACTAGCTTTGTTCATAGTGATGCTTTCTAAGGCCCACTTGACTTCACATTCCAGGATGTCTGGCTCTAGGTGAGTGATCACACCATCATGATTATCTGGGTCATGAAGATCTTTTTTGTACAGTATATGGCATCACTGACTCGATGGACATGAGTCTGAGTGATCTCCGGGAGTTGGTCATGGACAGAAAGGCCTGGCGTGCTGCTATTCATGGGGTCGCAAAGAGTTGGACACGACTGAGCTACTGAACTGAACTGATCCTTATTTCTTGTATATGTGATCATATTTGGTGCTATTCAATGCATTTACTAAGGACTTCCCTGGTGGCTCAGATGGTAAAGTGTCTGCCTACAATGTGGGAGACCCGGGTTCAATCCCTGGGTTGGGAAGATCCTCTGGAGAAGGAAATGGCAACCCACTCTAGTACTCTTGTCTGGAAAATCCCATGGACGGAGGAGCCTGGTAGTCTACAATCCATGAGGTCGCAAAGAGTCAGACACAACTTGGAAGAGATTTACTACTAATAAGATGACACTAAATGTAGAGAACTGAGTTATACAATCACATGAAGAGTACATTTACTTGTTTTCACAGCACTGGAGAGCATGGAAGGATATTATTATAGAGACAATGTTTCGGTGGAGGAATTTCAAGCTCAGATAAATGCAGCCTCCTTGGAAAAGGTCAAACAGTACAACCAGAAGCTCAGGTATGTCATTGTTCAGTTTTAAAAAAGGTTTTCGTATTGTATCGAGAGCCAATGAATAGAGCTTTTGCAATTATTCGTTAGATGATTAATCATGATATTTCTTTTGATATAAAGTCCTCCTCTTTAGGGTTTAATATTTCTGATATGCTAATGGGTTCTTTTTTTGCAAATAAGTTAGAAAAAGTTTTAAAACTTTCATGCTATTGTCTTAATTTCTTAGAAAGATCAAGAGATTAAATATTTAGCAGACCATTATCAGGAAAATAAAACCATTGATCTTTTATAGCAGTGTCTCCTAGGAGATTCAGTGGTTTAAAGGTAAAATAGTTTCCTTTATGTACATTAAACAACAAATAGCCAGTACCTTATACCAAGAGGTGAATATGTTTAACATAGAAGATACAATAAAGCAGGTACTGCTTGATATTGGGAAAAGGATCTACTTTCAAATACTTTCAAGTAGCATTGCATTTTATTGTTTTTCCTCTAAAAATCATCTTACTGATATCATTATCAATGGCAGGGAAAAATTAAGTGCAATAAGTGAAAGGGAAATGTGTTATAATTCAGAAGCTTTAATATTCAATTAATTATTAGCCTATGTATCTCCCTTTTATAAATTACTCTGATAATAGGTCATCTTTTAAAATTATTGACAGATTATTACTTTTATTTTTAAAAGAAAAAAGACTTTGTCTGCCTTGCTGCTGCTACTGCTAGGTCACTTCAGTCGTGTCCGACTCTGTGCGACCCCATAGACGGCAGCCCACCAGGCTCCCCAGTCCCTGGGATTCTCCAGGCAAGAACACTGGAGTGTGTTGCCATTTCCTTCTCCAATGCATGAAAGTGAAAAGTTAAAGTGAAGTCGCTCAGTCGCTTACAACTTTCAGCGACCCCATGGACTGCAGCCTACCAGGCTGCTCCATCCATTGATTGTCCAGGCAAGAGTACTGGAGTGGGTTGCCATTGCCTTCTCCTTAGGCCTTAGTAAATAAAAAATACTGTTGTTTTTCTTTTTTTTTGGTTTTGTCCATAATATGGCCAAATCATGAAGATAAATTAATTCCTAAAATTCCTGGTGCAGGAAGGGGTTGGTTCTTGTGGTCACCACCAGTGGGTTGGCTTTGTTTCACTGTGAATGCATCCTCACACTAACCCTGCCTCACACAAGCCTGTCCCTTTTCCATGTTCTTTACTCTCTACCATCATTTTATCATCGTTAGCCTCAAAGCCCCCAGTATTTTTTCATTTCTCATTTTCTTTTCCTCCTAAAATCTAGTTGAAGATCCTGATGATTCTTAGACTGCTCTAATTTTATTACCTTGTCTAGATCGTTATTTTTCAAAGACATCTAATAGACTTTCACAGGGGAAAAAAATAGTTATTCTTGAGTTCTTAAATACTATGTATGTGTACTCAGTCATGTCTGACTTTTTGTGACCGCATGGACTATAGCCTGCCTGGCTCCTCTGTCCATGGGATTCTCCAGGCAGAAATACTGGATATAAGAATAGGAGGTTGCCATGCCCTTTTCCAAGGAATCTTTCCCAACCCAGAGATTGAATCCACGTCTCCTGAATTGCTGGTGATTCTTTACCATCTCAGCCATCAGGGAAGCTCAAATACTGTGTCTAGATTCCTGGGTCAGAAAGATCTGCTGGACAAGGGATAGGCCACCCACTCCAGTATTCTTGGGCTTCCCTGTGGCTCAGCTGGTAAAGAATCTGCCTGCAATGCGGGAGACCTGGGTTTGATCCCTGGGTTGGGAAGATCCCCTGGGGAAGGGAAAGGCTACCCACCCCAGAATTCTGGCCTAGAGAATTCCATGGACTTTATAGTCCACAGGGTCGCAAGAGTCAGACATGACTGAGCGACTTTCACTCTCACTGACTAAGCAATACTGACTTAAGAAGCTAAGTCACATCTTGTGAAGACCTCTCATTTGAGTACCATTAGCACAAAAGATAATTTTTGCTTTCATATCTGATAAAATATAGGTTATCTTTCAAATAAGAATACAAAATTAAAGCATTTCTATGGAAGCTGTGGGCCCTGACAATACATCCCCCGAGTCTAGTTTGAGCAAACAAACTGGATCTTCCCGACCCAGGGATTGAACCCACGTCTCTTATGTCTCCTGCATTGGCAGGTGGATTCTTTACTACTAGTACCACCTCAGAAGACTTAGAAGTCCCTTAGGAAGATTCTAATATGTTGGTAGAATTGAAAACCAATTCTATAGATCGGGAAGTTGCCAAAGTATGACCGCCAGACCAGCATCCCACTAGACCATTGCTTTGGCATCCTTATTCATTTCCGATCTCCAAGGAGCAGTGTTGTTCTAACCCACGTGTCTGACCATGTCACTCTTCTACTCGAAGCGTTTGTTGATTTCTTATTGCTCTCCCCCCACCAAAAAGAGTCACAGACTCCCTTGCCAGGCAGCCAACATCTTTCATGACTTGGCCCAAGACTTCCTTTCTCTGCCTGTGTGCCAGACAGGCTGTGCTTTCCTCATTTCTAACCATACCCTTTATTTCCCTTCTCCCCTGAGTTTTCACACTTCACTTAGCTTCTGCTTCCTGTCTCCCCTGTCTATAAAGCTACTACTCATATGATTCAATGTCCAGCTCTAGGATAGTCTCCTTCATAAAATATTTTTCATTTATTTTTGGGCTAGGATGAAGCCCTGGGCATTCAGTTTTTCAGAAGTCCCTTATGTGCTAAGTCGCTTCAGTCGTGTCTGATTCTTTGCAATCCTATGGAATACAGTTCACCAGGCCCCTCTGTCCATGGGATTTTCCTGGCAAGGATACTAGAGTGGGTTGCCATTCCCTCCTCCAAGGGATCTTCATGACCTATGGATCGAACCCACATCTCTTATGTTTCCTGCATTGGCAGGCAGCCTCTTTACCACTAGCACCACCTCAGAAGCCCTTAAAAGTCCCTTAGGAGATTCTGATGTGTTACTAGAAAAGTAAAAATGAAGTTACTCAGTCGTGTCCAACTCTTTGCGACCCCATGGACTGTAGCCTATCAGGCTTCTCCCTCCATGGGATTTTCCAGGCAAGACTACCAGAGTGGGTTGCCATTTCCTTCTCCAGGGGATCTTCTTGACCCAGGGATCGAACCCAGGTCTCCCGCATTGTATAGGCAGACGCTTTTACCGTCTGAGCCACCAGGAAGTCCAATGTGTTACTAGAACTGAAAACCAATTCCATAGATTGGGAAGTAGTCAAAGTATGACCTCCAGACCAGCAGCATCCGTGTCATCTGCAAGCTTGTTAAAAGCAACTGTTTGTTGGAACAAGCCTTCCAGGTGATTCTCATCAAATCACACTCAAATTTCAGAGCCACTGTCCAAGGCTAAATGAGTGACAGCTCATCCTTCCCCTCTTCCATTTTACTTTATGGCTGTTACAGAATTCAGTTATTATCCCTGATGATACAGTTATGTGTATAGGTTCTTTATCTTCTTTATTCTATTATAAGCTCTTTGAGGTGCAGGGTAAGTTTATCTTGCTGTCTCCCATTGCATTTATCAAAGTATCTTGCCTAGAAAGCTCTCATAAATATATGTTTAGTTGCATTAAATTATTTAGCTGTAACTGGCAGAGAAAAGTGGGGATGGGGCATAGCCTTTATACACCTATGGGTCTTTTTTTTTTAAATACAAATATACACTCACTATATATGAGTGTATATTTATATTTTTTAAAAAAAAGGACATAAATTTGAGCAAACTCTGGGAGATAGTGAAGGATAGGGAAGCCTGGTGTGCTGCAGTCCATGGGGTCACATAGAGTCCGACACGACTGAACTACTGAACAATAACAACAAGAATAGATACATGACAAGATGTTCAAGATTCTTTGTTAAGAAAAACAGCATATGTATTAATTGCATGCTGTCCTCTTAACATAAGAAAACGTTTTAATGTATCTTTTCCTGAAGAGAGCATTTTAAAAGTACAGACTCGGTACAAATCACATGCCCTTGTCAGCAGTTACCTGCTATATATCCTTCTTGCTGAATATTAAATTTCCTTTGCACAGGAAGACAATTACCTTCCTCTTTACTCCTAATAATGCCATTTTTCCCTGCTGATTTCTTGAGTAAAGGTATTAATTTCTTCCTTAATTTTTCCTGTTACTTGTAATCTCAAATACTCAGATGTTGCACTTGAACAATCTGTTCTTGGTTTTCAGACCCAGAGGCTGACCTTGACCATTTCTTTAAAGGCTGGTATTGTCCATGTTAAAAAAAACCTTCAGGGGTCACTAGTTCCTCATATTCCTAGAGCCTAACACTTTCACTGAAAACTGTTTCATTCCAAATGTTAATTTACTAATTAGATATCAGAAAAGGTTTTAAAACAAACAAGCATAAGTAGATAAATTGATAAACTATTATCTTATTGGAAAGCTTTAGATTCTAAAATTCTTTAGATTACAGGTTTCAGAAACCAAACTTAAACAGGCATAAACAAAATAATATGGCTTATATAACCAGTATATTCAGTGACTGTGGTGTTTCAGGTACCGCTGGATCCAGGTATATGGGCTTCAAGATACTCTTTCTTTCTCTCTCTTTTTGGTATTCCTGTCCTCTCTGTGGGCTTCATTTTCAGGCAGAGTTGTTTCACTTTTGGGTAGAAGTGGTCACCACAGACCAGTATTGCATTTAGAGAAGAAGAGAAGGTGTCCCCACTGTACCTCTCCTGCCAACTAAGATTTTCAGCCAAAATACCTGGTCTCATTGACAAGACCTGAGTCATGTGCCTGTTCCTGGATGGGCTGAGCAGCACAAAAGACCAGTGGGCTGTCACAGAAAGCACAGGGTAAGCACAAAGGATTTCACAGAAGTTATAGAGATTTCTCCAGAATAGCAAAGAATGGGTGGAAATTTGCTCCTTAAAAGAAAAGATATTGTAGCCGTAATACCTACCAATTTTTAAGAACACATTAGAAGTCAGTCACAATGCTAGGTGAGTTACGTAGATTATTTGATAAGCCAGTGAGTTCCGTATTATAGTCTCTATTTTAAAGGGAAGTTGCACAAGTTAACCCAGATAATAAGTGGTGAAAACAGGACTTAAAGACTTTTTTCTCTTTAAAGTCTGTAATTTTTTTTACTATATTAAGCCATCTCAGTGAGAGGAGTAAATGATTTACACGACAAACAAATTTTCTGTTACGAAGTTTTGGTATCAGACTGTGTGGATCACAATAAACTGTGGAAAATTCTGAGAGAGATGGGAATACCAGACCACCTAACCTGCCTCTTGAGAAGTCTGTATGCAGGTCAGGAAGCAACAGTTAGAACTGGACATGGAACAACAGACTGGTTCCAAATAGGAAAAGGAGTACGTCAAGGCTGTATATTGTCAGCCTGCTTGTTTAACTTATATGCAGAGTGCATCATGAGAAACGCTGGGCTGGAGGAAGCACAAGCTGGACTCAAGATTGCTGGGAGAAATATCAATAACCTCAGGTATGCAGATGACACCACCCTTATGGCAGAAAGTGAAGAGGAACTCAAAAGCCTCTTGATGATAGTGAAAGAGGGGAGTGAAAAAGTTATCTTAAAGCTCAACATTCAGAAAACAAAAGTCATAGTATCTGATCCCATCACTTCATGGGAAATAGATGGGGAAACAGTGGAAACAGTGTCAGATGGTATTTTGGGGGGCTCCAAAATCACTGCAGATGGTGATTGCAGCCATGAAATTAAAAGACGCTTACTCCTTGGAAGAAAAGTTTGAGCAACCTAGATAGCATATTCAAAAGCAGAGACATTACTTTGCCGACTAAGTTCCGTCTAGTCAAGGCTATGGTTTTTCCAGTAGTCATGTATGGATGTGAGAGTTGGACTGTGAAGAAAGCTGAGCGCTGAATAATTAATGCTTTCGAACTGTGTTGGAGAAGAGTCTTGAGAGTCCCTTGGACTGCAAGGAGATCCAACCAATCCATTCTGAAGGAGATCAACCCTGGGATTTCTTTGGAAGGAATGATGCTAAAGCTCAAACTCCAATATATTGGCCACCTCATGCGAAGAGTTGACTCATTGGAAAAGACTTTGATGCTGGGAGGGATTGGGGGCAGGAGGAGAAGGGGATGACAGAGGATGAGATGGCTGGATGGCATCACTGACTCGATGAACGTGAATCTGAGTGAACTCTGGGAGTTGGTGATGGACAGGGAGGCCTGGTGTGCTGCGATTCATGGGGTCGCAAAGAGTCGGACACAACTGAGCGACTGAACTGAACTGATTATCAAGTGCCTCCAATTGCTTTGATTCTGTATCATTTATTCATTGAATTTTCATGAGGTTTCCATTCTTGTGAGAATGGCCAAGATGGAAAATGAACAAATAAGCTAATCCATAAACAATATACTGCAGATAATGAAAAGTGCAATGAAGAAAATCTGAAACTGGTTGCTATACTAAAAGAGCAGATTAGTTAGGAAGAACTTAATTAGGTGTTATCTGAAAGAAGGGCTTCCCAGGTGGCGCAGTGGTACAAAATCCACCTGCCAATGCCAAAGACTCAGATTCAGTCCCTGGGTTGGAAATATCACCTGGAGAAGGAAATGACAACCCACTCCAGTATTCTTGCCTGGGAAATCCATGGTCAGAGGGACCTGGCAGGCTGCAGTCCATGGAGTCACAGAGTCGGACGTGACTAACCACACAGAAGATTTGAAAGGAACCTGAATCACAAGGAGATGGTCTTGCCAGAGTATGGGGGAAGATCGTTCCCAAAGTGGCAAATTGATGCAAAGGGGTCATGGCAATAGCTTATCTTGCCTGAGGAAGATAAAAGTGGCCAGGGCAATGCTGACAAGTTGAGAAGGGTCATTTGTGTTGAGAGAGCTGTGCAGAGGCCTGGTTATGTAAGGGCTGTAGGCTATTGTAGGAGTTTGGATGTTATTGTAAGGAAGGAGACCATTGCAAATGTTTTATTGAATTCCTGCTGTCCAGTTATATCTCACGCATCTCTTGCAAATAGAATTCAAATGGTTGAAGCTTGCTGGAAGCAGTAGTGAAGCATGCGGTGGCCAGCTGGCTGTTCTGATTGTTTCTCCTCCAGTCTCCAGGGGAATACAGATGAGGCCATGTACCTCAGGAGTCTGCCTCGTGCATCAGAGCCCTGGCACTGAGTGCCTGCACACACCCTGGGTTAGTTGTTTCTCCGGGTGAACAGGATTGAGCCAGCGGAAATTTCTAACAGCTGCTTCTAAAATATACCTCTGGTGCCAAGTCAGATGATGTTCTTGACTGATTTCCTTCCGATTCTTAAGAAGTACAGCATGTAAAGTGTCTAACTCAGTAATTCTAACCACGAAATTCCAGAGAGGGGCATTCTCATTCCTTACCTTCACTGTTTTATTCTCTCTTTTCTAACTCAGACTCCCCTTTGTATTTACTCTGGCCATAAGCCATCATTCCCATTAGCCTCATTTTTCCCCACCTTACATAAATGTAATTTATCATTGCCAAACCCTTTCATTTTAATGTATCCTGTTTATTGGCAGAAAGCAGCACGGCATGGTGACTAATGAGATAAATGTGAATGTGAACAGTGTTCTTCTATAAAGTGCTCCTTTCAGGTTGAGGCGTCTAGATTAGCTTTTTTCAAATACCATTTTCAGTATAAAGTCAGCGTTAAAGCAAAAGAGAAAAATCAAAAGGAAACAAGTTGTATATTAGTTTCTAAGGTCATTTATTAGTGTGGTGAAGTAGCGACTTTGTACTGAATATTTTAGGGCTTATAATTTGGGGTATCTCAATGTAAATTCATCATCTTAATAGAAAGCAGACAAGGAAATTATTGAAAGCATATATTCTCTTAAAGTATGTTCTTTTTTGGATATAGGATGACACATTTTCTTTAAAGAGAATTTTTTAAAAACCAAAATATATTTTATATAACAAGTATAAGGATGATAGATATTTTGTTTAGGTTAGCAAGAAATGCTACACAAATATCAATCTCAGAGTCATATATTTTGAACAGTTTTTTCAACTGAGAAATGCCTGGCTAGAAGGATGCTTGTGTTTGGCTGTTCCCATGATAGCATCTCCATAAAATGGGTCATTTCTCTCTACCTTGAAGGGAAAAAAAGTGAGTATGTTCTCCTGGTATGAGACATATATGAAGAATGGCATAGCCTTACTACCATTTCACGTCTACAGCTATCAAACAGCATGAGAAAATAAAGAATAGCAGGACTTCAGGCTTTGACCCCATCTGTAGTCAGAGGCTCATTACCAAACCAGACTTGGGTCCCCTAGCGTAATGCACAGTAAAGCCAGTCCACTGACACCAGGTTGTAGTGAAGGACAGTTCAGCATTTATTGCAGAGCATCAAACAAGGAGTCCAGGCAGCTAATGCTCAAAAGGCCCAGACTCTCCGATGACTTTCAGGGACAGATTTTTAAATGTAGAGTGAGGGAGGTGGGTGGCAGGATGTGAGATCAGCTTGTGTACAGTCTTCTGATTGGTTGGTGGTGAGATCGAAAGCTGATGTCATCAAGCTTCTGGTTCCAGCCTGTCTGGGGTTATATGTTTGTGGTCAGTCTGCAGTTTACTTCTTCCACCTGCTAAGCATGTCAATATCTTCAAAACAGCTCAGGGATATGGCTTGAGGTATTATCTATGGACATGAATTTGAGCAAACTCTAGGAGATAGTGGAGGATGGAGGAGCCTGGAATGCTGCAGTCCATGGGGTCACAAAGAGTCAGGCACGGCTTAGTAACTGAATAACAACAAATTATCTATCGTTCTCAAGGAGGAACTAAAGACCCTTGACTTTATTTAATGGCTAAAGTAATATTTTGCCTTTCCTAACTGTTTGCCTTTTTTTCTGCATTTTCTCACTTCTCTGATTAAATTTATTCTTTGGAACTCAGGGGAGGCCTTGGGGGCCTTTTTTACAAGCAAGAGGCAGGTGGAGGCCATGGGGGTAGATATTTGTCCCCGGACGGTGACATAAGGTCCTGCTCAGTTACAGGCACTTGTCTTCCGTCCCCATCTTTTTCTTCCCACAGAGTCTTTGACTCATAACACAGTATTTCCCATTCCTTGTTTAGATAGTAAATGGTATACTCCAGTTTGAAATGGAAAATTTTGGTTCTGTTGATGAGAAGCTGTGCAAGCTATCTTAAATCAACAAGAGTATGAACCTCATAAAATCTGAGAGCAAGCAAGAGAGAGAATTATCAATTAAAATACAGATAATGCCTTTGTCTTTCAATTGTTTCACTTTATAAAGCTGCAGATTTTAGAGTTATTCTGTTTTAATTAACTGGAAACATTCCAGATGCATAGTGAACTCTTCTATAGCAGTTTTATATTTGCTTTCCATCCAATCTTCAGCTGAAATCCATTTTTTATACCTTGAAATACATCCACATTTCTGTTTTGCTAAGACTAGCTGTAAACTAAATGTGTATATCCAGTTTATGTATGTTTTCAATAGGTTATGGAGATTTCAGAGCTGTGTATTTTGTTTTATATGAGAAGTGATTCTTCAGTAGCAGGAGAAAACAACGAAATCTGCAAAGAATTTGAATTTGTTTATAATGCTTAAAAGTGTACTAGGTTTCTTTCCTATATCTGACATGGGTAAAGGATCTATGTTTACAAAATTAAAGTTATACTTTAGGTGTCATATTCTTGCACTGTGTAAAACTAAAGGAGCTGCAGGATACTTGTGTTTGACACACCCTTAACCCCCACCAAGTATCAGAGTCAGGAATGAATTCAGTAAGTGACTTTTTCTCCGGAAGAGAAGCTGGATTTACAGTGTTTAAGGGGGAGGGGATGGGAGGTAAAGTTGTGGGGAAGGGAGTATTTTCCAGCATAGAGAATTGTTGTTCAGTAGCTCAGTCATGTCTGACTCTTTGTAACCCCATGGACTGCAGCACACCTGGCTTCCCTGTCCTTCACCATCTCTAGGAATTTGCTCAGACACATGTCTGTTGAGTCAGTGAGGCTATCTAACCATCTCATCCTCTGTTGACCACTTTTCCTCTTGCCTTCAATCTTTCCCAGCATCAGGGTCTTTTCTAATTAGTCAGATGCTTATATCAGGTGGCCAAATATTGGAGCTTCAGCTTCAGCAACCGTCCTTCCAATGAGTATTCAGGATTGATTTCCTTAAGGATTAACAGAGAAAAAAGAATCAGTAAAAGTCCTGAAGGGTTGAGGAGAAAAGATAAAGCGTCTGGAAGCTGGAATTCAGGAGGAACAAAGGCATGAAACAAATGGATGAACAGAATCAGTATGCCCTCCTTTGCCTCCTATACCATCAACTGTTCCTCACTTCTTTCAACCCAGCTGTCCCTCAGGACACACTCCAGCCCTATTTCCATGTGCTGAAAGCGTAGGCAGTAAATCCCCTACATAGGAACCTTCAGGTTGTGAACTTTCAAAGATGTGAATGCGGGTTTGCATGCCCAGTCACGTAAGTTGGTCCATGTATCTGGCGTACACTGTCACGTGAGTGCGTCCTCTGCAAGTGGTTTTGCTTCTGGGTACTTACTGTGCAGTACTGTAGTACAGTACCTTTGTTGCAAGCCCAAGATGTCTGGAAGCAAGTGTGAAAGCAGCGCTATTGTAGTTGGTACTACCGTACTTTTCAAGGTACTGTACTGAAGATTAAAAATGTTTTCTTTATTTTTTGTTTTTGTTTTTTATGTATTGTTTGTGTGAAACATATTATAAACCAATTACAGTACAGTATTATATAGCCAATTATGTTAATTGGGTACCTAGGCTAACTTTGTTGAACATGTCAACAAATTGAACTTACAAACGAGCTTTTGGAATGGAGGATGTTCCTATGTAGGGGAATTACTGTAATTAGGACCCATCCCATCTCAAATCTGTGTTCCTGCAGGAACCTTTCAGGGATTGCTTCAGCTGGAATTGCTTGGTGTCTTCTTTGAAACTCTTTGAGAGTCTCTGTGTTTTCTTTTCTTTTAACTGCAAGTTATTTATGTGCTGATATATACATGAGGGCAACCATGTTAGTTCACCACTGTGTTTGGCACATAACAAGTACTGTAAAGGGGCTTTCCAGGTGGAGCAAGTGGTAAAGAACCTGCCTGCCAATGCAGGAGATATAAGAGATACCATTCGATCCCAGAGTCTGGCAGATCCCCTGGAGGAGGGCATGGCAACCCACTCCAACATTCTTGCCAGGAGAATCCCATGGACAGAGGAGCCTGGTGGGCTGCAGTCCATAGAGTCGCAAAGAGTCAGACACACCTGAAGCAAATTAGCATGCATGCACAAGTACCGTAAAAATACTTGAATTGGAAATCCAGTGAATTGCAATGTATTGGTCTTTGGGTGGGATATTATCATTTTATTGAATTTATTCCAGGATCCAGTCTACTTCATTTTATATTCAGAAAATTCTGGGCCATTTGAAGGGTATGGATGCTGACTCTGTTGGAGACTTCTCTAAAGAAAATTCATCAGTGTAGCCAAGGTTCATAAATTTCACATGAGACAAGATCAGACAAAGTTGAAATTATAGTGGCACTTTTGAGAGCAACATACCTCTTCTTTATTTGAAAAATGCTATAATCCTATTAAACTTTGCCACTGTTACTTTCTGAAAATGTGATAGAGCTGCCAATATATTTATGCATATAATCTCATTTAATTATCTGGCCTATACTTATTTATATGTGAATTAAGACTAATTCATTTACCCTTGGGAAATTGTAATATGTCTAATATTTATTTTATTATTACATGAAAGGAATTTTAATTCAATGTTTAGGTGAGGGTAACAAAGGGGATTAGAATGATTTGACTATGAGTTTTCACATTTTTGTGATAAGTCCTTCTTTGTGATAGTTTATCCAGGATGAATAGATGTTCTGGCTGACAAATAGCAGCAGATAAAATCATCTTCAAAAAGCAACATTTGACGAAAATTACCTCTCTGCAAGCTAAGAAAAGCTATTGTTTTCACCAAAGCAAAAGGACGATCAAAGTACCTTGTGTTCAGAGTTTCCTTTGGAATAAAAAAGAGCTGGAAGTGTCCAAGAAAAAATAAACACGCCCTGAAGAATCAGTTAGGGAAATATACTTTGTGAGGAAAAATTGTCCCTGCTTGTGGAAGCAAGATTGATTCTTATTTTTAACTCTGCTGACTTCTCTACCAGAGCACAAGGACAATCAGTCTTTAAAAAATGCATTCAAAGCAGCCTAGTCAAGCTCTCTCAGTGAATCTTTTTCCTATTGCTTTTGTTCAGTTCCTTTTTGCTGACATCTCAGAGTTCTTTTCTTCGGTGGATGGACCATGGAAGGGGAGTGAATTATTCTAGATGATTCTTTCAAAAGAATCATATCCTGTCTTTCAAAAGAAGGGATAAGAAAATCACCTTATCCCTTTACCAGTCAGGAAATTTGGCTTGGACCCAGAGCTTTTGATAGAAAAGACATAATTGTAACTCAGAAAACTTAATATGGATGTATTGAAAGTCATAATTCATGTGAAGAGTCAGGGTATTCTGTTTGTAAATTGGCTGTCTAGTTACATAGACCACCCAACTTCAACTGAAGACAAAGTTCCATCTTATATAGATTCAAGTGTGTGAAGTTCTCTCAGTCATTCAGGAAGAAAATCAAATACGTCTTTGCTTGGCTTCTGGTAACTTCAGTCAGAAGGACTCTAATTTCAGTTGCTTTTGCCAATTTCTTCCCATCTTTCTTGCATGATAAGTTGCTTCAGTTATGTCCGACTCTTTGCAACCCCATAGATTGTAGCCCACCAGGCTCCTTTGTCCATGGGATTCTCCAGGAAAGAATACTGGAGTAGGTTGCCATGCCCTCCTCCAGGGGATCTTCCCGAACCAGAGATTGAACCCACATCTCTTACTGTCCTGCACTGGCAGGTGGATTCTTTACCACTAGTGGCACCTGGGAATCCCTTGGAATATTTCAAAATCTGTTCTTCCTGAGAGGTCTTCTCACCTTCCCAAGGTTAGTCTTTTCCCTTATTTTCCCTTTTAAGCTTCTGTTTTGACATTTTTCAATTAAATTTTAAATTCTTTTTACACATATCTGTTTCTTCTTTTCACCTTGTCTTTCTCTTTTTGGTTTACCCATTGCTAATAAGGTACTTATTAATGGATAATTAATTAATGCTTATGTATCTGTTAATGTCCAAAATTTGGGGCAACCAAACCATGATACAGAACATAACTGAGCAGCCTGGGGGTACTAGTGAGGACAAAGAAGGGGTGAGAATGAGACTAGAGGCGGAAAGACTGATTAAGAATCCATTAAAATAGTTCAGACAAGTGGAAATAAGAACTGTACATAGATGATAAAAATGGAGATGGATAGGAGGGTATAGATTTTAGAAATACTTGAGAAATGGAGGGAAAAAAATCTTTTCCACCAGAAACATGGTTTGTTGAGAGGCGGACAGAGACATGCTGGATTGGTTGCCTGCATTGTTCTCTGATACAGAGAGAAAGCATAGAGGTCGTGCATCAGTTCAGTTCAGTTCAGTTCAGTCACTCAGTCGTGTCCGATTCTTTGCGACCCCATGAATTGCAGCACGCCAGGCCTCCCTGTCCATCACCAACTCCCAGAGTTCACTCAAACTCACGTCCGTCGAGTCGGTGATGCCATCCAGCCATCTCATCCTCTGTCATCCCTTTTTCCTCCTGCCCCCAATCCCTCCCAGCATCGGAGTCTTAACTGATGAGTCAATCAGTCAATGAGTCAACTCTTCGCATGAGGTGGCCAAAATGCATAGTTAAAGCCAAAATAATGCATGAAATTTCCCAGGTGGTAGCACCTCACATCCAGAGAGGGCCAGTGAATTGCTCAAATGCAGGCACCTGGCAATGTTGCAGCCGGGACTGAAGCTAGGTATTTCCAGCTCCACAGCATGCACTTAATCACAGCACTCCACTGCTTCTCTGAAGTAGGGAATGATCCCAGTATTAATGTGTTTGGCTTGGGGAAGTGCTTTAATGCAGCTTTAATCACTAACAATGAAAGAGTTAAGGACAACACAAATATGGAAAATCTCGAAAAATTGGGAATTTCAAAGGGCAAGGAAGCATTTGGATTTGTTTTGTTTTCTCTGAAAAGGGGTAGCTTCATAATTGTAGAAGGAGAAAAGAAGCTATGACAAAGACCAGAGCAGAAGACAAAGGCAAAAGGAGCTGAAATAGTTGGAGTCTTATTGTTACTTGTACGCGAAAGAAATGATCTCTGGATGGTTTCTGACTGTGAATTAAACTCACTAACGTGTTTTTGTCTTCATGATGAATGCACCTCATACACATTGTGAAGAAAGGGGAATTCATCTGCATACATTTTAAATATCATCAGCATGCATTATGTCATGATCTTTGCATCAAATTTCAAAATAAAGTATTGAATTATTAGGTATAATAATATAATTTTATATTATATTAGATGTACTAGTATACAATAATTGTCTAATATTCTATCATATTAAATATAATATAACATTAATTAATATTAATTAATTATAATAATACAACATTAATTAATATAACAGTTTAATTTTAGATATAATTTAATTATATAATATAATGATACTAGAATTAAATACAAAATATTTAAAGAACAAAACTGAACTTCTTTCAAGTCTGTTCAATAGTAAGACATATTCATTATGCAGAATTTAAAACCTATAGTTCTGTTCCATTCATAGCAAATTATGTAATAAATTAAAAGTTTCTTACAGGTGCTTCTGTTGATATAAACTTTGAACTTCATCTTGATACTTGAGAAATCAGTGAAGTCTGATATACACCAAATATACTCAGAAAACACAATGAGAGCTCATAGATGAACAAATACCTTCTGAGTCTGAAGGAGAAGCATCTTTAATAGATCTAATATGATGCTCATTGAATTTCTTATGAGCTAAGTAAGAAAAAATAGTAATAAGCTTAATAGACCAAGTGACATTTAGTTCATGGGAAAATTTTTTTTCAGAAAGAGATGGGAATACCAGACCACCTGACCTGCCTTTTGAGAAACCTATATGCAGGTCAGGAAGCAACAGTTAAAACTAGACATGGAACAACAGACTGGTTCCAAATAGGAAAAGGAGTCGATCAAGGCTGTATATTGTCACCCTGCTTATTTAACTTATATGCAGAGTACATCATGAGAAACGCTGGGCTGGAGGAAGCACAAGCTGGACTCAAGATTGCCGGGAGAAATATCAATAACCTCAGATATGCAGATGACACCACCCTTATGGAAGAAAGTGAAGAAGAATTAAAGAGGCTCTTGATGAAAGGGAAAGAGGAGAGTGAAAAAGTTGGCTTAAAGCTCAATATTCAGAAAACTAAGATCATGGCATCCGGTCCCATCACTTCATGGCAAATAAAAGAGAAAACAGTGGAAACAGTGAGAGATTTTATTTTGGGGGGCTCCAAAATCACTGCAGATGGTGACTGCAGCCATGAAATTAAAAGACACTTACTCCTTGGAAGAAAAGTTATGGCCAACCTAGACAGCATATTAAAAAACAGAGACATTACTTTGCCAACAAAGGTCCATCTAGTCAAGGCTATGGTATATCCAGTGGTCATGTATGGATGTGAGAGTTGGACAATAAGGAAAGCTGAACACCGAAGAACTGATGCTTTTGAACTGTGGTGTTGGAGAAGACTCTTGAGAGTCCCTTGGACTGCAAGGAGAGTCAACCAGTCCATCCTTAAGGAGATCAGTCCTGAGTGTTCATCGGGAGGACTGATGTTGAAGCTGAAACTCCAATACTTTGGCCACCTGATGTGAAGAACTGACTCATTGGAAAAGATTCCGATCCTGGGAAAGATTGAGGGCAGGAGAAGGGGATGACAGAGGATGAAATGGTTGGATGGCATCACCGGCTCAATGGACATGAGTTTGGGTAAACTCTGGGAGTTGGTGATGGACAGGGAGGCCTGGCGTGCTGCTATCCATGGGGTCGCAAAGTGTCAGACATGACTGAGCGACTGAACTGAACTTAAACTTTCTCCAGTGATATAATGAGAAAAACCAGAAGGTGAATGATCTGGAGTTGCCTGCTGTAGTAATATACTGGAGGAGGGAAAGTTGGTCAAACTTGGATTCCAGTCCCCAATCTTGCACTAATTGGCTCTATGACTTGGGACAAGTTCTCAGTATATCTGAGCCTCGATCTCCTTTTCGTCCAGTGGAGCTAGCAATGCTTCCTAAGCTGACGTGAGTATGAGGTTAAGAGGAGATTTACATCGTCCTCAGGATTTGCCTAGTGTAAGGAGTAGCTGAGGCTTCCCTGATAGCTCAGTTGGTGAAGAATCCACCTGCAATACTGGAGACTCCAGTTTGATTCCTGGGTCGGGAAGATCCGCTGGAGAAGGGATAGGCTACCCACTCCAGTATTCTTGGACTTCCCTTGTGACTCAGCTGGTAAAGAATCCGCCTGCAATGTGGGAGACCTGGATTCAATCCCTGGGTTGGGAAGATCCCCTGGAGAAGGGAATGGCTTACCCACTCCTATATTCTGGCCTGGAGAATTCCATGGACTGTATAGTCCATGGGGTTGCAACGAGTCAGACACAACTGAGTGACTCTCACTTTCACTTGACTTTCAAGGAATAGCTCCTCACAAGGCATCGTATCTGCAGGTGAGTTTCATGGAAGATGGGTTTTGTGAGTTTCCTACAAAACAACTTACTTGAAGAATACAGTTATAATCAAGGGCTTCCCCAGGGACTCAGTGTTGGAGCAGGTGACCTCACTGCCTCGTGGGGAAGACAGAGGCAATCTTCATAAAATAGTTCTGCAGGATGGATTTGGGCAGGCTTTATCTCCATTATTCTTGGGCTTCCCTTGTGGCTCAGCTGGTAAAGAATCCTCCTGCAATTCGGGAGACCTGGGTTAGATCCCTAGGTTGGGAAGATCCCCTGGAGAAGGGAAAGGTTACACACTCCAATATTCTGGCCTGGAGAATTCCATGGACTCTACAGTCCATGGGGTGCAGAGTTGGACATGACTGAGCGACTTTCACTTTCACTATTTGTGCACAGAGATACTTCTGAGAATAACCTAGATACTGTCTTTGATTTCACACCAGAAAAACTATTAAAGATAGAGACAATGGTAGAAAACTATCTAGAAGGATGCACAGCCCCAGTTTTGTGTCCAGGCCTGAATTTAGTCCCAAGACAGAAACGATGATTGCCCTACTGTGCTATGAAGAAAGTAGAAGGAGGCTTCCAGGTGCCTCCAATGACAGTATTAGAAGTGGTAGCTTTTTATACAGTTTGTGATTAAAAGCTAAATGGAAGGTGTCACATGCAGCTCTGCTCTGCTACACCTTGAATGCCACCAGATTTTTGGGGCAGTTAATAAAGGTCATTTTTGTTATTCTGCAATCAAAATTAAAGTTATGAGTGAAGTAGTGATTTCCCATATTCAACATCTAAAGAATTGAACAAACGCTGCACATACCAATATTTAAAGTATTTGATGTGGGAGATAAATGGTTTCTTGTTTGGTAACTAATCTAGGTTGGGGTGATAGCATAACTTACAGGGGAAAATGCATCTTTAAAATCTTTCTATGCTTGTTTTAATAACTCAAAACCCTTCCAATGGGCTTCCCTGGTAGCTCAGTGGTAAAGAATCCACCTACCAATGCATTCGATGCGGGTTTGATCCTTAGGTTGGAAGGATCCCCTGGTAGAGAAAATGGCAACCCACTTGTTGCCTGAACAATCCCATGGACCGAGGAGCCTGACAGGCTACAGTTCGTGGAGTCACAGAGAGTTGGACATGACTGAGCAACTGGGCACAAGTACAAGGCATCTCATAGAAGAAAACCAGTCTCACGGAGCTATGTTGACAGGGAGGGAAGATTTTAAAGCAGTTTCTTAACAAAATTCAATAAAATTGTATTGCCATTCATAAATTAAGGATACTTCTACCCATTTGGTTTCTCTAATTTATTTAATTATATTAAACCATCAACTTTGGTCAGTACAAATAAATTCACTGGCATTACTAGGGAGAATGGTGTGAGTAGTGAGGTGGATGGAGTCATCTGAGGGGAGTTGTTCAGAGGTTTGGAAGGAGGATTACCAGGTTAGGCTTCTTGGCAGAAAATTTTGACTGAAAGAGGAAGGATGTTATTGGACAGTGTCTAAAAGACACATGGAATCAAAGAGGGTGTATTTACTTTTTCATTGGAATGCATTTGCTCAAATTTACAGTTCTTTGGAGAAAGGACTCAGTAGTAGATGAGATGATTTCTTGTCTATCCATGCTAATTTTCACTTTGCCTTAAATATGAGGTTAGTGAATCACTTAACAAATACTTATTGAGCAGCTGCTTTGGCTAAGGCAATATTCTAAGTGCTGGGCTTACAGAGGTAGCGTGAAGTAGATCATGTTTAGTTCAAAGAGTTCTCTAAAACTTAACCTGTAGTCTGTTCATCTGAAGAATGAAATTACAAAAAAAAAGAGTCCTGGGGATCTTCAGTTTCTTAATGTATTTTCATTAGCAGAATTCAGAAATAGTGAGAGCTTCATGTGGGCTCCTGCAGACCCAGGTACCAGGCTGGTCCCTGTGGTCCACTTGTTGACCAGGCACCAGAGCTGCATGCCTGAAGATGGCCCTTGCAGAATTTCTGTGTGGAATGACTAGTGAAAAGTTTTCCCAACTGAAGCCAGTCAGTGAAGATAGGAAGAGTTGCTTCTTACTTCAAATGCACAGATGCCAATACAAGACCAAACGATCGTGAATAATCTAGGAAACATGTCGTCACCAAAGGGAAAAAAGAAAAAAAAAAAAGCTTCAATAACTGACTTAAAAAATGGAGATCTGTAAACGTCCTGATGAAGAATTTAGAACGATCATCAAAGAAGTATAGTGAAATGTAAGAAAACGCAGTCAACCAAATTAGGGAAACACTGAATGAAGAAAATGAGATGTCCAGCAAAGCAACAGAAACCATTTAAAAAACTCAAACAGAAATTCTTGAGTTGAGGAATATATTGATCGAACTGCCAAATTTAATAGAGAACTTCAACAACAGATTCAACCAGGCAAAAGGAAAAAAAAAGTCAGTGAACTTGAAGACAGAGTGTTTTAAATTATCCAGTCAGAGAAACAAAAAGAAAAAGAAAAACTAAAAAAAGCTTATGTGAATTATGGGATACCATCAAGAGAAACAACCAACTCATTACTGGTGTCCCAGAAAGAGAAGAGAGGTAGAAAGGGACAGACACTTTTTAAAAGAAATAATATCTAAAGTTCCCAAATCTGGGTGGAAATTTGGACATCCAAGTTCCTGAGTTTATAGGTTTCCAAAGAGTTTCAACCCTGAAAGTTCTTCTGCAAGACACATTGTAATAAAATTGTGTAAAATCAAAGGCAGAATTCTTAAAACTGCACAGAAAAAAAAAAATGCTCACGTACAGTACTAGAGAACAAACCCTCCACGAGGCTGTTAGCAGATTTCTTAGCAGAAACCTGGCAGCCAGGACAGAGTGGGATAAACCTGGAGGCCATTGTGCTCACTGAAATAAGCCAGAGAAGGATACTATGTGGTCTCACTTCTATGTGGAATCTGGGGCCGGAAAATGAAGATGTTGAACTCATAGAAGCAGAAAATAGGGAGGCAGGGAAAACAGGACGACGTTGGTCAGAGGGTACAAATTTGTGGTTATGGAGGATGAATGCATCTAGAGAGCTTATGTACAGGCATGTTGTCTATACTCAATAATACTGTATTGAACCCTGAAATTATGCTTAGAATGGAAGCTGGGAGATTTACATACACAAAAAATGTTAACTAGGTGAGGTTATTAAATATATTATATATTAATTAGCTTGACTCTGGTACTCATTTCACTGTGTATATTTACATGAGATCACCATAGTATTTACCTTAAATATGACAATTTTTATTAAAAAATTTTAAAATGTTAAGTAATGAGTAAAAATGACAATGATAGCTATTAATAACATTGGGTGATTTGCTGTGTGTCAGATGTTGTACACTAAAGACCTTGTGTTTGTGTGCTTAGTTGCTCAGTCGTGTCTGACTCTGCAACCCCATGGACTGTAGCCCACCAGGCTCCTCTGTTCATGGGGATTCTCCAGGCAAGAACACTAGAGTGAGTTGCCATGCCTTCCTCCAGGGCATCTTCTCAACCCAGTGATTGAACCTGGGTCTCCCACATTGCAGGTGAATTCTTTACCGTCTGAGCCGCCAGGGAAGCCCAATTAAACAAAATCACCACTTTTTATAGGGTCTAGTGTATACATACGGAGAAGGCAGTGGCACCCCACTCCAGTACTCTTGCCTGGAAAATCCCATGGACGGAGGAGCCTGGTGGGCTGCCATCTATGGGGTTGCTAAGAGTCAGACACGACTAAGCAACTTCACTTTCACTTTTCACCTTCATGCATTGGAGAAGGAAATGGCAACCTGATGGCAAACATGATAGTACTTAATCATGTTTATTTTCATCTTTTCTTCTTTAGAACACTTAACAAGAATTTGCTGTATCATTTCTGCTAGTCATTTGTAGGTAAAACAACACTCCTATGAGTCTTGAAAGAGATCTTATGAATATTTGTCTCTTAATCATCATTTTCTCTCATCAAGGAGGAAATATTAAATATGCTTCCTCTCTATTTTTAAGTTCTGATAATTGTTAAATCCTATAAGTATTTGCTTCAGTGTTAATTGAAATGTAGGCTAATAGTTATAAACTTAGAATCCTTCCTACAAAAAATTCTTTTTTAAAAGTGCATAATAATTAATCTATTTTTAAATTAAGATATTTAATATATTTCCTTTTCTCTATCAGGTCACACATATTTTTAGTTGTTTGACTGTGTTTTTTAGAGCGCTCATGAAATAAAACTCAATTCAATACTACATCAAATATTATTACAGGCTATGAATCAGGCACTGTCTTTGATTATGGAACAGCAAACTATAATTTTAGGTGCTCTGTTTTTGACAAGCCAAGAGACAAATTTATCCAAGCAAATCCAAGTTTATCCATTGTTGAGGATTTCTCTTCATATAACTTTAGGTAAAACCTGTTTCAGAAGTCAGAGCTAATGCTTATGGTCACTCAAGCTGAGTGAGATGAAGGTGTAAATCACCATTTTCCTACCTGCTTATTTAGCGTGTATTCTTTGCCCATATGTGAGCACAGGTTGAACCTATCTGGTGATTTTCATTTATACAAGAGATCAGTATCTTTTGATGTAATTTTCTGTGGATTTTTCCCCTTTAATCTAAGTGCTATGATAGTCAAAGGCAGTTTAACAATAGTACTTATGAAACAGTCACACCTATAGTCAACTGCTGTACCATTGTAATAATGGCATGTCTATGACTAATATCTGTAACTGACCAAACACTGTTATAATTCCTTTTTGAAATGCAGAATAAATGCTAAAATCCAAAAACTACATGATCCAGGTTAGAATATTTAGAGATAGGACATGGTATTAGGAGAATTATATATGAGTCTGGCCAAGTGAGAAATTTCCACAAATTATTATAAATATAGAAATGATCTCATAAGCACTGATGTAAAGAACAAACAAGAATCTAGCAGAGACCTGAGTGGAATACTGTAGTTGTTCCTCCTTATAAAACACCAGTGACTCTTGCGCCTTAATTACCTCCCTTAGAAATTGGATATCTTCCAGCATGCCCAGAAAAAGGGAGACAGAGGGCCAGAGAGATTGCCAAATACCAGTCACTTCTGTCATTGATTTAACCTCTGTGTCTCTCCTATCAGACTTTTGCATGGTCTCTCTTTATGTAAAAACCTGACCATTCCTGGAGCATCAGCTTGACCCTATAGAGCTGTGATCCTAATATGTTACTTATTTGAGAAATCATTTTTCTAACTTGTTAGTATATTAACTTGCATGGGTCTGAATTAATCTTGATGTTCCCCGCACTTATTTTCTGTTTTCACGGCATATGTCAATTCCCTGTGTCCCAGACTTCCTTGGTGGCCCAGTGGTTAAGACTGCCACTTCCAATGCAGGGAGGCATGGGACTGATCCCCGGTTAGGGAACTAAAATCCCACATGCTGCAAAAAAAAAAAAGAAAAATACTAAACTAGTCTTTTCATTTCTAGGGTCTCAAATTTCCCTAAATTGTCATATCTGATAGGTTGTGGATTTCTTTCTATTTATTCTTTTTTAAAAAATAATTTTATTGTTGCTGTTGTTCAGTTGCTAAGTCATGTCCAACTTTTTGCAACTCCATGGACTGCAGCAATCCAGGCTTCCCTGTCCTTCACCATCTCTCAGAGTTTGCTCAAACTCGTGTCCATCGAGTCAGTGATGCCAGCCAACCATCTCATCCTCTGTCCTCCACTTCGCCTGCCCTCAGTCTTTCCCAGCGTCAGGGTCATTTCCATTGAGTTGGCCCTTCACATCGGGTAGCCAAAGTATTGGAGCTTCAGCTTCAGCAATTTTATTATTTTTTTAATTGGAGGATTTTCCATTAATTCTTACTTTTTCACTGGTAGCAAAGTTTTCCCTGTAGAGTGCTTCTCCACTGCTTAACAAATTAATTATAGTATCTTAGTTTGGTATTTCATTTCCTCACCATATGAATCCAGCCCACTTGCCCAATACTCACTCTCTCTGCCTTACATGAACCTGCTGTCTGGCGAAGTTGGCTCCATCCATTTCTCTTTCTCTTCTCTTGTTCATAGTGTTGCCTCTACTTGAAATTCTGTTTTTCCATTTTGGCCTGTCCTGAATCCCATCCATTGATCCAAGTCCAACTCATGTACCATATTTTTATGGAGCCTTCCTTCTTCCTCATGTGTGTGTATTTCAGTTTCTTTCTGTAAGTTTTTAACCTACCTATCATTTCCTGCACTACATTCCAAATAACTCTGTATTTGTCCTTGCTGTTAGATTGTATGAGATACTTTCCCAAGATTTGTTTCATTTTAGTTATCTAATTTGGATATATTTATTCTGCATTTATTGTAACATGACATCACCTCTTTCCTTGGTATTTTATTCTCTAGGGACTAAATAGAAAATATTATCATACTACATTTATTTTTTAAGGCAGGGTTCATTTACAAAGTTGCAACAAGGAAACCTGATGCATGCCTGCATGAAGGGAAACTTACTGTTCATCCTATGTAAAGTAGCAGGAGTGTTTTCAAAACCGTCTTAATAAGATTTGCTTATTGAGACAAAGAGCCATGACTTCATTCCTACTAACCTCAAAAGCATATTAAACTACAGTCAGTTTTGGCATTAATCCAGTTTTACCATTAACTCTGTCATAAATTTTGATTAAGGGGTATTGCCAGACTTTTGTAATTAAGGGAAGTGCATTAGGAATGTATTTCATGTGGAAATTTGTCATGTTCTGAAAAATACTGATGTTGTATGAATACCTGTAAACCTTAGGGATGGTAAAATTCATGGCTAAACAACCATTTTTCTGAACAGAGAGAGTACCCCAAATTAGTTACAGGCTCAAGTCTAAATTTTTATTTTAAGAAATAATTGATTGAATTAAAATATTTCTTGGCTGTGTAAATTTCATAGGAGTCAGGAAGAAGCTATATTTCATGGTTACCTTCTCTCCGTGCCATCAGCCCCATAGATATATTTTATAATAATTTGTCACTTTCTGTAATTATGGATTAATAAATATTAACTACTCATACAAGTCTGGATCAATAAATATATTTAGCTCTGAGTTTGTCATAAGCTTTTATCTTCTAAAAGCCTTTTGAAGGGTGTGGTTATATCATGAGATGCTTTATCTATTTCCATTTTGCTCCATAGCATTTGGCTTCCCTGGTGGCTCAGACGGTAAAGAATCCACCTGCAGTGCAGGAGACCTGGGTTCGATCCCTGGGTTGGGAGGATCCCCTGGAGGAGGCCCTGGCAACCCACTCCAGTATTCTTGCCTGGGAAATCCCATGGACAGAGGAGCCTGGAGGGCTACAGTCCATGGGGTCCCAAAGAATTGAATAGGACTGAGTGACTAAGCACAGCACTATAGCATTTAGAAAAAGTGAGATTCTCTCAGAATAAAGTTTTACTTGATGTGGGCATTTATACATTTTAAATCTATAAAATGTTTTATTCTGTTTTTCTGTTGGCTTGCTTCATCAAATATGTGGGGGTTTTTCCTTAAGCATTTTGTCCCAGTGAAAATTTGTAGATTTCTGCCACATCAGTTCAAGTGACTATAGCAGGATTAGATCTTCCTGATCCTCCTCTTAACTGGCTGAAACTGTGACAGCTTTTTTTTTTTAAGGACTGTCTCTTTTAGAAAGTAGGGAGCGTGCTCAGTGTGGCCAGCTGTGCATTACTTTTCTAGAGTGAGTTTTCTACTTAGTGTATTAAAATAGTTGTGACCATATTGCATCCTGGTGACAAAAAAGAACTAGTACATCTTTGAAGAGAATTTTACTTCTCATCTGAACATAACTTAGTGGCTGAAAGAATCCAGCTAAGTAATCTGTTTAAAATTAGTGTTTGGAGAATTATTTTCATAATCTGTCACTTGCATAATAAATGAAAACCAGATCATGTTTTTCAACAGTCATGAAAAAATATCTTTCTTCAACTTTTATAATAATATTAATTACTGCATCAGTGAGCATTGATTCTGTGCTGTGTGCCCCCCTAAGTATTTTATTTGCATTAACTCACTTCATGTTTTTGGCTGCCTCATGAAGTATTAGTAATATAAACTACTAAAATCTCCAAATTACAAAAGAGGAAATTGAGGTATATACAAATTAAATATCTCTCTAAGGCCATACAATAAATAATGGAGGTGATGGTAGCTTTAATTGTTTTTTTCTGAATGGAAAACTTTCTTTTTTTGGAGTTCCACTCATGCTAGCATTCAGCACTTTGTTAATTCATTTGTCTTTAAAAGGAAATCAGTAAAACTTGCACGTCTTCATGCTTTTTAATTTTTCTAACAATGAATGATCACTTCTTCTTTGGATTCTTACAGGGCATTCTACTTGGACAAGTCAAATTCACCACCAAACTCTACATCTAAAGCTGCCTACGTAGATAAGGTAAAAATAGACGATTGCATTGACCCTATGTTTTACCATTTACCTCTTATTTAATTTTGTTGGTGTTGTTCTTGAGCACGGTGTCAGTGTAAAATTTGTGAGCTCCAATTCTGTTACCTCCATAATAAAATATTTTAGACTATAGGTTATAACGACTGTGAATTAGAGCCCATCTAAAAAGATTTCTTTCTATTAAACATGTTGAACTTTATCCTGGTTTTTTTTTTTTTCCTGCAGCTCATGAGGCCTCTCAATGTTTTGGATGAACTTTATCGACTGGTGGCCTCATTTATCAGATCTAAGCGCACGGCTGCCTGTGCGAACACGGCTTGCAGTGCCTCCGGAGTCGGGCTGCTGTCAGTGTCCTCGGAGCTGTGCAGTAGGCTGGGGGCCTGCCACGTCATCATGTGCAACAGCGGCGTGCATCGGTACGTGACCCCCACCTTGCTGCATCTTTGCCTGCATCTTTGCTATACCTCGTTATGTTTGGACTTTCTTGTTTATTACATTTACCTCTATGAAATTATAGCTGGAAACATATTTGGAATAAGACTTCAGAGATTCGTTAATTCTTGCAGAGTTAATTTCTGGCTTTAGTTCTATTTTCAGTGACTGTTTATTCATACAAAATGAATGCAATCCCACATTTATATCACTGTGACCTAGAAGCTTATCATTCTTTATATATCTTAAGATTCATACTTTAGGTACAAAATTGTGCATCTGTTTTATGCACTCTAGGAACTTGCTTGGTAGGAGCTGGTGACTAGAATATTTTCTAGAAAAAAGGTTTTTTACCTTTTCTTCAGTGGTTTGGATCCTTGTTACTCAATTGCTGTGAGTTAGATGTTCTCTTGGTGTTACCACTGTCTTCCTACTTCAGGAAGCCCACACGATATGTTCTTCCTGAAACTGTAAGGAGGAGTTTTAGATGGGTTCTATTCAGGTGGTTTATCTTACGCATCAGTGCTCTGTTTGGGAAAGCCAGTAGGTACATAAATTCCTACAGCTGTATCGGATGCAAATATGAGTGGAGAACCCCAAGTCAGGTCCTTCTTCATAATCACTTACTCCTCTTCTGTCACATCTCAATTTTCACAGAGAAATGAAACCATATAAGTGAAAACAACAGAACAGGATTTAGTCCTCATTGTAATCTGGTAGGCAGAGAGTCTTCTGTCACCAAACATAGTCTGTTCTTAGTATGAGGCCAGTTAGATTTTGAGAGAATAGTAGTTGTTGTTTATTCAAACTTACTTGGTACTTCATCCATGCAAAGGACTGCAGTTGGTGCTATTGGCTGGGTAACATCATAAACTGATGATGCTCATGTTAGAGACATGAGGCATGAACAACAAACAACATAAAATAATAGTAAATAATAATGTGACAAAATAAGATAACAAAAATATAATAAAAATAACAAATGACTTAGACCACAAGAAAAAAATTAATGACCTAGGAGAGTTACAGCTAAAAAATAAGAATCAGAAGCAACATATATCTTGGAGATGGTTGGAACTTTCCCTGGAGAAGGTAGTGTTTGAACTGGGTTTTGATGGGTACAGGTTTAGAAGAGATATAAAGAAAAAGTTGATTCAAGTCAGTAGGTTTTCATCTGTGAAACTCCATTTGACTTGATATGCCTGAATTATGGATTTCAAGTCCTACACAGCATGTCCTTGCTTATGAAGTGTGGCAAGACTTTGTTTCTCTAAAAGGAGCAATTTCACTTGTGTGAGTGACACAGTATACAGAATTGTCCCCTTTATTTTAATTGCTGAGTACTTTGTGCTCTATTGCAAGCTTACTCATGCTCATGCTCAGTCACTCAGTCGTGCTGACTCTTTAAAACCCTTTGAACTGTAGCCTGCCAGGCTTCTCTGTGCATGGGATTCTCCAGGCAACACTACTGGAGTGAGTTGCCGTTGCCTCCTCTTGGGGATCTTCCCAACCCAGGGATCAAACCCACCTCTCCTGCATCTGCCAGCAGATTCTTTACCACTAAACCACCTGGGAAGCATTGCAAGCTTACTAAGAGCTTAAGTGAAATAGCATCTGCAAGTAAATGAGTTCAACAGAGAAATGCTCTCTCTGATCAGTCATGTTCAATCATTCTGTTCTCATTCATTCATCCATTTATTTACTTTCCATTCACTCAGTTAATATACATTGAGCACTAATTATGTGCCAGCACCGTTCTAGTTTCTGGTATCAAGCATTGAAAAAAAAAAAAAAAGCTAAAACCTCCCTACTGTTATATAATGTAAATCATGTGGGAGTGAAGCAGATGACAAAGTAAATAAATGGTAACATGGTAGGTGACATAAATACAGAAAGGAACAGAAGTCAGAGAGGTGACAGGGGACAAGATGGGATGAGGGGATTTCATCTTCCAAGGAGGAAGTTCTGTTGGGTTAGAGACCTGTGTGAAATGCAAGAGTGAGTCATGCAGATATCTCAGAGAAAGTGCGTTCGATTGTAGGGAGCAGAGTGCAAATGTGGGAGTCCGAGAGGGAGCCAGCATGATGTGTTCAAGGAACATAGAGGCCACTGTGGCCTTGACACTCGGTATGTCATCACCATGATTAATGTCCTTACTCTGCACTGGTGGTAAGATCATAGTTATCTGAGGACTGTGACAACCAAGGGACCTGCCAGGCTTCAAACTACAAGTATATTCTCCTATCTCCACATGAATTTACTGAAAGTTAATGCCTTTAAGTTTGCCATTTAATGCAGTTCCCTGGCGGTTCAGTGGTTAGGACTCTGCATCAATTGCAGGGGGCCTGTGTTCGATCTCTGGTTGGGGAACTAAGATCGTTCAAGCCTTGTGGTATAGCCAAAAAATTTTTTTCTAACTGCCAGAGTTTTTTAAACTCTAGAATTTTTTAATCCTAGAATCATGTCCAAATTGTCCAAGTTACTCTCTCATATCTCCCATGAGCAGTTTTAGAGTTTGATGATGGATGAGTAGGAGAAAGAGATTGGTGTTGCACAACCATTTTTTAATTGCTGTATTCATTGATGGATGTGTTGGAATCACAAGTAACATTGAAATTTCAAAGTATTTTGGCTTTCTCCATTTCTGCAGTTCAAAATAAATATAGCTTTAGTTAATTCATTTCAGAGAGACTTACTGAGATGTAGGCAAAAATGCCCCATCACAGATGCTGAAAATTAAGGTTAAAACTATTTGAAAATAGTACTGTTTTATTTTTCTATTATGCAGAATAATATAGGCATTTAGTAATATCTTTAATCTTTCAGGTAAGGCTATGCTTAGATTTTTCATGGTGATAAAATGTATGCTGATTTATATTAGAATCAGAAATCTTGCATAACAGTGTTACTAAAATACTTCTTCAGTAATTATAATTCAGAAAGCTAGGAAGGAACCCAAATAGATCCATACCTACCCTAATTATTGAACACGGAAGTTTACCTTGAGGTTCTGACAAAGGGGAAAAATTCAAACTATGAATTAGAATAAATATTACAGACTATTTTTAGCATTTACTTTTAAAATTAAGATGGGAAGTGGTTAACAATATGGCATCCACATTAGATAATCAATTTCCTGCCTTTTCTGATTTTATTCACCAAGAAAAAGGAATCTAAAATATTTTAAAGTATTGAGTTATAATCCTGTATTTGATATTAAAGAGAAGAATGTGATTTTTCAGATGAAAGGGCAGTTTTAATTAGCATTCATATCTAGATGTTTTAATGCCAACCTGAATTAGATGCCAGGGTGGCATACTACAGAGAAGGAAAGCTGGCTTTTGTTGTTGTTTAGTCACTAAGTTGTGTCCAACTCTCTTCAAACCCATGGACTGTACCCCGCCAGGCTCCACTGTCCTTGGGATTTCCCAGACAAGAATACTGGAGTGGGTTTTCATTTCCTTCTCCAGGGGATCTTCCCAACCCAGAAATTAAACTGAGTCTCCTCCTTGGCAGGTGGGTTTTTTACCACTGAGCCACCAGGGAAGCCGTAATGCAAGATTAGGAGGAATAGAATTCAGGGTGAGTTATTAAAATCTTTTCATAGTGTTTGGCCCACCTTTGTTTTTATTAAATTCTCTTTCCCAGAGCAGTC
This sequence comes from Capricornis sumatraensis, assembly GCF_032405125.1. NCBI lineage: Eukaryota > Metazoa > Chordata > Mammalia > Artiodactyla > Bovidae > Capricornis > Capricornis sumatraensis. Next base: position 51,390,750 of record NC_091079.1, read on the forward strand.
CTTTGTGTGCATTACAATTCTACTGATGAACTTGCCTGCCTACACTCCTCAGTCATTCACTTGTGTTAAATACCTCCATTGTTATTGAATATTGAAAGAAGGAGATTGTCTTTTATTAAGATCAGGCTTTTTTTTTGCCTTTTAAACTGTGTCTGTGATATTAAAAGCTAGTTTGATAAATGGAAATTTTCCCAAGTTCCCATTTCGTTTTCATCTCTTACACCTTCTATCAAACAACATACATAGTTTTATTAGTACCTATAGTTTTATAAGGGCTTCCCTGGGGGCTCAGTGGTAAAGAATCCACCTGCCAGTGCAGGAGATGTAGGTTCCATCCCTGGGTCAGGAAGATCCTCTGGAAAAGGAAATGGCAACCCACTCAAGTTTTCTTGCTTGAGAAATTCCATGGACAGGGGAGCCTGGCGGGCTACAGGCCATGGGATTGCAAAGAGACGGACCATGGCTGAGCGACTAACACTTTACTCCCCTATTGCTATGTTGCCCCTCCCCGCTTCCCTCTCCCCACTGGTAACCAATAGTTTGTTTTCTCTGTCTGTGAGTCTGCTTTAAAGCTCTCTTTTGTACCATGCAGTTGATTGCTGCAGCCCTTCCAAAAGCATGCCAGAGGGTTTCTAAATTTCCCACTTCATTTTGTTTTGCTTCTTTCTCCCCATCACTGCTTAATAGCCAACTGTTTTCCTTTAATCATTATATTGACGTCAGCATATTGCAAAAATTATAAAACCCAAGCCTGAGCCTTACCACCTCCAAAAACAGATTCCACATCCCTCCTACGATGTTTGTTTCTGCTTCCTTCCCCAGTGGCAACAAGTAGGTGGACATTTCCGGAGGCTCCCTGAAAGGTTAGGTCAAGAAAATTTCTGGTGAGGGCAGGGACTCTGGAATCACAGCGTTTCCCTCTGAGGACTCGTTCCAGGGGATTTTTGTCCATGTCCTCTTTTAATCTAGGGCTTCCCTGGGGGATTAGAGGGTAAAGCATCCGCCTGCAATGCTGGAGACCCAGATTCAATCCCTGAGTCAGGAAGATCCCCTGGAGAAGAAAATGGCAACCCACTCCAGTACTCTTGCCTGGAAAATCCCATAGATGACAGAGGACCCTGGGAGGCTGCAGTCCGTGGGGTCACAAAAAGTCAGACACGACTGAGCAACTTCACTTTCCTTTCCTTTCTTTTAATCTATTCATGACAGATTTTCAGTGGTGTAGGAATTCTGGGATGATCCTTCAGGAAGACGGGTCATTTGAGCCCAGGCCTCACATCTGACCCACCTGTGATGTCTGAGCACCAAAGCCTTGGAGATCTGTACACGTAAATTACCTTTAATCTTCAAGCTTGGTTGTGAAGATGAATCTCTTCCAGGAAACAAGGCCCATCGTTAGCTAATATATTTGGCGTTCAGTCACCAGTGGGGGATGTGAACAGCTGCATCAGAAGGGGCTGGCTCGCTGTGTCCGGGCTTCACCAGCACCTGAGCAGCAGCACCATAGCCGCCTGGTTTTGAATCCCACGCAGGTATGAGGAGGAAACAGCCTATGGCAAGGCCTGTTCTCATTATTGAAAAGCATGATGATAATGAGCCCGCTGGCTGCCATTTATGTATTCCAGTGTTGGACTGCTTTTTCTTTTATACATTCTGGAAACCCATTTTAACATATATAAAGCTTTAGGAGCTAAAAAAAACTATATATATGAAGTTTCTAACTGAAAAGGAGTATATTTCCAAGATGCATTTCTTAGTTGCTTATTTAGAAACTGAGACATAGTTTCACATTGGCTAGTATGCAGAGGGTGGTTGAATTCTCAGTCATCCATCTTCCAGCAGAAATGTACAAAACCCATCATGTGACCATAAAATAAAACCCAAAATATGACTCAGCATTTTTCAGAAAAATGAAATCCAGGAATTAAAAACAACTAAAGAGAAATGTGTATTACTAATTTGGTTAATGAAACAGTTATTTAAAATTAAACAGTGTAGTGATTCTTAATTCATAGAAACAATTTTTAAAATTCTTTTCTAAGGGAACTATCAATTAACAATTTTAAAAATCACTTTTGTTTGACTTTAAAGAACTCTTTCTTAGCAACACTTTATTCTGTCATCACCATGGCATCAAAGGACAAATTGACAAATAGGCTCAGGGTAAGGAATGCAGACTCTTATAAAAAGTGGAGCACTCAAGGTAACCTGGCATAGGTGATCAGAGTCCTAACAGAGAAGATGATGAAGCTGCAACAAAAAGCATCAAACACAGGAGTAGATTTACTCTGGGGATTTCTGTATGTAGGTTAAATTCTAGGCATGGGAGGGAAAAAGTAAGTGATTGCTATAAGCAAATGTAGTTTTGAAATTGTATCCACTTATTTTTTGTCCAAAACTGCGTTGGAAATTTTAGTAATGAGAATAGTGGAAATACTTGAATTTTTAATCTCCAGAAAGATGGCTAACTAGAACAGAAGAAACTGGTAACTCATGATGCCAGGATCCTGTACATTCCCAATAAGAAGTCCTAAAATTATGCGCTTATAGTTAGGAATCTAAAATATGCTAGTATAAAAAAAATAAAATAAAATAAAATATGCTAGTATAAAGCACTTATTTTGTATAAGGATAGTAGCAGCAATGAGTGATAGTAGCAGTGAGTAGTGATATTTAAAATTGTCATTAGATATGGCTGCAGTTTAGATTATTTTTCTTTAACAGTTATAATTTGATTATGGCCAATGCAACTTTTCCCATTTGTTAATATTTAGTAAAATCATTAATGAATTATACCAAAAAAAAAGTGAAAATATAAAATTGTGTACCAATCTTTAGAAGGGAAAAAATAAAATGCTATAATAATAGGGCTCTGGGAGAAAGACAAAGTATATCTTACTTATGCTATAAATATACATCTTACTTACTCTGGCAAACTTAAAGGAGCAGAACATTGGTCAAGGGGTACAAAGTTTCAGCTATACAAGATGACTAATTCTGGAGATCTGACATAACAATGTGAATATACTTAATATTGTATTATATTCTTGACATTTGCTAGGATCTTAAGTGCTTTTACCACCAAAAGAGGAAAGAAAAAAACAACAACAAAGATTATGGTAACAATGTGAGGTGACAATGCATTAATTAGCTTAATTGTGAAGAATATCTTACAATGTATGTGTATATCAAATCACCAAGTTGCATACTTTAAATTTATATGAGATTTGTTAATTATACTTCTGTTGAAAGCTAGGGGAGAAAAAAGAAAAGTAAACCCAGATCTTCAAATTATACTAAGTTTAAAGTAGGCAAGTAAAACTCTACAGTTTATGCTAATTTAAGCAACCAGATAAGTAAATTTATTCTCTTAGAATTATATCAAATATCTCAAACATGATAGAAGTTTTATTCTTTAACCTTTTTCCATTATCTCTTACTAAAGTTCTTTCCCCGAAGAGGTGACTAGATTTGGATATATGTTTTTTTTTCCTGAATTTTTCTTTGCAGTTGATAGAAATCTTAATAAATTAGTACATTAAATTATTCTATTGAAAAATGTTCATCACTTTCATTAGATTACTGTGAAAGAAGAATAAAACAGTAATTATGAGTCACTTCTTATTGTAGTGGTTTCTAGCTCAGACTGCCAGTAATCATGTGTTGTTGGCTAGGCAAGCTTTAATGTCAATACTTATAAAGTCAGAGCTTATACCTTATTACCTTCTATCATTAAAATTGGAAAATTCTAGGTACATTAAACATATCTTGAGAAAATAATCTAAATACATAATTATAAGTGATATTTCATCAGATTTTGCCAAACCCAATTTTTCTATTTAACTAGTAAAATTTAAGTATTTAAATTTCTGAAACTGAGCTATTTGAAAGTGACAAGTGTAGAATCAACTTTAAATTACAGTGTTAAACAGGGCATGATTCTGCAGATTTTATTTGAAAGAAACTGAAGCTATTTTTTTCCCTGAACCTGCAAAATTATATAAAAAACAAAGTTCCAGTCATTCTCTAAGATGTATTCCTGAGGATGTCATGGCTAGTGGTTTTATGAGTGCTCTAATAACTGTCATAAGCCAAATTTTCCATCCTCCAGAGGAGGGAAGAAGTATGGGTGTCTCACCAATATAGATGTTTCATTGGCCAGCACTTTCAGAATTGCCTCTTTTTCTGTGTGACCTGAAGCAGGAGAGCAGGTGATGTGAAGGCAGCTGATGGGAGGAAGCAGCAGTTTCTGCCTCTATGATGTTAATTTCAAGTGGGCACTAGGCCATCTAATCCTCTGGAGGAATACTGAGACGTGAGATTTCAATCCTTTTAAGCAGGAAGAATGTAATGTAACACCTGTTACAGGTTTTAAAGCATGGATAGTGTTTACCAGGTGACAGAATGGAGGAGGACATTTCCCTGTAAAGGAATGGTATGAAAATATAATGCTGAGGGGTGTGAAAGCATAGGAAGGGGCTGAAGGTCACAGTAAAGAGTTTGCTATTTCTGGACAGTGAAATGAGGAAGAAGCCATCCTGGGAGAGAAAAGGAGCAGGAAAGATAGGAATTGGAGCGTGGAATGCCCTGCCTACTGAGTTAAGAGCTGGGGACTCCCTCCCAGAGACTCTGAGAAGCCAGTGAAGGACTTTTAGCAAAAGAACAACATGGTTAGATACTTGAAAATTATTTTTTAAATGAAGAGCAGTACCGTGGTCTGCAGTGGGACAAGGAGGGAGGCAGGGAGACAGCCAGGATTTTACAGGACTTCTGCCACATGATGAGGTCCAAAACTAAGGCCTGGGCACAGAGTTAGAAGGGAAAAGACGTGAGAAGTATGGAACGGCAGTACACAGAACTGGGTAACGGGTGAGGAGTAGAGAACAGGGGAGAGAGATGCTGACTATTCCAGTGTAGACTTTAAAAAATGCTCAACATGGGAGTTGCAAATTAAGTTTTATCTGGGGCAAAATGAGGACTGCAGCCTGGAAGACTACCTCAGATAGCTCTGAGAAACTGCTCTACGGAAGCTGCCGGGGAGGCCAGTATATATAAGGTTTTGGTTAAGGGGGAATACATGCAACCAAGCACATATTTTTCCAGAAGGTTCTGCTAGTCATGAAGAACAGCCATCACCATGAAGGATTTCAGTGCTTTTCTAGATATAAGGAGATACACGAATTGGGCTCATAAAATCAGCTCCTGAAAACGTCTATCTGAAGACCCGTCCTGCCAGTTTTTCCTCCCAAGCAGAGTGTCTCATTTCTGCTTTCCCCCTGAACTCCTTTCAAGGGATGTTGAAAGTCAGCAGCTGCATTGCTGCTGCTGCTGCTAAGTCACATTAGCACATGATTTAATCCTTTTAGAGGTAGATGGCAAGTGCCCATGGAAAGTGCCAATTTGCAGTTAACATCAGCGTGGAATGACTGAGGGAAGGGAGGCTGCTGTGGTGGGGGTGGGGAAGATATGCATTTGAAATGAGGGGATTGTGGAGACAGATGTTGCGTTAAACTATAACATGTTGAGTTTTAGATGTTCATGGTGTACCTGTGTGTGTGTGCGCGCTCCATCATGTCTGAACTGTTTGTGACTCCATGGACTGTAGTCCGCCAGGCTCTATTCTATCCATGGGATTTTCCAGGCAAGAATACTGGAATGGGTTGCCATTTCCTCCTCCAGGGGATCTTCCCAGCTCAGGGATTAAACCCGTGTCTCTTGAGTCTCCTGCATTGGCAGGCAGATTCTTTACAACTGTGCTACCTGGGAAGCTGTACCTATATAGGGATGTCCTTTGATGGATTCATACTCAGCAAGGACTAAAGTTGTATGTGAGTACAAGGGGGTATAATAACAGTAAATAATCAAGTATATCTCAAAGGGTAATGGAAAAACAGTACTAAGAGTTTTCTGGGAACATGCTTTAGGTGTTAGGAGCAGAGAAGAGGTATTCCAGGAACAGACACAGAAGTGTAATAACAGAAGACTCAGCTGGCAACTGTGGAAGGTGAGAAAAGATCACCAAGGAGTGTGTTAAAAGTATTAAGATTCCTTGATTCTCTACCACCAGTCCCCTGTACACCCAAGAGCCTCAGAATAAAGCACTGTAGGATCTACAAGAAAGGAATGAAAAATATTCAAGCAAAGTTCTGCTTAGTATCTTGCATAAACAGGTCAAAAAGAAAACAATTATCCTGTCAAAGGATGGGGGCAACAGATGAAAATCATATACTGCTACTGCTACTGCTAAGTCACTTCAGTCGTGTCCAACTCTGTGCGACCCCATAGACGGCAGCCCACCGGGCTCCCCCGTCCCTGGGATTCTCCAGGCAAGAACACTGGAGTGGGTTGCCATTTCCTTCTCCAATGCATGAAAGTGAAAAGTGAAAGTGAAGGCGCTCAGTCGTGTCCGACTCTTGGCGACCCCATGGACTGCAGCCCACCAGGCTCCTCGGTCCATGGGATTTTCCAGGCAAGAGTACTGGAGTGGGGTACCATTGCCTTCTCCAAAATCATATACTGCACACCCGTTAAGCGTTGGTGTCATCAAAAAACCTGCAAGAACTGAGGACAAAAGTCCAGTAGCCAAAACAGATGGACTAGAGAGGGAGTGTTGAGGACCTTTGGGTAGCCTTTGGGTAGCCAGGATTAGGGTCCTCACCTATTCGGTTAAATTCCAAAAATAAAACCAAAACAAAAGTGAAATCAACTGGAGAAAGGGTCCCAGGCTGGATCATTTTAAATGCAGAGAAGCAGGTTCAAGCCTGGTGGCTGTGGTCATGAAGGTCCTACCTTACCCACAGATGCTTCATATTCATGTACATTTTCAGCCTAGCAAACACCGCCTACTATGGCCAAGTGCTCAGTTACTCGTCCCCCAAAGGTCCATAATTGCTTCTCTGCTCACCACAGCAACGAACCATGTCAGAGTAGAACATGCCTTAATGTGCTTGATGAGATGGGAATGAGGGCTATGGAATGTGTATGCCTGGCGGTTGATTTTGAAGCCTAGGTTTAAAGATAGACATTGAGAACTTTCTGAGAATGTACTGAAAGTTGCAATAGAAAAGTCCTATTATCTTTAATGGGAATTTCATGGCTAATTCTCTGTGCAGTGCTGAAAATGTGCCCTTTAAACACGATTGCTTTTTTGCCTTAAGATATATGGAGTGAGCCAGAGTATTCAATTTGGCTCTGCTTCTGCTGCCAGGATCTCTTTCCAGCTGTTGCCCGCTGCTTCTCCATTCTGTTCAGTGGTTTTCTATGGTGCCACCCTCCGCCTGCCATCTCTCTGCTTTCCTTTCAAATATTCATTAACCCCTTGTCTTTCAGCTCTCAGACTGTGAACCATAGGAGTTGGTACAGAAGATTTCATGAGCACTGCCTATTTGACAAGAGTCGAATAATAATGTTGAATGGGCTTCCCAGGTGGAGCTAGTGGTAAAGAAACTGCCTGCCAATGCAGTAGACGTAAGAGATGCAGATTGGGTTCCTGGGTGGGAAGGATCCCCTGGAGGAGGGCATGGCGACCCACTCCAGTATTCTTGCCTGGAGTATCCCATGAGCAGGGAAGTCTGGCAGGCTCCAGTCCGTGGGATCACCTGTGAGTCATATACAGCTGAGCATATGCACACACATATGTCTGTAAGTATATTATTTAATCTTTAAAACAAATAGCTGTTTGCCTGTTTTTCACATTTAAAAATATTTACTTTTTTCATAAAGAAAAGTGCCTCCTCTGTTATAAGGGGAAAAGGACAGAGGTGTTGGGTTTTTGAATCCCTGCTGACTGGTGGCAATTTTCTTAAGCTTTTCATTTGTCACAAACACAGTGCTCAGGGTGACCAAGGTGGGAAGGATCAATAGATCTGCAGTGGGCTTTGCATATTAATTTTGCAGGCACTCTGCATGTGTTGAACCAAACTAGTCACTTCAGGATTGATTGCTGTGTAACATAATGCCTTAACCCTCTGATGTATAGTTCTTCCTCGGTGTGAAGTATAATAAAAAGAAGCAGGGAAAATAACACCCTGAAACATTAAACAATTAGTTTCTTCAATCGGGTGCTTCCTTCTGGTTGTCGATAGACTTTTCACAGTGGTGCCCTGTGCTCAGTAGTTAAAAGTAATTAGAAGCCAGAATAAATGAGATTCCTGCAGGAATGAACATGCCTTACACAGAACAGTACATTTCATATAGAAAAATACAAATCTGTAGTAGAGAAGGAACGCGATCTTCTTTCAGTTTATTTTTACTACTTGATTGATTTACAGGCAATATAATTGTTCAGCAATCTGTGAAGCTAGTTCCTTCTTAATCATGAACACATTTCAGTACGAGGAGGTCCACATTCATGGTGAAGTGGTTTGGGCTGGCCGCGTTAGTATCTGCCTGAATGATGCACTGAGCATATAAATGCTGAGACCAAGATTGGGACTGTTGAATTATGCATCTGGGGAGCTGAGAGTCTCTAAATGCAATGATCTTTGTGATGTGATTTTTGTATAATGGACGCAGTCCTCGATTTTGAATCAGAAACTGGTTTTGAATCCTGTTGCTTGCTGTGTGACCATGATTATATCACCTGGTCTCTTAGAGACTTAGTGGTGTAATGGAAATAATAATTTCTTTTTGAAAAAGATGACATGAGAATTAAGTGAGCGATATATGTGAAAGCATCTAGGGAAGGACCTGGCAATAGTGTACACTCAATTGTTTCTGTCTTAATCTCTGTTTCTAATAATGAATCCATCTTCTCACTTCAGAGATAGAAATATGAAATGCAATTGACTAGATAATTTTGTTGTTATTGTTCAGTTGCTAAGTCATGTCTGACTCTTTGCCACCTCATGGGCTACAGCACACCAGGCTTCTCTGTCCTCCACTATCTTCTGGAGTTTACTCAAATTCATGTCCATTGAGGAGAAGGCAATGGCACCCCACTTCAGTACTCTTGCCTGGATGGAGGAGCTTGGTAGGCTGCAGTCCATGGGGTCGCTCAGAGTCAGACATGACTGAGCGACTTCACTTTCACTTTTCACTTTTATGCATTGGAGAAGGAAATGGCAACCCACTCCAGTGTTCTTGCCTGAAGAATCCCAGGGACAGGGGAGCCTGGTGGGCTGCCGTCTGTGGGGTCACACAGAGTCGGACACGACTGAAGTGACTTAGCAGCAGTAGCAGCATGTCCATTGAGTTGGCGATGCTATCTAACCATCTCATCCTCTGCTGACCCATTCCCCTTTTGCCTTCAATCTTTCCCAGCATTAGGATCTTTTTCAGTGAGTCGGCTCTTCACATAAAGTGGACAAAGTATCAGCATTTCAGCTTCAGCATCATTCCTTCCAATGAATGTTCAGGGTTGATTTCCTTTAGGGTTGACTGGTTTGATATCTTTGCTGTCCAAGGGACTGTCAAGAGTTTTCTCCAGCACCATAGTTAGAAAACAGACTAGATCATACCTACTAAAGTAGGGGAAACCTTGTGTCTAAAATGAAATCAGTGGTTGCTAAGGGAGTAGGTATTAAATATTCTCACCACAAAAAAAACAATTAATGTGATACGATGGAGGTATTAGTTAACTCTACAGTGGTAAGCATTTTACATCATGTAAGTGTATCAAATCAATATGTACACCTTAACCAGCACAGTGTTATATGTCAGTTCTCAATAAAGCTGGAAGAATCAGTGATGAGTCACAGTAGCATGACAGATGTGTATGAAAAATATGAGCTCACTCCTCTGATCTTTTGAAAGTGGAATACACAAAACAGTGGATCCTATTACAGCTTATTTTTAGAATCCTCCATTGATAGCTTATAGAAAGTCCTTCAAGAACAGCAGAACTGAATCCCCTTGAATTCAGGGATGGGAAGTCTTCTTCCCTTGAGACAAAACCAAGAGTATATGTTAAAACAGAGACAGGCATTAGGACTTGCAAAGAATCAGGCACTAGCATTTGTTTGCAAGTCATTCATGGAGGGAGGGAGTAGCTGTTTATGGAGCATTGCTACAGGGCATGCTCTGTGCCGCCCCAAACCAGGGATGTAAGATGTCCTTGCTCTCCTGGCACTTGACAGTCTGAGGTCTAGATGAGGGGACCACATTGGGAAGCCAGTCAGCCATATTGTGTGGCACCAGTTCTCATATGTACAATAGGAGAAAGAGAGCCAAAAGATTGGTGGTTTGTTTTTTTTTTCCAGTGAAGTGACTCAAAGAAATAGACACATGCTTTTGAAACTACAGGAGAGATGAAGCATATGTCACGTGTCATTTTGACAATATAAAATAACTGATTCTGCTAGGGTCCCAACCATTGTCTTCTGAACCTGGAAAATATTGGTACATTGTAAATGGACCATTTTGATGAGAGAATAATGATAATTAATAGAATTGATGTAAGGCTAATAAATCAATATAGTATAATGTGTGATTTCCTCGCATTACCAAAACCCATCCAGAATTGCTCATCAGAAGCCATGGTAGGAGCAGTGGTTCAATCCAGAAAAAGGGAAATGCAAGTCGTTGCTGATGAAAGAAAAGCTATATCACGTTTAGAAATTCTAAGGGAATCTGTGATTGGTTTTTTACTAAAATTTATTGTCTCTACAATTCAGTTATGACTGTACCAAGTTTATTTAGTAAGTGAACATTTCTTGAACAAATAGATGGCCAATGTAGAGTATAAAGAAATTAATTGCATCTTTTAGGAGTTACCTGTAATACTGTTGGAACACATTAGGAATTCATGTAATTTTTTTCAATAATTGTTTATTGAATGCTTACTTAATCCCAGGAAGTATACTAGTTCTAGGAAGGTTGCAATTAATACAGGCACTAGTCTGGCCTATTTGTGGTGGAAGTGACAGTAATATTAATGAAAGGTGCTAACATTTGTTGAGAATATACTACATGCTATATATATATGAGACGTGAATTATTTTATGTAATTCTCAAAACAGCACTCTGAGGTGTATGCTATTCTTAAAGTCAATTTACAGGTGAGAAAACAGAGTTTTAGAAACTTATGTAATGTGCCCAAAGTCACAGAATCTTCAGCAAATTCAAGCTCCAACCCTGGGGGTTTGCCTCTAATGCCCATATTCTTCATCCCTACACCTTTCAAACAAGTATAATAGAGCATGACCAGAGGTATGATATATGACCCAAACCAGGGCATCAGTGAGGAGCAGCATACACGAACCATGGAAGGAGGTGACTTCAGGGTACTGTGAACGGTAGAGTTGAAGCGTGGACTAGAAGTAAGGAAAACCAGAGACCATATTGTGACGACTTTGTGTTTCAGGTTACCAAATGGAAAGCCATTGAAATGTCTGCCTTTTCACCTGCATTTGTAAAAGATCACCTCTGAAGAATAGTAGGAAGAGACAAGATAAAAGGAGTCAGAGTGAGGTTACATCAGTCTCGGCAAGAGATGATACTAGCAGTGCAGCTCAAGTGGAGAGACTTGAGAGACAGTTAGAAATATGAAGTGGACTTCCCTGGTGGTCCAGGGGGTAAGAATCTGCCTGCCAGTTCAGAGGACATGGGTTCAATCCCTGGTCCGGGATTTCCCACATGCCACAGGGCAGCTGAGCCTGTGAGCCACAACGGCTGAAGCTAGTGTGCCTAGAGTCCATGCTCTGCAACGAGAGAGGCCACCACAATGAGAAGCCCGCTTGCACAGCTAGAGAAAGCCCATGTGCAGCAATAAAGACCCAGTGCAGCCAGAAATAAATAGGAAAATTAAACTCAAAATAGATCAATATTTCAATAAATGCAATCAAACAAACATTTTTAAAAAGAATTGTGAAATTGACAAGCATGAAAGATACTAGAGTAGATACCTTAGTACATTTATCTCATAATTGATGAGTTTGGTTTGAATGGCTTGGGAGCTTATAACATAATCTGGAGGTGAAACAATGGGTCATCTTAAATAACTAGAGAAAGGTTATAGGAAAACAATAATGTTAATCTTGACCACACCCACTCTGGGAAGGCTTTACAAAAATGAGAAGGTTGAAGACACTACAAATATTGCTCATACACCTTTAAGGAATTAAATAATTCCTACATCTTATTTCTTCTAACAACTTTCTTATTTCTTTAAATGCTGGCACTTACATTAATATTTAAAAATTAGTAAATATGAGAATCTTGGATTGCACCATACTTAATATACCCATTACTGTAATGTCTTTTAAACAGTGTGTCTAAGAACTAACTCACTGGACACCTTAAATTATAGTAACTTTGTAGCACATTTCAGGAATTTTAAGATTGAGATTAAATAAGAGAATGTTAATGGAGAATCTCTAACTCATCTATATCCTCCAACTGCTTTTTTATTTATTATTATTATTACTATTATTGGCTCTGTTGAGTCTTAGTTGTGGCTTGCAGGATCTTTCCATGTGGCTCACAGGCTTCTCTCTAGTTTCAGCATGTAGGCTCAGTAGTTTCATGCGGGCTTAGTTGCCCCAAGGCATGTGGGATCTTAGTTCCTCGACCAGGGATTGAACCCACATGCTCTGCGTTGGAAGGCAGATTCTTAACCACTGGAGCACCAGGCAAGTCCCTGTTTTTAGTTTTTAATGGCTGAATAAATTGGGATCATGAGAAAAGCACAAGCACGAAGTATAAAAACATGTGGAAAGTTAGCAGAATCACTTACATTATCTTCACCAGGGAGAAATGTGCCTTTAGTCAAAGATTGTTGAAACTAGTTTGCCTTAGGCTTCCTAGGTTCAGATGATGCAAGTGCATAAAACCAGGGGGTCGCAGGATCTTCCACCTGTCATAAAAAACTTCTGGAAATGAAAGAGTGGTAGGCAAGTAGTAGTCATAGCTACTGTTTCAGCTTATTTCACCTATTTCACCTTCTCTTGGGATTGGGATAGTCATTATTATCCTCTCCAAAACTTGAATGCTGCCCAGGTAACTTCAACTTAGTAAAGGATCCTGAAGAGTCACAGCTGATTAGATTCCTAATAACTTATTAGTGACAGTCACTTGAACAAGAATAATGGACCTGGCTTTTAATTAAAGGAGGGGAAAAGAAGCCTTTCATAGAATAAGGGAAATGATTTTATGTTTTAAGATCTAAATCATTGTGATTTTAAATATAAATGGCTATAATTATATAAAGACATATAGTTCACGTAATAATATTATCAAATAATAGATTCTTTAGACTGTTCTTATACATAGACTCTGAGCCATGTATTTGACCTAAGGGAATTTTTTTCCCTCTTATTCTCATGACCAAAGGCAGCATCACAGAAAAGATGGTGAAAATGAGGCAATACACATGAAAGTCCAGAGCTAAAAAACAAAATCAAGACTGTTATCATTGGGTGCAGTTCTACATTGGGGCTAACCTCGCTGATTTCAGAATGGTTAAATATTTATTTCACTTTGTATTTATTTAGCTTCCCAGGGCTTCTCAGTTGGTGCTAGTGGTAAAGAATCCATTAACCGATGGAGGAGGCTCAGGTTCCTCCCCTGGGTCAGGAAGATCCTCTGGAAGAGAAAATGGCAACCCACTCCAGTATTCTTGCCTGGAAAATTCCATGGACAGAGGAGCCTGGAGGGCTATAGTCCATGGGGCTGCAAAGAGTCAGACATGACTAAGCAAACACACACACACACACACACTTATATAGCACAAAATCAAATTAACCTTTATATTAATGCAAATTATTCCAAGTGAAATTTTGAATAAATACTGAGTAAGTATTGAAATATTTAGCTAATTGAAGTGCTCAGACGGTCAGTCGTGTCCGACTCTTTGTGACCCCGTGGACTGTAGCCTGTCAGGCTCCTCTGTCCATGGCATTCTCATAGCAAGAATCCTGGAGTGGGGTGCCATTTCCTTCTCCAGGGGATCTTCCCAACCCAGGGATCAAACCTGAGTCTCTTACATCTCCTGCATTGGCAGATGGATTGTTTACCACTAGCACCAATATTTATACTCAGCTTCAATGTTTAAAATATGGAGAAATAAATGCAAAATATACTTCGCTAAAGAGTGCATTTTTCTCTTTTTAATTACACTTTAAGTTTTTTTTTCAACTTCAACATCTACATAATGTGAGTTTAAGGCAAATTTTTGTGGCTACAAATTCAGAGATCTTCATTGCACTAGTTTTTCATAGTTTTTATTTAACATGTCGGTTTATAACTATCTGAAGGATCCTGCTCCACTAGTAATGACAAAGTTTGGGACTACCCCAAGAGAGAACAATATAATGATTAGCTGCCAAACAAAGCGTTAGAGGTCCCGACTGTGAACATTCTGAAAGCCAGCAAATAAATCCACAGCTCAAAGCCGTAAATGTCACGTTGTTTTGGTTTGCTATGTCAGTTTCACTGTGAGTTACTGCATCACCCTTGTGGTCCAAAAGGGATGACGCATCTCCCCAAGTGTTCAATTTGATGCACTTCAACCCTTCAGAGATGGGCTTCCTTGTTCAGTATAAATTGAGTCAACATTAAATGTGGCTTTAGAGCTCTGGAGGTTTAAAATGTAATTTGAGTAAAACTGGTTTTTTATCTGTGATTTGGCTAAATGCCCAAATACATAGATGGTTCTTGGATTTGGAGAATCTTTTTATCTAATTTATTAAAGATGTCCTGAGTCATCTTAAAAAATTAATGTATTAAAAAACAAAGATTAACACATAACTTGCTTCACATAAGAATTGAAGTCTCAAAAATGAACCAAATAGAGTATAAATAGATACAAGTTAATACATGGTTGAAATGTAATATGGTGCATTTAAACCAATTTAGGGAGCTGAGCTTTGTCTCTCCAGTTGAGGGGGAGGTTTGTCGATCATTGTGGACCCCGGGCATCAAGAAATAGGACTGCCATTTCACGTGCTTTTTCTGACCCTAAACTCTATAGTTTGACACACAAAATTGATATCTCGTGTTCTAGGATCAGTTGGGAAAAGCATTTGAGTGAAAATAACAGACTCATATGAAACATGTGCCAAATTATAGTCAGGTAAACTCTACTTCCAGAGAAGGCGATGGCACCCCATGGCAGTACTCGTGCCTGGAAAATCCCACGGACGGAGGAGCCTGGTAGGCTGCAGTCCATGGGGTCACGAAGAGTTGGACATGACTGAGCGACTTCACTTTCACTTTTCACTTTCATGCATTGGAGAAGGAAATGGCAACCCACTCCAATGTTCTTGCCTGGAGAATCCCAGGGACAGGGGAGCCTGGTGGGCTGCCGTCTATGGGGTCGCACAGAGTCGGACACGACTGAAGCGACTTAGCAGCAGCAGCAAACTCTACTTCAACCAAACCCCAATTTATAAAGGAGATATTGGTGGAAGTTTGTCATGAACTTCATGTAATTATTAATGTCATAATTAATAGCATCATAATCTTACGGAAGAATTGACCACACATTTCAACATCAGCATTATTTTAAATTTAAAAATTGTCATCAAATATGAAAATCTAGAGAAAGTTCTGTAGTGCGTGAACCATATGTATGGAAGAATATTCCACAGAGTAGCTTCTGGTTTCTGTAACCTTCTAACCTGCTTATTCTCCACCACACACAGTCCTCGGTACCCCAGGATATGAACACATTGCATTACCGCCTTGGGCCCTGCACCTTCTTTTCAATCTTGGGTGAATCTGTACAGTGAAAGTGAAACTGGCTCAGTCATGTTCAACTCCTTGTGACCCCATGAACTATACAGTCCATGGAATTCTCTAGACCAGATTATTGGAGTGGGTACCATTCCCTTATCGAGGGGATCTTCCCAACCCAGGGATTGAACCCAGGTCTCCCGCATTGCAGGTGGATTCTTTACCAGCGGAGTCTTTACTGAGCCACAAGGGAAGCCCTAATCTATACAGTGGGCAGTAAGAATACTCTGGAGTCCATTACTACACCAGGATGTTGTAATAACCTAACTGTAAGTGACTGAATCATATTCACACGTCTATGCGTGCTAAGTCACTTCAGTCCCCTCTGACTCTTTGCTACCCTATGGACTGTTGTCCACCAGGCTCCTCCATCCATGCGATTCTCCAGGCACGAATACTGGAGTGGGTTGCCATGCCCTCCTTCAGGGGATCTTCTCCACCCAGGGACTGAACCTGTGTCTTTTACATCTCCTGTACTGCAGGCAGATTCTTTACCACTGGTGCCCCCTGGGAAGCCTGAATCATATACATCGGTCCCAGTAAACCTAGGCCAAACACATCCCTAACTCCCTTTCGCTCAGTTCCAAAAAGAACTATGGCCATTTGAACATTCCAGAATATGACAGATGCATAGAGTCAACAATCATAAACACTTGCAGTCAAAACATTTCACTTTTGCAAATTTGTAAGAGCATATGACTAAGTAAACAGTTTGCTAGGGATCCTATAAATAAAGGACTCTGAAACTCAACCTTGTTTTTTCAGTTTCATGTAAATTAAGATTTATTCTTAAATGCATATAACTCCACTACTTTGGTATAATAGGTATTAGCATATATTTTATATCTTTGTCCATGCTTCTCCATGTTTTAAATATCATGAGTAAATTTTGAAATACTAAAGTACTTAACTAAGAATAATAAAGTTAATATATGTTTAAGTGTCTTAAATAACATTAATAAAGTTTTAGAGTTTTTAATAGTAAAATATTAAATTCAACCGTTTTTAGCTTGATAGTACTGCTTCTGCCAGAACTTAATGGTACTTACAGGTAGAAAGTAGACACTCAAAAATATTTGTTGAATGAACAGATGAATAGAAAGGAACCTCTTTGTGACTCTTCCATAGCATCACTAAATCAAAGTGCCTTTCAAATTTAATTGAACCCAGTGGCCATAGCTTACATTTATCATATTAAAACTATGCTAAATCTCTGAGTGATGTGGATCTATTTTTAATATGAAATATGTCAAGAAGATTTATTCATTATATGCACAGGTGTATTGACCATCTCCTTTTTCTTTCTATGGGGAATGCACAATTTCTGCATAATTTCACAACCCTGTCAAGTGCACATTCTCAGGAGTATGCCCTAAGCAGAGCTATTACTTGGATGTCTTATTACGAAAATTATGAAACAGCTTTCCTCAGTGTATATGTTATATTTGCCTTTTTATGGAGGACAAATTCTAAAGTAGTGGCCTTTATTTTTTCATTTTTGTGATTCTCAGGGAAAGAATTGTTTACATTTAAAAAATGATATTGCAACTAGAAGAAGCTGAACAGTTCAGAACCCATGTTTTCCAGGATGGAGTAAAAATTTAGATTTATTTACATTTTGGGCTTCCTAGGTGGCACTATGGTAAAGAATCCATTGATCCTTGGGTCAGGAAGATCCCCAGGAGGATGGCATGAAAACCCCTCTGGCATTCTTGCCTGGAGAATCCCAAGGACAGAAGAGCCTGGAGAGCTACAGTCCATAGAGTCACAAAGAGTTGAACATGACTGAAGGGACTTAGCATGTTTTTATATTTTAACTCCCTAATGTGTGAACAGAGATAATTCAAGAAAGGAAATTGGAGATTCAGACAAGGAATCTCATATGGAATGAGATTTGCTCAGGATTCCCCACCTCTGGTCTACTTCCTTCTTTCTCTTGCCCAGTGAGCAGGACAGACTCTCAAGGGTCTATAAAATCTAGTGTTCTCTTGTAAAGCCAAGCTCTGAGTATACGTTTATGCATCATCGAAAAACTAAGTGCCACTCTAGATCGGAAATATTTCAGAGAATGCCAGAATCAAAATGCTTCTTGCAAATGCTGAATTTTTCCATTTGACATTCAGATTGAGATAGTGAGAGAAGACAAAAAGCTATGAGGTGAATAATGGTGTATTGACCACAGAGTTGTGGGCTTAGTGCTGGGTGCTCTTACACATGCTTAGTTATGAGAATGGAACTGTGATGCTGTGATGGAAAAACTAGACTTCCATTGGATAAATAAACTGTGAATCAAATAGGCAAAGTTTCCCACATTGACCTGCCTATCTGTTTTAAAATTTTTCACTTTTAAAAATTTCATATTAATCTTGGAAACTCACTGGAAGGTACTCAGTGGTTAGTATGAAAAGGCATCCTGTTTTGACATGCTGATGAAAGAAAACATATGTATTACTTTTAAGGTAGATTTTTCTATTAGATGATGTGTGTGATTGGTTCTTGGAGAAAGGCACGGCAGCCCATTCCAGTACTCTTGCCTGGAGAATCCCTTGGACAGAGAAGCCTGGCCAGCTACAGTCCATAGGATCACACAGAGTCAGACATGCTTGAAACGACTTAGCACACAGGAATGCGCTCACATGATTGGTTCTAAAGATGTGACTCTTTGAGGTACCCTGCCCAAGAGCGTGTTACTGCCCGTGTTGATTGATCGGGAAGTTACAGTAAAGCCTTTTAAAGTCTCTGGCAGATAATTTGCTGCTGTACTGCTGTTTACAACAGCTTGATGTAGAGAGAAATAAATCAGTTTTAAAAGATTAAGAAAGTGGATAATACAAGCTGCCCGTTGAAAGTCCTCCACAGTAACTGAGTGTTTGTTATAAGTTGAGGAGGGCAAGTCAGCCTTTATCAGGAAGCAAAGACATATTTCAGTGTGATGAGAAAAAGATAAAGATTTTTTTTCTTAGCTTCATTCGGCTGGTGTAATGAACATTATTGATTAAAATGTTAGGATCAATAAGGACTTAAAATTGGAGTACAGGAGACCTTAAGAAGGAGAAAAAGGTTATGTTGCATGTTGAGTAAGCTGATAATTAAATGCTTTGTAAAAATTGATTCTTTTTTAAATATTAACTCTCAATTATAGCTCTTGGCTTTCATTGGCATGTGCATGGAGGTACATGTAAAAGGACAATTATATATTATTATCAAACTTGTACACTGAATATTTATAAACATCATATCCTGGACTGTGTATCCAATCCCTTCTCCCCATCTCCAGGGCTTCTTCCCGACACAAGGACTGAACATGGGTCTCCTGCATTGTGGGCAGATTCTTTACTATCTGCGCCATCAAGGAAGCTCATACTATAATATAGAGGCTAATTATAAAACTTCAGCCCATCTGAATATGTATTCTTAATGCTAAAGAGTTCTCTGTAATGTTAATAAGAAAACTGCTTTTCACGTCATTTAACAGCCAATGGAACTGATCATATTTCTCCCTAGAGTACAATTACGTCTAATAATATGGCTGTGTTTTGTCAGATTCTTTCTAAAATTGCAGCAGTAATGTTTCAAGTCCCTTTCTCCTTTCTCGTAATTCATCAATATCTGAACCTACCAGGTGTTCTGGGCTCCTGTGGAATAGCCTCACAAACACAGGTGTCCTGTGCTCCTGTGGAATAGCCTCACAAACATGGATAAATGACCTAGATATTTGTCACATAAAAGCAATTGCACTGTAGATCTTTAATTTGTGGGAAATTCTAAACAGATCTAGAAAAATGCACATGTAAAGTACCAAACCACAGGGAGGTAAATGTGAAAGTGTACAGAAAAACAATAAATATCAATCAATGTAAAAATGAAACAAAAGCCACTAGTATAGATGTTAGGACAAACATCTAAAAGTAGCATTTTTATGAAATGTGTGCAGAAAGTACCCCTATAAAACAATTCAGAGACTTGAAAATATGAGCAAACATAGAGGGTTCATAGCTCCCTAAGAGTTGCTGTAGAGAAAAATGTGGAAGAAGTGAAACAAAGGCCTTAAAGGAAAAGAAGAGAACCAGGGCTCGCCAATCACTGAATTCAGGACTAAATTGTGAATTTTCTCAGTCTGTTCTGGGCATCACATTGCTGAATAACTCATTAAGAGTTCCTATTCAAAAATTTACAGTCTTGTAAGATTGTGTTCAAGAAACATACCTTTTAAAAAAATTCTGACCTCAGTGAATATTAATTTCACTTTTTTCTAAAATATCATATATAAATCAGCATAAGTCTATTAACCATAAAAATGTGGACATGAGTGAAGAGTACTAGCAAGTTGTTTCCTTGTACATGAAACATCAGTAAAGATTAATATCTGATAAGAAAGCTTATTAAATTACTTAAATTTACTTAAATTTTCTATGTATAAGCTCCTTCCTAAAAAGAAATCATAATGGGTTTGTTCTTGAGAGTCCCTTGGACTACAAGGAGATCCAACCAGTCCATTCTGAAGGAGATCAGCCCTGGGTGTTCTTTGGAAGGAATGATGCTAAAGCTGAAACT
This sequence comes from Capricornis sumatraensis, assembly GCF_032405125.1. Taxonomy (NCBI): domain Eukaryota; kingdom Metazoa; phylum Chordata; class Mammalia; order Artiodactyla; family Bovidae; genus Capricornis; species Capricornis sumatraensis. The sequence goes on from NC_091079.1 coordinate 51,410,976, forward strand.
CCAGTACTTTGGCCACCTCATGCGAAGAGTTGACACATTGGAAAGGCTCTGATGCTGGGAGGGATTGGGGGCAGGAGGAGAAGGGGACGACAGAGGATGAGATGGCTGGATGGCATCACTGACTCGATGGACATGAGTCTGAGTGAACTCCGGGAGATGGTGATGGACAGGGAGGCCTGGCGTGCTGCGATTCATGGGGTCGCGAAGAGTCGGACATGACTGAGTGACTGAACTGAACTGAACTGATGGGTTTGTTTTAAATGCAAATACTAAATTTAGGACCACAGCAGTGTACCTCTAAAAGCTATTTTTAAACAGGTATTCTACATAGAAAAATAAATGGTTCATTGTCTAGACTCCTGTAATAAAGACAGATTAACAAGAGAAAAACAAACAGAAGTTTATTAACATGCGTACATCATGAGTACATGGGAGGTAGATGCCCGGGGAAAAATGAGTACTTCTCCCAGGAGGCATACTGTTCCACCTTTCACCGGTAAGCCCAGCTGTCCTGGAGCAGTAACAGTTACTGGTGAGGTCTGACCTGCCCTTGCTTTTCCACAGGTGCACCCTGAGTGTGACCCTGGAGCAGGCCATCATTCTGGCCAGAAGCCATGGACTGCCTCCTCGCTACATCATGCAGGCTACAGATGTGATGCGAAAGCAGGTGAGCCCCACACGTTTCAGCAAGTTATTTCTCAGGACCTGAACTTGAAGTTTCCTTGGTTCATTCATCATGATCTGGCAGGTGCCTGCAAGTGACAGGCCCTTTTCCAGGCTCAGGAAGTGTGAGCAAGAAATACGGATTCCCAGAGGAGAAGCCCAGACATGTCTATGAGGGTTCTCCAGGAAACTCAGACAACCTGAGAAAAGGGATGTCTGAGAGGTAACAGGCTGGAGGCAAGGGAGGTGGCCTGGCGAATGGAGAGGAGTGGATTTGAGGCTGTGTAAAGTACCAGATAAAAGGACTGAGGCATTTTCTGGGAATGACAGCTCATTTAGTGAGGCTGTGTAATAGACTGAGGAAGGGGGAGGGGTGAGGAGGAACCAGAGTTGAGGGCTCTGCTTGCTTCTGGAGATCTTGAAGGGTCCTCCACACCATGCTAAGAAGTGTGTGCCTTATTTTGAAGATAAAGAACACACCTCAGGTTTTCCTTCAGAGGATGAAGAGCAGCCTTTGGACTGTCTTTAGATCACTGATGTACCTACAAATGAAAAAGAATACACTCTTACAAAGTGAATGGGCTTTCTTTCTTTTTTGTTTTTGGCTTGGCCAAGTGGCTTGCTCCTTCTTTGTTCCCTGAACAGGGAACGTTCCCAGGTCCCTGTTGTTAAAGTGCCAAGTCCTAACCACTGGACCACCAGGGAATTACTTGAACTTTCTATACAATGGCTCAATAGTATTTTAAGTATGCTTGTTTAGTTTTAAATCCTTAAGATTCTTTACAAAGATAACCAAAATGCAGTAATCTCCAGTGTACTGGTTATTAGGAAAATGTGCTTCATCTAGTAGAAAAAAGTCACAAATCTGTAGAAGACAAAAGAAGTCAAAAGACATCAATTTTATATTTTATTCTGTCACCTTTTCTTAGGGCTACTTCAGAAAATTGATTTAACAAATCTCTCTACTTGCTGATTTGGTTTGAATTATCCATTAATAGTGAATGACTTAATTTTTAAGCTATGCTTTTGTAATTATGCCTGCTTTATTTACTAAAGGCTTACTGTATACCTCTCAGGTAAACATATAAATCCCTACGGGTTTGCTCCCAAGATTACACTACAGAATGTCAACTGAACCAAAAGAAAAATCCGTGGAGACAGTCCTAAGTGAGGCTGGTGCCTGTCTGGGATCTTTAGACATGAGGGACAGAGGGTACACACTGTATATCAATACATTGCTGCTTCGGGTTGGGAATCCCAGTGCTGAAGATTGAAAACTAAGATCTCACAAGGTCCAAGAGGGGTTTGCTAAGTAAAGGTCAGATCTGTGAGAAGCACATGACACAGTGTGGGTCAGCTGGAAAAGGGAAAATACAGATGGAACAGCCTGCAGGTTTTGGAAGGATTTTTCAGGTAGATATTCAAATTTGGTTTTAAAAAGTAGATCCAAAGTAAACTTGTGATTATTCATATCGGGGCTGGGATTTGGGCACCAAAACATACAGAAAGAGATTAACTTTTCTGTTTCACTGTGTTCCTGTTACAGTAACTTTGCAATAATTCTTGGAGGAGCCCTCTTAAAATTATGGTTTATGACAAGACTGGGAGACTGATAATTGACCTTTTTTAGAATAGTCCAATGAGGAGGTCATTACGAGTTCGCTACGTGTACATTCTTACTATATAGATTTGGATAATCAAAACCATTAGCCACTTACAACTGGAAACTAAGATAGATAAAATACAGATGGGAAAAGTAAAAGCAGTATTACCTGGATCTTGATGAGTTGTTTAACCAGCTTAAACCTCTTTTAAACATATTTATGTGTCAGAGGATAAGATGGTTAGATAGCATTACTGGCTCAATGGACATGAATTTGAGCAAACTCTAGGAGATAGTGAAGGACAGGAAAGACTGGCATGCTGCAGTCCAGGGGGTCACAAAGAGTAGGACACAGCTTAGCAACTAAACACACACATACACACACATATGTTATTAATATGTATTACTATATATTTATAAAATATAAAAGACTGAAAAATTGTGAACTTTGTAAGTTTATTTCTCAACTGTGCTATTTTTCAATATTTATCACTCCTTCCTCCTATTGTTTATTAATAAATCCATTGAGGATGGGTAGCTTCCTTCTTTTGTTAACTTGTTTCTCTGCTACATCTGGTTCTGAGACAAAAACCTGGCTTGTGCCTTCTTTGTGAAAGGTCATGGAGCCTGGGGCTCTCTCTTTATAGAAACTGGGGTGCCCAGGTCCCAGAGGAGACTTTTGAGATGTTCCTTCCATGGCCCATCCTCTTCCTAGAGTCTGCAGTTCCAGGCAGTGAGGTTAATGTCTGGGATCCAATCCACAAACCAACTCTTAACTGACAAAGAATCTGATTAGTTAGAACACAAGTTTGAATCAGATCTCTAACTTTTCTGATTCTCTTGTCTTTCAACCATTTAGATTCAGCTTTCCAAGAGACTGAATGGTTAGAAAGTTCGTCTGATGAATGAATAATATTTCCTAAGATCTTTAGTTTCCTTTTGAGGAACAGGAAACTTTTCAGCATGATTTTGTCCGTATTTCTAACTGCAGTGCAGACATCCCCCCGCAGTTTGGTTCCAGAAGCCCCCACAGATGACAAATCCACTGATGTGCAAATCCCTTACATAAAATGGCAAAGGAATACAATGAATACAGAAGGCCTTCTGTTTTCACGGGTTTCCACACCCACAGGTTCTGCATCCATGGATTTAACCAACTGTGGATCAGTGACATAGTGGATTAAACTTACAGGTGCAAAACCCAAGGATAGAGAGAGCAAACTGTACAGTTTTCACATATCAATTTTATGTATATATGCTTAATAGAGTTGTTTTCATTAACTGGTTGAGTTAGAAGAAAAATAAAAGATAGTTCAGTTCAGTTGCTCAGTTGCGTCCTACTCTTTGCGACCCCATGAACCACAGCATGCCAGGCCTCCCTGTCCATCACCAACTCCCGGAGTTTACCCAAACTCATGTCCATTGAGTTGGTGATGCCATCTAACCATCTCATCCTCTGCCGTCCCCTTTTCCTCCTGCCTTCAATCTTTCCTAACATCAGAGTCTTCTCAAATGAGTCATCTCTTCACATCAAGTGGCCAAAATATTGGAGTTTCAGTTTCAACATCAGTCCTTCCAATGAATACCCAGGTCTGATCTCCTTTAGGATGGACTGGTTGGATCTCCTTGCAATCCAAGGGACTCTTGAGTCTTCTCCAACACCACAGTTCAAAAGTACCAATTCTTCTGTGCTCAGCTTTCTTTATAGTCCAAATCTCACATTCATATATGACTACTGGAAAAACCATAGCCTTGACTAGACAGACCTTTGTTGACAAAGTGATATCTCTGCTTTTGAATATGCTGTCTAGGTTGGTCATAACTTTTCTTCCAAGGAGTAAGCGTCTTTCAATTTCATGTCTGCAATCACCATCTGCAGTGATTTTGGAGCCCAGAAAAATAAAGTCTGTCACTGTTTCCACTGTTTCCCCATCTATTTCCCATGAAGTGATGAGACCAGATGCCACGATCTTAGTTTTCTGAATGTTGAGCTTTAAGACATTTTCACTCTCCTCTTTCACTTTCATCAAGAGGCTCTTTAGTTCCTCTTCACTTTCTGCCATAAGGGTGGTGTCATCTGCATATCTGAGGTTATTGATATTTCTCCTGGCAATCTTGAGTCCAGCTTGTGCTTCCTCCAGCCCAGCGTTTCTCATGATGTACTCTGCATACAAGTTAAATAAGCAAGGTGACAATACAGCCTTGACATACTCTTTTTCCTACTTGGAACTAGTCTGTTGTTCCATGTCCAGTTCTAACTGTTGCTTCCTGACCTGCATACAGGTTTCTCAAGAGGCAGGTCAGGTGGTCTGGTATTCCCCTCTCTTTCAGAATTTTCCACAGTTTATTGTGATCCACACAGTTAAAGGCTTTGGCATAAGTCAATAAAGCAGAAATAGATGTTTTTCTGGAACTCTCTTGCTTTTTTGATGATCCAGCTAATGTTTGCTATTTGATCTGTGGTTCCTCTGCCTTTTCTAATACCAGCTTGAACATCTGGAAGTTCACGGTTCACGTATTGCTGAAGCCTGGCTTGGAGAATTTTGAGCATTACTTACTAGTGTGTGAGATGAATGCAATTGTGCAGTAGTTTGACCATTCTTCGGCATTGCCTTTCTTTGGAATTGGAGTGAAAACTGACCTTTTCCAGTCCTGTGGCCACTACTGAGTTTTCCAAATTTGCTGGCACATAGAGTGCAGCACTTTCACAGCATCATTTTTCAGGATTTGAAATAGCTCAACTGGCATTCCATCACCTCCACTGGCTTTGTTCATAGATATACTATGGTGATGTAATGTATGATGACAATCAGCATCAGTGATATGGACTACGAAGATGTAACATCACTTCTGTGATTTTCTTGCCCAAAATACATACCTTCTGTCTAATCATCTGACAGACCCAGATTGAGAGACATTGTGCAAAACAATGACCAGTACTCATCCCAAATATTAAGGTCATGAAAGATCAAGGAAACCTGAGGAATTCCCCCAGACTGTGGGAGACCACAGAGATGTGATGATAGAATGGGTTCCTGGATTAGATTCTGGGATGAAAAAGAGGCATTAGTGAGAGGAAGTGGGGAAAGGTGAATAAGATGTACAGCTTCAGTTCAGTTCAGTCGCTCAGTCGTGTCCAACTCTTTGTGACCCCATGAATCGCAGCACGCCAGGCCTCCCTGTCCATCACCAACTCCTGGAGTTCACTCAGACTCACGTCCATCGAGTCAGTGATGCCATCCAGCCATCTCATCCTCTGTCGTCCCCTTCTCCTCCTGCCCCCAATCCCTCCCAGCATCACAGTCTTTTTCCAATGAGTCAACTCTTCGCATGAGGTGGCCAAAGTACTGGAGTTTCAGCTTTAGCATCATTCCTTCCAAAGAAATCCCAGGGCTGATCTCCTTCAGAATGGACTGGTTGGATCTCCTTGCAGTCCAAGGGACTCTCAAGAGTCTTCTCCAACACCACAGTTCAAAAGCATCAATTCTTCGGCTCTCAGCCTTCTTCACAGTCCAACTCTCACATCCATACATGACCACAGGAAAAACCATAGCCTTGACTAGACGGACCTTAGTCGGCAAAGCAATGTCTCTGGTTTTGAATATGCTATCTAGGTTGGTCATAACTTTTCTTCCAAGGAGTAAGCATCTTTTAATTTCATGGCTGCAGTCACCATCTGCAGTGATTTTGGAGCCCAAAAAAAATAAAGTCTGACACTGTTTCCACTGTTTCCCCATCTATTTCCCATGAAGTGATGGGACTGGATGCCATGATCTTCGTTTTCTGAATGTTGAGCTTTAGGCCAACTTTTTCACTCTCCTCTTTCACTTTCATCAAGAGGCTTTTTAGCTCCTCTTCACTTTCTGCCATAAGGGTGGTGTCATCTGCATATCTGAGGTTATTGATATTTCTCCCAGCAATCTTGACTCCAGCTTGTGTTTCTTCCAGTCCAGCGTTTTTCATGATGTACTCTGCATAGAAGTTAAATAAGCAGGGTGACAGTATACAGCCTTGACGTACTGCTTTTCCTATTTGGAACCAGTCTGTTGTTCCATGTCCAGTTCTAACTGTTGCTTCCTGACCTGCATACAGGTTTCTCAAGAGGCAGGTCAGGTGGTCAGGTATTCCTATCTCTTGAAGAGTTTTCCACACTTTATTGTGATCCACACAGTCAAAGGCTTTGGCATAGTCAATAAAGCAGAAATAGTAGTTTTTCTGGAACTCTCTTGCTTTTTTGATGATCCAGCAGATGTTGGCAATTTGATCTCTGATTCCTCTGCCTTTTCTAAAACCAGCTTGAACATCAGGAAGTTCACAGTTCACGTATTGCTGAAGCCTGGCTTGGAGATTTTTGAGCATTACTTTACTAGCATGTGAGATGAGTGCAATTGTGCAGTAGTTTGAGCATTCTTTGGCATTGCCTTTCTTTGGAATGTACAGCTTAGCTGATAACATTTTCTGCTTTTGATCATCACACTAGGACCAAGTGAAGGGTTAACATTAGAGAGAGTTTACTAGTAGGTAAGGTTTGTGACCTCTCTGTTCTGCTTGTAAACTTTTTTATAAGTCTAAAATTCCTTCAAAATAAAGAGATTTTTTTCAATGCATAGTTGCAATTCCTAAATTTCTTCCTATCTGTTTTTTGCCATACACATCCTCTTTTCCCTATTTCCTTTCCTTGATTTGGTCCATTTTTAGAGAATATTTTCTTTTATTTTTCTTTCTTTCTTTTTTCTCCTGTTCTTTCTTCCTTTCCCATCTGTCAGAATCTGGGAGCAGCAGAGAAACTTTCAGGATTTTTAAAATCACTCACCTCCATTTATACTCAGCCCCAAACTCTGGTATTTGCTTCTTTGTAGTAACTCATTCCCATTATGAACTGGACAATGAATATTCCTGAACTCGACAGATTTGCAAAGACTTTTTTCATTGCTAAAGCACATTATCTTTGTACTATAATCTTTGAGGCAGAATTCTTACATTTTAGAGATCCACATGCACCTGCCTTGTCTAGAAACTGCTTTAAACTATTTAAGGAAATATTTTCTTGATAAATACTATGAATCTCTAAACAGCTATTCAGCTAAGCACAGAACAAGCTGCATGCAGGTGATAGAACTTGATTTCTGTCCCTGGAAAATGGGGGTGGGGATGGTGGGGCGCAGAGCAGGTATTTCTTTGCTCACTTCCTGTTTTCAATGTCTTAACTATTGCTTAAATATTGAATAATGACATACATGAGATAGTGAACAGGGAACTGTCATTCAGCCTTATTTTGAAATGATTTAGATGGCTCTTGAAATAAATATCAATCCTTTTAAACAGTGTGTCAGTGTTATTTTTACTCTTTTTAAAAATTTTATGTATTTATTTATTTTTGGCTATACTGGGTCTTTGTTGCTGCACAGGCTTCTCCCAAGTTTTGGCAAGCAGGAGCTGATCTCTAGTTGTAGTGTGCGGGCTTCTCATTGCAGTGGCTTCTCTTGTTGCAGAGTATGGGCTCTAGGGTGCTGGAGTTTCAGTAGTTGCAGCCTGTGGGCCCAGTGGTTGTGGCTCCTGGGCTCTAGAGCACAAGCTCAATAGTTGTGATGCACGAGCTTAGTTGCTCCACTGCATGTGGGATCTTCCCAGATCAGGGATCGAACCCTTGTCTCCTACTCTGGCAGGCAGATTCTTTATCACTGAGCCACCAGGGAAGCCCTATTTTGATTCTTAAAAGCATTAATTTTGAAAATACTCAGATGATAATGTCTTTCTCCTTCTTGAGTATCTCTTGATGTTACATATATCATTGCAATGACACTCTCCACTCAAATGTTAAGGGTATGTTGAAAGTGAAGTGAAAGTGATAGTTGCTTAATCATGTCCGACTCTTTGCGACCCCATGGACTATACAGTCCATGGATTTCTCCAGGCCAGAATACTGGAGTGGGTAGCCATTGCTTCTCCAGGGAATCTTCCCAACCCAGGGATCGAATACAGGTCTCCCACATTGCAGGTGGATTCTTTACCAGCGGAGCCACCAGGGAAGCCCATGGTATGTTAAATAATTACTAGTATGATGCAGAATTAAAAGTGATTGTCCTTATTTCTTTCAGGGAGCAAGAGTTCAGAACACAGCAAAGAATTTGGGAGTCAGAGACCGGACTCCACAGTCTGCTCCAAGGTGAGTGATTCCCCAGGTCTGCTCTCTCCCAGAGGTCTTGCTACCATGTTCCAGACAGTGTCTCTCACAGCTTGTGCAGCCACAGCAGGATACACCCAGTCTACTACTACTGAATATACTCATGGATATCAGCCTTGTAAGCATTCTGTGGCTCAGTGTGATTAGGTGTAAATGTTCTCTGATTAAATGAAATTTTTAGGTGAAGCAAACTTAAGAGGTAGCATTATGAACATTATTCTGTTTTGTAAGTTCCATCCTGAATTCAAAAACAAAAGTCCACCCAGGTACTACTAAAATAGATATTCCAACTGTGCCAAGCCACCAAAATGCCATTTCCACTTACACTTGTACAATCACATGTGCTTTCTCTCTGGTGTGATGGGTTTTTCCATATGTGTCTTATGAAAAACTGCTCCATAACCACAAAACTCACATTAGGTATCATTTTCTCCTTGAAGTTGTGGTTTTCTTTCTCTGTGTGTTCCCGTAGCATATTGGGTATTGATCTGTTATAACCTTGATTTTGCTGCAGTGTATTGTTACTTGTCTTTCTACCCAAATTGGATATCAATTCTTTAGAGGCAGGGAAGATTCTTTTTGGATTTTATTCATTGCTCATTATAGTGCCTACATAGAATATGTGAACAGACTTTGAGAATGTGTGAATGGATAAATCAATTAATGAGCTTCTTGTTCGTTATTCTACCAAATGTTCACAGCACACATATCATCATGAGAAAGGACTCATGGACAAAGGACTAATCCACCTTTGAATGAAACATGGAAACAACCATCAAAGAAATGTTCCTTTGATTTTCCTGGTGACATTAGGGTAGACAGCCATCTACCTTGAAGTAGGGCAGAGTTAAATAATTTCTTTTACATTTGATTATATATATTTGCATTTTGACAAAATGCAAGCACTTCAAGCGCTGTCACGAAGCAGTTACCAGAACGCGAATGATGACTGCAGCATTTGTGAAATTATATTTCATTCTGAAAAACCGTGTGGGCAGTGAAAGTATTTTCAAAAGGGAGAAATATTTCCCCCGAAAGTGAATGTAGTCCTCAAGTTCTAATTGCATTGATTTTCAGTGCTGACTCCTAACTCTATTTAATCCTCAAGTCTTGTTTATGTTATTGTTCATAGTTGATTAAATGAGAGTCTGTCTTTCGCTTGCTGAAGAATCACTTTACATAGGCATTCTCTCTCCAGGACCTTAGCAGACATAGTATATTTAGATAATAAACCCAGTGAAGCTTTAAAATTCCAAGAAGAAAACAAGATAATGGCTCAGTGAGGTCTTCTTAGCTGGGGCTTATAAACGCTAATGAACAGAGGGGATGAGACTTAAGCATCCTGATCAATAAACCAGTGTGCAACCTCAATATGAGAAAAGAAACCGATGAGCTCAGTGTTTTGTTTATTGGGTTACGTTCAAAACACTTGAAGCAAAAAAAAAAAAACAAAGTGCTAGCTTTAAAGTGAGCATGTTTTACAAGGGGTTAATTGCTCTGAGAGAGAAATCTAGAGCAATTTTTCAATTTTAGTTATGCTTTCATTCATTCTACAAACACTGATTGAGGACTTAAGTAATGGAAAGCACTCTGCTATGCCCGGTGGAGAATGTAAGCATGAGATGAAAATAGTTCCGGCCCTCGAAGAGCTTTCAGTTAAAGAGGCCAGGCTCCTCCGTCCAGGGGATTTCCCGGCAAGCATGCTGGAGTGCATTGCCATGCCATGCATGCCTGGTTTCCTGCATCTCCTGCTTTGCAGGTGGATTCTTTACTGTTGGAGCCCCCAGGGAAGCCAGAGCAAAGCACCACGAGGCTAGGGAGAAAGTGCTAAGTGCTCTGTGAGGGCGCAGGGGGGCGCTAAGGACCACGGAGCACCCGGGAATCCCTCCCATCTTGGAACGAGGATTTCTGCCCCAAAGACAGTGATTTGAAAAACACGTTTGTCTCTCAAGACCGGGCCCTCCATAGGCAAGGGCAACGTTTCTAGAAACATCTTCAGCGAGATATTTTGCTGTCTCTGACTGACATAGTATTTGAATCAAATCCCCAACCAATCTCTATTACAGTTTTCCTCTCTCCATCCACTGCCTTTCATTTTTTAAAATTCACTCAGCAAACATATATTGAATTTCTACTGTGCGACTGTAGATGTCAGGCACTTTGGTAAAAGCTAGGGATAAAGACATAATCCCCGCTACCAGTCAGTAAGGTGTCAAAGAGCAACAACTGAATAAAATGAAAATAGTATACAGTGTGTGTGTGTGATAAGAACCATGACTGCAGCCACTATGAAAAACAGTATGGAGGTTCCTCAAATAACTAAGAATTGAACTGTATGATCCAGCAATTTCACCCCAGGCATGTATCTGGAAAAAAAGGAACAAACTAATTCAAAAAGATGCATGTACCCCCAATGTTCATAGTAGCTCTGTTTATAGCAGTAAGACATGGAATCAACTAACTGAATTCAGAAGATGTAGTATATATATTATATATGTATATAAATGTGTATATACATAACACAGAATGAAATACTACTTAACCTTAAAAAAGAATGGGCTTTCCAGGTGGTGCTAGTGGTAAGGAATCTGCCTGGCAGTGCAGGAGACCCAGGAGACGTGGGTTCGATCCCTGGATAGAAAATGTCAACCCACTCTAGTATTCTTGCCTGGAGAATCCCATGGACAGAGGATACACTACAGTCCATAGTGTCACAAAGAGCCAGACATGACTGAAGCAGTTTAGCGCATGAAAAAGAATAAAGTTCTGCCATTTATAGCCATGTGGATGGACCTAGAGAATATTATGCTGAGTGAAATAAATCAAATGCTATGTGATGTCACTTATATGTGGCATCTAAAAGATAATAAAATGAAACTGCATGTAACACAGAAAAAGACTCACAGACATAGAAAACAAACTTGTGGCTACCAAAGTGTAGAGGGAAGGGGCAGGGGCACATTAAAGGTGTGAGATAATAGATACAAAGACTATCTATCAAACAAGATAAGCAACAAGAATTTATTATATAGCAAGGAATTTATTGTATACCCTTTATACTGTAATAACCTATATTAGAATAAATCTACAAATATTCTAAATCATGGTGCTGTACCCCTGAAATCACACAATGTTATAAAGCATATACATTTCAATTTTTAAAGAAAGAACCATGATAGGAATAGCACAGATTGCCATGGGAACATAGAAAAGGCACATAACTGAGCCTAAGGATGGAGGGGAGAGGTCCCAGAGAATTCCTGACCACATCAGCATGGTAATTAATAGATGTCTTCCTGAGCTGATGCAGTGACCCCAGTGCTGAGAGAACACATCGCATCTGACAGCTACACCTAGACTTCTATGTCTGATGATTCAATGTGATTTAAGAATGATACAGAGCGAGGCTGGAGACATAGGCAGGGGCTGGATCAGAAAAAGACTTGTACCAGATACTGAAGAATTTTCAAGGTAACACGAAGCCAACAAAGAGCCATGAATAAACCGTCTTTCTTTCTGAAAGATTTGGATTTTAGACTTTATGTCTGGCAACGTTAGGAGGAGTCATCTGAGGACAAATGAGACTGAAAGCAGCAGATGCTTTGGACACTACTAATCACTGTAGGAGGGCAGTGAAGAGGAAGATTCTAGGATGACCACCAGACAGATCTCTGGTTTGGATGACAGTGGTGAAAGGTTCTAGTCACTGAGATAGTAGATACAGGAAGAAAAGCATGTGTAGGAAAAGACGATGAGCCTTACTTGGTGATATTACACTGAGGCTCAGGGGAACATGGAGATGCTGTGGTGGGCGGTGCAAACGAGGTTCCTTCCTCCTTGTAACTAGCACACATTGACTGGTCAGAGCAATAAATATATCTTCACTAAGAACCAGATATTACATTCCAGATAATGGCGCACTGCTCTTATTTTCTATCACATTACACACTTTGGCAAGTATTGTGTAATGAAAATTTGATTTTCTTCAGTTGCATGATTGTAATTTGTGTGTATTTGTATCATATTTGTAGACACAAAATGACTTTGGGTCCAAGCTGCTAACGTGTGACCTTACTTCGGTTATTTACCTTTCTTAGACAGTTTTTCCATCTATAAAATGGAGACAGTTGCCTCAGGACCGAGTGCCCAGGTAGTGCTCATGCGTACTCAGTCATGTCCGACTCTTTGCAACCCCATGGACTGTAGCCCGCCAGGCTCTTGTATCCATGGGATTCTTCAGGCAAGAATACTGCAATGGGTTGCCGTTTCCTTCTCTAGGGGATCTTCCTGACCCAGCGATCGAACCTGTGTCTCGTACATCTCCTGATTGGCAGGCGGGTTCTTTGGGACAGAGTAGTGTTGATAATTTCATCTGTTTTGTGGTCTCCTTTAGCACAGCTCTTCTTTGTGCCTTGTTGAAAAATGAAGGCTGTGATCTGTGTAGACTGAAGTTTGAGAATCCTACTTTCTGCAGCCTTGGATTTGAGCTGGAAACACCAGCTCCAGGATGGCTCCTGAGCCCAACAAGAAAGAAGGAAATGGAGCCAGAAACCAATCTTTATCTTGTAGGGCCCGAGGTGTGCACGAGTGGCGTGAGGATGTGGCGAAAGCCCCGAATGTCAGGCAAACGAAGCCTCCATCCCCTCACTGTTTAGATGCCAAAAAGCAAACGGGGCAGCACAGAGTGAAAGCCCAGCTCTTACCTGTTACATTTTACTACCACGCTTGATCTGCCTGTTCGCAGTTCCCAAAGCCTGCAAGTTCCATTACAAATGTGTCTGGACTCAGATAACCCTGAGTCCCTTCCAGGAAGCCTCTGCCAAGTGGAATGTGCCCAGCTCTGCTGCAGTACCCAGAGCTATTACATCATTAGGTGAATGCAGGGAGTAGCCTTTTCTCCAAATTACGAGGCAGTCTTTTCAAAGGCTGCTCTACCCAGTGGCGTTAGCCGCATTATGTGGAAGCGTGCAGTGCAAAGTAATGGCAGGTGGCTACTCGGCCCAGACCTCACGGGTAAGGATGTTTGCCACCCAGCCAACTGTTCCTGTTCTACCTGAGGCCTTTTCACTCATTAGGCTGTACTGTCAGGAAATAAAATGAAATTAAAGAGAAGAATGCTCCCTTCCTTCTATTATTCCAGCTCTGGGAATGCAGTCTGAAGCAACATCATATCCTTCAGCTGCACAAGCAGCTTTGAAGTCTATCAGCTCAATTTAACGTATGCTTTTCTCTGGGAAGGATGAAATAAGCTTTTCTGGTGTGAGATGTCCTTATTTCAGCATTCATTTTCTTCCGTGGAGATGACACGTACAGTATTAAACACCTTGCAGACTCCAAAGGCAATTACTTCTTGTCTGGGTTTCCAGAATGGGAAAGTTATTTTGTTTAACTAGATTTCTAACTTGATGTTAAATCTTTTTCATTCTCCCCCACCCTTTGATTTTGAATGACTGTGGGATTAAATGTTGAAGGGAGAAGAAGTTTATAATTTGCTGAATTTGTCAGCAGCACATTTAAACTGTGTTCAATTTCATCTGTAAGAGAGAGTGACTTAGCACAGAGACCCGTGGGTTTGGAGTGCTTTTATCACAGAGCAAAGTTGGACTTCTCTGGCAGTTCAATGGTTAAGACTCCATGCCTCCAATAGGGGGTGTTGGTTTGAGCCCTGGTCATGGAGAAGGCAATGGCACCCCACTCTAGTACTCTAGCCTGGAAAATCCCATGGGTGAAGGAGCCTGGTAGGCTACAGTCCATGGGGTTACTAAGAGTCGGACACAACTGAGCGACTTCACTTTCACTTTTCACTTTCATGCATTGGGTAAGGAAATGGCAACCCACTCCAGTGTTCTTGCCTGGAGAATCCCAGGGACAGTGGAGCCTGGTAGGCTGCCGTCTATGGGGTCACACAGAGTCGGACACGACTGAAGCGACTTAGCAGCAGCAGCAGTAGCAGCAGGGAACTGGAATCTCACGTGCTGTATGATGTAGCTGAAAAAAGAAGAAAAAAAAGAACGTAAAATGGAGCAAAGTTGAAACCTGCACCTTATATTTCTAGAGCATCAGACTAAGCTCTGAAGTAGACCAGCATGGCCACATTCTTATCGAGGACTCCAGGCTTACAACCAGCTTCATTACGTCCGCTGGTGTTCACTCAAAGTTTAAAGGTTAGTCACTCAGTCATGTCCAACTCTTTGGCACCCCATGGACCGTAGCCCACCAGGCTCCTCTGTCCATGGGAGCTCTCCTAGCAGGAATACTGAAGTGGCTTGCCATTTCCTTCTCCAGGGGATCTTCCTGACCCAGGGATCGAACCCGGGTCTCTATTTGAGCCACCAGGGAAGCCCACCTGTTCTCTCAGCTTTGGCCTTAATAATGGGTGTGCTTTATGCATCACTACTGAAGCAGTTGTATCCACCTTCATTTGGTTCTGGAGTTAGGAGTCAACCATTCAGAAGAACGTGAAGCAGTAGAACTTATATCATCTTCCAGGTTCCGTGCCCCGTGCTCTGCCTGCATGCTGTCTGGTTTCGGAAAACTAAACCTGAGAGGCAAAGAGAGCATCTTGGGGCATCTCCACCAGTTCAAACGGATTCCTTGGCCCACTTGAATCTCCACCTGATTCTATTGACAAGGGCGTGACAGTGTGGATAGAGCTGGGCAGGTGTTCCTTAGGAAACACCAGCTCCTTGTGCCCTGAGATTCAGGCCTCAGGACTGTGTCTCATCAGCCTGGCCTTGACCAACTGCCAGCACCACCAGGATGGTACAAGTGAGGCAGAGTTCTAGAACTCAGAAAGTCAGGAATGACTTAAGAGAGAGATGCTATGTTGCTGCAAGATAATCATTATAGATATGATGCTAAGTACCTCCTAGATTTCAGAGCATCGCTTTTGCTACCAGCAAGGTGAACAGCCCAGATTGACAGCACTGGAGCAGAAGCAGCTGGTGTAAAAACGGCAGCATTGCCTAGTCAGTGGGCATGTAGATGTGCAAAGATGTGGGTGTTTTGTAATAACAGAACCAAAATTTTGGAGTTTGCTAACGCATATGCAATTTTTAGTGAAATAGGTGATAGGATCTTGACTGACTCCCAAACCAAGAAGTTCTTGTCAATGTATTTGTCATACCAATAAAAACATCTCAAGTGATGTAAATGTGCTGGGTCACTGTCACACCTTCCCATGCCTTTTCTAGGCTGTATAAGCTGTGTGAGCCGCCTCCCCCGGTTGGAGAAGAATGATGAGCATCTTCAAGGAACCAGACAAGCAGAAGCTTCTGAACACTGGATGAGACAAAGGACGTGCTGGCTAAACATCCTCCACTCAGCATAAAGAAATGGACTTTTTTCTCTGACTCTTTCATCATGCTGTAAATAACTAATGTTCAGCTTATACTTAGATGTTTGTGCTGGAAATGGATAGAAGTCCATTCAAACAACTCAGCTTCACAGACTGATCTCTCTCTGTGTTAACATGAATTATTCGTCCTGGAGATTATATGAAAAAAGATCCAAGATGAAACATTAACCATTGTGCCTCTTTTCCCATTTATTGAAATTACCATATTGCGTTCGCTTTTCATCTTCTCCAAATGGAGCATGTAATGATGGATATTTCCACTTGAAGAAGTCTGTCATTGGAGAGCCTGGCCACACTTTCCAGGTGATCACACAGAGATGTGGCAGACGGCAGAGACTGGGCGTCGTAGGTTTTTGGTCTCCTGCTTGCCTCTGAGAAAGTCGTTTGTGGGTGAACGGTGAGGAGCATCCTTTACTCTTTTTCAGTAAGAGAAAGAGTATTTCTCAGTAGAGGAGAAGAGAGCTGATGGAGGCCTCCAGCAGCATCTTCTTCCAGCTGCTTTCAGGGATGCTTTCTGCTTGTGGAGAGTTCCAGTGAACCAGTGCTGTCCTTGGTCTCTGAAATGAACATGGCTTCCTTGGATAATGAGTCCTGAAGCTGGGACGTAGGTGTCCAGGGGTGGGGAGAAGCAGGGATTGGGAAGGATTGGGAGGACGACTAGGGTGAAGCAGGGGAAAATAATCCTACTAAAAAACTCAACCTTTGAATTTGAAAGATACCTGGAACTCTTATTCAGGCTTTCATATGAGATGTCAGACTCTTAGAGAATACACCATACTGAGTGTGTTTCTATCAAGGTAGTATATGTATAAGATGAGAAAATAAAGCTTTATTTGTTGAACTTTAAAAGGACTATTAGAGACCTTGATAACTTATGAAAGTACAAGGTATATTCTATTTTCATTCTAAAGTTTACATAATGTTTTTCTGTCTACATTGATAAAATATTAATAATGTTTCCTTAGCATAGTGAAAATCATAATATTGATTTTAAATCTATAATTTTTCAAAACAGTTAAATGCCCCTGCTGTGATTGTGATACTTATGTGGATTTAGATTAATTTTCTATATGAAAAGCTTTCCGCAAGTAAAGTATTTACAAACCATTGTTAAATTTTAATTTATGAAATTTGATAATAGTTTTCAAACTCATTAAAAAGCTTTCATCACTAGCAGTTGTGTATTCAATAACAGAAACACTGTGTTATGTGTACACGAGGTCTTCATGTCCTGGTCAAGGTAATAAATGTTCTTTCACACAGAAGCACTGAAGACTTTCATGATAAGTACATATTTATAATGAAAAATAAACCAACATCAGAGTTTTCAGACAAAAAAGTTGAACACTTTGAATTTAATGAAGATATAACCTTAATATAAATATTTACATTAAATATGTTCTTAACTTTCAGGGCTTTAACATTTTTGATACTATTGCCAGTAATCCTGAAGTTCCATGAGATTAGTAAATTGTGATGTTCCTGTTACTGACAATTTGATTACGTTTAACATAGGAATAATGAGTGAGCAAAACTGATTAACTAGCAAGTATTTTTCATGTTGTCATTACTGTTGCCTGATCACCACCCTGGAAGCCATATTCCTTGTCAAAGGTATGAAAGGGCCTCTTAAACATTTCAGTCATACTTTGTATTTCATGGGAGAAATTATCTGCTATTGTATTTATAAATTAGCATACTTTAAGATTGTATCTCTATATAATAGAATGTACTTAATACTATTTTAAGGGTTATACATGGTGTAAGTGTACCATCTATTAATGCTTGGCACTTAATAAAAGCTCAAAAGTTAGTGATGACATGGTACCATCAATCACTGTGATTTTTTATTGTAATGAAAACTGTAGCTAAAACCTAAGTAATTTCTATGTGCCAAGCAATACCTCCAGGAGCTTTGCCATAGTTTCTTGTTATTGCTTCATTAATCCTCATAGTGATGTTTTGAGGTGATATTCTTAGCATCACCCCTGTTTTACAGTTGAGGAACTGAAGCAAAGAATGGTTCAATGACTTGCCCAAGATCACATGGCCAATAAGTGGTAGAACCAGGATTTGAGTGTAGGAAGTCTGCCTTCTTAATACATTATGTTGCTTTTCCTTATTGATACAGGAAATGTTATAATACTGCCAGTTATTTGTTAGTAAAGTTGGAGTTCTGTGTGCTGTGGGCCATTACATTATACATGTTATAGTAAGAAAAAAGTGAATGGAAACATATAAAGTGCCTCTAAATACATGAAAATCACAGGATATGCTGGATATTTTGCCATTCTGGATACACATTATGAAGTAACCTAATGCTATTGCAATCTGAAAAGACATGATCTATTCCTCATAATTGAAGATAACAGTTTTAGATATGTTTTAAAAGTCTTGAATAGTACATTATATAAAATCTCATTCCAAAACAGTGGTGACAGCAAAAAATCATGTGAGTGAATGAATAAGGACAACTCTTCAACACCACGATGTACCTCTGTGTGACAGTGGACATTCAGCTGACCTTGAGCTTTTATACGGGCTCGGGCATGTTCAGGGTGGTATGACCATAGGTTGGCCTTGATATGACCATAGACTGACCTTGAGTTTTTAGAATGGGTTTACCTAAGTGCTCACATACTGTTCTGCAACCAGTGTACCTTTTAACGTTACAGAAGCCTGCTAACAGTTCTCCAGGTTCTCCCAACTTTGCAGTTGTAAGTATGGACCTCTGCCCCTCCACCTAAAACGGAAGGTTGCGCCTAGAAATGTTGGTTCTTAATATGGGGCGGATTGATAAATGCTTAACTGGTAATTCGTGGTCAAGAAATCTGAAACATTCCATTGTACCTTATAAAGTTTTCTTATTAAATATGAAAAATTAATATTAAAGGTATGAGTAATTTGAGGAGACTAGAATTTTACACCTATTTCCATTACATTTAATGAAAAAGAATGGAAGAAAGAAAGAAGGAAGGAAATAAAGAGGGATGGAGGAAGGGAGAGAGGGAGGAAGGAAGGAAAGGACTTTTGTTCTGGTTTTACTTATACTGGATATGTAATGTTGAATTTAGAATCTAAGCTTTATTTTATGAATCAGTATCCCCATCTTAGGAGTCTCATACTATTTTCTGTCTTTTCAAATCACATTCTTCTAGTGATTTAGATTCTCTCTGCATTCAACGGCCACTCTTCTTGCAGCAACAATGTTCAATTTAAAGTTAGATTAATTTCTCATGATATTATAACATATACGACATTGTAATGATATTGGTTCTGACTCTATTAATTTAAATTTTGTGATGAATTCAGAACAGCATGATACTGACCTTGGCATTAACTGTGAAAGCCAAGAAAATGAATGGATAAAAAAATTCTGAGTGGCGTATTAAGTCATTTAGGAAAACAAACTGTTTTCTACTCTTTGGACACATTTTACCAGCAAAACTAATTTTACTGACTTGGAAGCATTCCTTTGAGTTACTGTATGTATTTGAAAATAATAAATGTGTAATTAGAACACTACTCTTTCATTAGTTCATATAGTTCCTATGTCGCATGGTTTAGTGTAGAATAGAAGGCATATTTTTATTCACTTATATATTTAGTAAAACATAAAGTTGAAATTTAAAATGACTAATCTTAATTTAAGTCATTTTCATTTACCCTTTACTTTAAAGGTCATTTTTAGATTTTCTTCACCAGCTGAATTTACAAATAGTGAAACTAACCTTTAGCACGTGATTAAATTGCTTATGAATTTTAAAATTTATGTTTAATTTTTAAAGGCTTTTTTAAGTGAATTATCATACAAAATGATAGCTCAGTTATGATCCCAACGTTAGTAGTAGTTATTTCATTAACAGGTGTATATATTAATCGATTTGCTGAATGAATTGTCAGTTGTCCCGTGTAAGTATGAAGGCAAAAATTTTGGAAACGGTTTAGGACCATCTGAACCTTGGTTAAGGAAAATATTCTGTATTTTATAAAGTTTTTCACATTTAGAGATGAGCCTCAGAAGTTTCATCCTTTATGAAGCAGCCAAGTTGGGATAAGCTTCCAGCAGGTGTCTGGACCAAGAACGGGCTCAGGCTGATTCCTTTACATACAGTGGCCACAACCTTTGAAGGTGCTGTGACTCCATAGTAGTTATTGTGGTTAGTCTTTTGTTTTCGAAGAATTTTGCTACTTAAAAGTTTTGCTTTTAACAGTAACCTCAGCGTTCATTTTGCCAAGTTGTGCTTGACCTCCTTCACTCAGGATAGTTCACTTCTCTCACTGAGAAGACATTTCTGAAGTCTACTAGGTATACTAAGAGATAAATATATATTTTATATACATATATTAATATTTATAATGTTCTGTTTTTATGATAATACATTATAAAAATGACTTAGATTCTTCTGTCTTGTTCTGTATGAAGGTATGAAATATGGAGTGGGTCAGTATATTGAGTGTGTGTCTAAATATGCCGTGAGTGTCCCTGGGAGGCCATCTTTTGATCACTGGCACTAGTCTGCTACTTAGTCTGGAGTCTGTTGATCTGGCTTTGCCATCAGAGGTAGTTGATTAAGAACAAAATTATTGAATTCTTAAATGATAGTTCTAGTAGAAATAGAAAGCTTTGAACAGTTCATTTGGGGTCAAATAACAGAATAAATATTATCCACTCATGTGTTCATTCAACAAACGTGTTTGAGAATTCACTTTGTAAAAGGCACAGTTGGTGGGCTGCCTTTATGCGTTGCATGTATTTGGTTCAAAAATCTCAGTGTCTCCTCCGCGTTAATCTCCTTTGTGTCTTTTTCCTGTAATGACGTTATTTGTAATGCAAACTTATTCTAATACCATGTAGATATATATGTTGTGTGATTTCAAGAATACTAAGTTGATAAAATGCTCTAGAAAGCATACATTTAACCTTAAGTATCTAATCCCTCAAGCAAATTTACTAGAGTTTCAGATGAATATATATTTTTGTAACTGCCAAGTAAATGAGTAGAACATAGCTTTTTTGTTTAAAAATATTTTTATAAGTATGCATTTACACAGCATTCATTATTTTAAACATTAAAATATCAAGTGGGTTCTATAAATAGTGATTCTTTTGAATATATCCATATTTAACATTGTATAACACCCAAACTGTAATGACAAATGTCATACGAATATGTTATTATAGTAGTGTGTTTTTTCCTTTGTAAAATATATGTAACATAGTTTGAATCTCTCAGTATTTTGTGCATGGTTAAAATAATCAAGTGTACTATGTATTTTATATCATTTATTTTTGTCTGCATAAAAGACTAGAATAGTAACATTGTATCATGTGTCAAAAATAATAAAGTGAGATGTAGTATGACCATTTCAGTTTCTATCCATTTAAATTTAATCAATTCCTGTTATGTTTTCACTTGTTTAAGAGACAAAAATATGCATGAAACAGAGCTTTTCATCCTTTAAGAATTCACAAGCTCAACAGAAGAAACTGATAAACATGTGAAACAAATCTACAAATATGAACTAAGGTGAGTTGTAGAGACAGTAACTGCTAGGAAAAGAAGCTAAATAGGGGCAGGAAAGCTTCATGGAAAGAGACTGTGTGTTCCTTGAATTAATGAGCCAGTCTATCAAGGTTTATTCAATACCTGTTATGGATAAGCCCCTATCATGGTTACTGAGGGTGTTATAGATGCATATAATTCCCAGACTCTACGGTTAAATAACTTGGTAATATAAAGGATTATCACAGTGCACAAACTAAAATGGTAATTACCAACAAAAGGCAATACACACTAATGAGAGATAGGACGATGAGAAATATGTACTATAGAAATAGAAGGAATTTAGATTCAACCCAACATGTCTTTATTGGGCATCTAGAAATTTCTTAACAGGTTCCAAGCTAAGCTGGATAATTGGTCCTTAGAAACATATATGGTGATTGCTCATGTGGAGTTTACAGTTCTAGAAGGGGAAGGCTAACCAGAAAACACAAAAACGATGAAAGTTGGCTAGGTCAGTGTTCAGAATGTGTAAGGTTAAGCAACAGAAGAAGTGGACGCAGCCTTGTAACAAGAACAGCTTGTACTGAGATGCAAATGTGCCAGATATTTTGGTGAGATGATGAGTAAATTAGTTTGGATAGAGGGTCAAGATTTGTGAATATGATAACTAATAATGCTGAACATTTTACCTGAGCTTTTGGCTGTTAATATAATGATTTGGGGGCCTCCCTGGTAGCTCAGATGGTAATGACTCTGCCTGCAATGCGAGGGACCTGGATTCGATCCCTGGGTTGGGAAGATCCCCTGGAGAAGGAAAAGGCTACCCACTCCAGTATTTTGGCTGGAGAATTCTGTGTCGCAAAGAGTCAGACATGACAGAGCAACTTTCACAAATAATGATTTGTATGAATTGTCTGCTTAGATGCCTGCACATTTTGATTGAGCTTGTTGCTTTTGATTATTAAATTATAAATTTATTTATATACCAAAAAAAAAAGAATATTTATGCATGTGATTAGAGAGAGCTATAGATTGAAAAGAAGGTTGAATCTGGATGGTATAGGTGTCTCAGTGCCAGGCTAAGAAGTCTGGACATTTTACAGGGAAGAAAATTGAGACATCTAGTTAATAGCAATAATAAAAAATTACAAAATTCCAGTGAGAAGTTTGAAAAATTTGTATGCTGTTGACTATATAGACCACCTCAGAAAAGTGGAAGGAAATAATCATTGGAGGAAGCAAAAATCAATGACTACATTTTACCTTTTGGAGATTGCTGTTATACTGAGATTGCAAATTTAATACAGTAATAAGAAAAACTGAAATGAACAAATAGAGGTTATTTGTTTTAGAGCAGCAGTCCAGACACTGGTGTTCCAGAGTCACTATTAGGTCGCTATTAGACACACATATAAAACGTATTTTGTGGTCAAAATTGATTTTAAGAAACACAGACTCAAACAGATTTTCTTTATCATAGGACTTCTCTAACCTTTAAAATGCTTATAAAGATCACAACTTTGGAAGAAAGAGGTGATGTGTTTCACAACTTACTAGAAGAGAGGACATGTTTCATAGAAGATTTGCTAATATTTTCTTGGAATACAAATATTCAGTGGAGCACAAAGTGGGAAAACTGTTCTAAAAACTTCATTAAACATAAAGGGGAAAAAAGGTAAACAAGAAATGGGGCAGCCATTTATTACCTGGTTTAGTGGAGGGGGGTGGGTGGTAGGAAAGCTTTAAGGCTTAAAGGAAGAACTACTGACAATTTTTTTATATCTACTTTTGTTTTTTTTTTTTACTGAAATATAGTTAACTTGCAATGTTGGATCAATTTCTGGTATATAGCAAAGGACATTTACATAAATGAACAATAACAGTGGATTAGAATTAAAATCAGGCTGTGATATTGTCACCATTCATCCATGTTCATAACATTAGGGGCTTGGAAGAGCATATTCTATTCAAATGCAGACGTATCCTTTCTGATCATTTCAGCTTATAATGTGATGAGATGTTAGAATAGAGGATATTTTAGTGACTCAAATATTGATGGCACCAGTTTGCCATGTTTTCTGGACTAAATTTGTAATTCTGCATGGCCATGTCCAGGGTGCTTAAGTTAGATGATGTGAAGGTTAAAGACTAATTTTCTTTTCACAAAAAGTATTTTAAAATTTAGGTACATAAATCAAGGTAAATTGGAAGTGGTCAAATAGGAGATGGCAAGAGTGAACATCGACATTTTAGGAATCAGTGAACTAAAATGGACTGGAATGGGTGAATTTAACTCAGATGACCATTGTATCTAGTACTGTACGCAAGAATCCCTTAGAAGAAGTGGAGTAGCCCCCACAGTCAACACAAGATTCTGAAATGCAATGCTTGGATGCAATCTCAAAAATGACAGAATGATTTCAGTTCAATTCCAAGGCAAACCATTCAATATCAGAGTAATCCAAGTCTATGCCCCGTATACTAATGCTGAAGAAGCTGAAGTTGAATGGTTCTATGAAGACCTACAAGAACTAAACCTTCTAGAACTAAAACCCAAAAAAAGATATCCTTTTCATCATAGGGGACTGGAATGCAAAAGTAGGAAGTCAAGAGATACCTGGAGTAACAGGCAAATTTGGCCTTGGAGTAAAAACAAAGCAGGTAAAAGGCTAACAGAATGCACTGTCATAGCAAACACCCTCTTCCAGCAGCACAAGAGAAGACTCTACACATGGACATCACCAGATGGTCAATACTGAAATCAGACTGATTATATTCTTTGCAGCCAAAGATGGAGAAGCGCTATACAGTCAGCAAAAATAAGACCGGGAGCTGACTGTGGCTCAGATAATGAACTCCTTACTGCCAAATTCAGACTTAAATTGAAGAAAGTAGGAAAAACCACTAGACCATTCAGGTATGACCTAAATCAAATCCCTTACGATTATACAGTGGAAGTGACAAACAGATTCAAGGGATTAGATCTGATAGACAGAGTGCCTGAAGAACTGTGGACGGAGGTTCATGACATTGTACAGGAGGCAGTGATTAAGACCATCCCCAAGGAAAAGAAATGCAAAAAGGCAAAATGGTTGTCTGAGGAGGCCTTACAAATAGCTGAGAAAAGAAGAGAAAGAAGAAAAGAAGAAAAGGAAAGATTTGAATGCAGCATTCCAAAGAATAGCAAGGAGAGATAAGAAAGCCTTCCTCAGTGATCAATGCAAAGAAATAGAAGAAAAAAATAGAATGGGAAAGATTAGACATCACTTCAAGAAAATTAGAGACACCAAGGGAACATTTCATGCAAAGATGAGCACAGTAAAGGACAGAAATGGTATGGACCTAATAGAAGCAGAAGATGTTAAGAATACACAGAAGGCTATACCAAAAGCAGTTTCATGACCCAGATAACCATGATAGTGTGATCACTCACCTAGAGCTGGACATCCTGAAATGTGAAGTCAAGTGTGCCTTAGGAAGCATCACTACGAACAAAGCTAATGGAGGTGATGGAATTCCAGTTGAGCTATTTCAAATCTTAAAAGATGATGTTGTGAAAGTGCTACACATGATATGTCAGCAAATTTGGAAAACTCAGCAGTGGCCACAGGACTGGAAAAGGTCAGTTTTCATTCAGTCTTGACTAAGCAACTGAACTGACTGATTTTAAAATGTTAAGTGTGGGGTTTTCTCGACTGACATTGGTCTGCTATTTGAACATGATCTGAAGTGTTCCTGTTCAGTTGCTGAGTCACATCTGACTCTTTGTGACTTGTGACCCCATGACCTGCAGCACGCTAGGGTTCCTTGTCCTTCACTATCTCCCAGAGTTTGCTCAAATTCATGCTCACTGAGTTGATGATGCCATCCAGCCATCTCATCCTCTGTCATCCCCTTCTCCCCCTGCCCTTAATCTTTCCCAGCATCAGGGGCTTTTCCAAAGAGTCAGCTCTTCAGATCAGATGGCCAAAGTAACGGAGCTTCAGCATCAGCATCACTCCTTCCAATGAATATTCAATGTTGATTTCCTTTGCAGTAATACAAATATCTCACAGATTTTTTGAAACTGTGTCTTGAAAATATGACTCCTCAGGTCATCTCCGATATTCCTTGGGATCAGGAATTTTTCACTGTTAATTCAAGTGCACACACAAGAAAAAATTCAGTATAAGACTGTCCAGAAATTCAGCAAGTCACAGAGTTCCTTGACTCTCTGCCCTTGACTCACTATCTTGCTTTTACGTAGGAGAGACCTGTGAACTCCTTGTCAGAAAAGTGGTGAGATATATTATTCCAGGGCTGTGTGCTGAGAGAAAAAGGCAGTGATCACCGCATGATATAGTAGAGTATGCTGTTTAGGGCACGTTAGTGCAGAAGGATGAAGACAAGTGAGGATCTAAATGATGGTGCAAGAATGACTAAGGACATACAGGGACAGATTGCCAGGAAATATTAGGTCTGTTAGAAACCTCTGCCACTCAAACTGCCCTCATGTTGACTCACAGTTAAAAATGTTTATCTCAGAGGTTATAGGTTAGGACGTTACCTAATTTTAGCAATGAGGGATCTGGAAGTTACTGGAGAAAATAGACTCAATGATGGTATAAAAAGTCTTATTTACAGTCTTAGAAAAACATATTTCAGTTTTCTAAACTATTGGTTGGAAGGATAAGCTTTCTTTCCTACTTTTTTTCTTTTTATAAAAGGGTATTTTATTGAATTTGTTACAATATTGCTTCTGTTTTATGCTTTGGTATTTCAGCTGCTAGGCCTGTGGGATCTTAGCTCCCCAACCAGGGACTGAACCTACACCCCCTGCACTGGAAGGCAAAGTCTTAACCACTGGACCACTAGGGAAGTCATCCCACTTTTTTCTAATTGAGTGAAATTTACATAACATGAACTCAACCATTATAAAGTGTAAAATTCACTGGCACTTAGTCCATCTGCCATGTTGTGTGTGCAAACATCACCTCTCTAGTTCCAAAGCATCTAACCACCCAAACAGGCTTTTATTAAGTTAAACTTTTGAGATAGGGCTTCCCAGGTGGCACTAGTGGTAAAGAACTCACCTGCCAATGCACAAGAGATGTGAGTTTGATCCCTAGGTCAGGAAGATCCCCTGGAGAAGGGCATGACAACCCACTCCAGTATTCTTGCCTAGAGAATCCCATGGAGAGATGAGCCTGGCCATCTGTAGCTGATAGGATCACAAAGAATCAGACATGACTGAAGCCACTTAGCATGCACACAAACTTTTGAGATAATTGTCTATTGATATTTTTGACAAAGTTTCAAAAGCAATTCAATGAAGAAAGGATAGTTTTTTCACCAAATGGTTCTAAGGCATTTGGACACCAATAGGTATAAAAATGATCTTTGAACTCAGTGTTATGCCTAATATGAAAATTAATTCAAAATGGATCATAGACATAAGTGTAAAACAGGCAATGACAAAACTTTGGGGAAAAAATATAAAACCTTTGAGATCTAGCGCTAGATAGAGTTCTTAGATTTGACACAAGAAAGCATGATCTATAAAAAGAAAAATTGATAATTAAACCTTATCAAAATTTAAAACTTCTTCTATTTTAAAGCCTATGTGAAGACAGTAAAAAGACAAGTTGCAGACTGGGAGGAAATAGTTGCAAACTACATATTTGACAAATTACTAGTGTCTAAGAATATGTAAAGAACTCTGAAAAAAGCCAGTTGCAAAAGATTTCATACTGTATTCCATTTATATAGCTTTCTTGAAATGGCAAAATTGGAGAAATAGAGAACAGATTAGAATGAAGGAAGTATGTTGTGTGGCTATACAAGGGTGACAAGAATGATGCTTGTGGTGATGAGAAGGTCTCTATTTTGACAGTATTAATATTGACATTCTGGTTATGAAGCTCTACTATATTTATGCAAGACCACGACTTTTCAGGGAAACTGGATAAAAGGCATACTAGCTCTTTCTGCATTATTTCTTACAACTGCATGTAATCTACAACAATATCCATAAAAATTTCAATTAAAAATATACAATGAGTTTTAAACACTTCTCACAATGGTAGTTTTAAAGGTAGTTGTATTGGTAAGGAACGTATATTCCTGAAAATGAAATCACATTTTGAGATGTGGCTAAGAAGCATTATGCTTTCCTTCTCTATCTTTCCTCCTCCTAGAATTCATTCATTCAGCCATTCATTCAGTTTTTCATTCATTTATTCACTCATTGAGAAAGTCAACTGCACACACTGAGCACCCACTATCTGAAAACTTGGTATCGGAATTGAGTATCATGCCGCCCTCAGGGCCCCTTGAGAAGCTCATATTTTAGAGGTATGGTGAGCCTGTGTACTGAGCGCATTACAGTACTCTTGATTCAAGGGCCGCTCCAGCAGTTAATAGCTGTGTGACCCTGGGCAAGTTACTTATTTGACTCTCAAAATTCTCTGAGCTGTAAAACTATAATAATAGTGCCCCTTACTTCACAGAACTGCAGCATGTATTGAATGAGATACTGTAGGTAAAAATTTAGCACTACACCTGGTACCTAGAAACACTCTATAGTGTTCATTAGATAACAGAATATTAAATGTTACTATAAAATACAGCAAAGTTAGGGAGAAAGATCTACTCTCCAAATATTCAGACAGATGGCTTATTTGGGAAATAGGAAGATAGAATTGGAGGGGATAACTGTCACTGGAAAGCATGGTACGCCATGTAAAGGAGTTCACAGTTTATCTTGTGGGTGGTGGTGAACCTTTGGAAGTGTTGAAGCAGGGCAGCAAATGATCAAAATTGCTACATTCATAGCAGTGCAGTTAGAAGGCTGTTACAATAAACAAAATTGAGTTTCTCAGAGTGGAATTCTCAGACCAAGTTTGTCAGAATTTCCTGAAGGATTATGCTTTCAAACTGTGGTGCTAGAGAAGACTCTTGAGAGTCCCTTGGACAGCAAGATTAAACCAGTCAATCCTAAAGAAAATCAACCCTGCATATTCATCAGAAGGACTGATGCTGAAGATGAAGCTCCAATACTTTGGCCACCTGATTCAAAGAGCTGACTCATTGGAAAAGACCTGGGAAAGATTGAGGGCGGGAAGAGAACAGAGTGGCAGAGGATGAGATGTTTGAATGGCATCACCAACTCAATGGACATGAGCTTGAGAAAACTCCAGGAGACAGTGAAAGACAGGAAAGCCTGGCATGCTGCAATTTATGGGGTCACAAAGATTTGGACCTTGCTTAGTGACTGAACAACCACAAAGCTTAGGGATTTCATTTTAGTAAGCTTTTCAGGCAATTCTCTTTGCACATTGGGGTTTGAGAATCACTGGTTTAAAGGAAAGTGATGGAATTAATAACAAAAGAGTATCACAGAGAGTAGAGAAGAAAAGATGTTTTGAGAAATATGTAGGAGGTATATATTAGCAACATGTGTTAATTCATAGTATGTGGGAAAGTAAATTAAAAGAAGGAATCAAGGACACCTCTAAAGGTTTTAACTTGGATAGTTGGCCCCCATAATAAGGGAAGGCAGGATGAGTTGCAGATTTGAAAGAAAATAAAATATAGTTGGCCCTCCAGCTATATCCACAGGTTCCAAATTCACAGATTCAATCAACTAGGGATCCAAATTATTCTTTAAAAATTCAAAGAAGTTTTGAAAAGTGAAACTTGAATTTGCTGCATGTCAGCACCCCCTTTAACACATTTACATTATATTTACAACTATTTACATAACATTTGCATTTTATTAGGTATTATAAGTAGCCTAGAGATGATTTAAAGTATACAGAAGGATGTGTATAAATTATATGCAAATACCATGCTATTTTATTTGAGAGACTTGAGCATCCTGGATTTTGGTATGTGTAAGTCTTGGAACCAATCTCCCATCAATACTGAAGGACAATGGTATATGCGTTTTGCAGCATGTCGAATTTGAGGACTTTCAGATGGAGATAGCTAGTTGTCCAAATAAAGCAATCTTTCTAGATTTTAAGTAAGTGATGGGGATTGGGAAATCTAGGAAATATATGGGAAAAATAAGGCCACCCACAAGAACCCATGGAGTTAGAAGCTGAGGATAAAATTCTGAGACACTAAAATTTAAGCAGAAGAAAAGATGCTGTGAGTGCAATCTGAAGGAAATATTTTAAGTGACTGAGAGAAGATTCAAGAAATAGGCTGGTTTCCACATAACGTTGATCAGAGTTCCCTGTGCTATACAGTAGGTCCTCCTTCGTTATCCATTTTAAATATAGCAATGTATACATGTTGATCTCAAACTCTGCTTGATGTTATGTGGCAGTCTGGATGAGAGTGGAGTTTGGGGAAGAATGGATACATGTATCTTAGTATGGCTGAGTTGTTCTGCTGTGCATCTGAAACTATCACAATATTGTTAATTGGCTATACACAAATATAAAATGAAAAGTTTAACAAAAAAAGAAAAAGAGTGGTCATGGAGGTCAGAAAGGTAGAGGGAATTACCAAATTCATAGTCGTAAGTACATTAGGAAGGCAAAAAGAACATTTAAAATCCTTAATTTAAAAAAAAATTTCTTTGTTTCTATATGTTTTTTGTAATACCAAAAAACATTTTTTCAAAAAGAATTATGGCAGTTAATCTCACCAAAGTACCTATTACCAGCACTTTTGTGAATATATTATATAGATTATACAATACCGATATCCGTATTAGCCCAATTCTCTCAGTGTGAGTCAATTCAGTTCAGTGGCTCAGTCATGTGCGACTCTTTTTGACTCTATGGAGCGCAGCACCCTAGTCTTCCCTGTCCATCAACAACTACTGGAGTTTATTCAAACTCATGTCCATTGAGTCAGTGATGCCGTTGAACCAAGTCATGCTCTATTGTCCCCTTCTTCACCTGCCCTAAATCTTTCCCAGCATCAGGGTCTTTACCAGTAAGTCAGTTCTTCACATCAGGTGGCCAAAGTATTGGAGTTTCATCTTCAACATCAGTCCTTCCAATGAATATTCAGGACTGATTTCCTTTAGGATGAACTGATTGGATCTCCTTGCAGTCCAAGGGACTCTCAAGAGTCTTCTCCAACACCGGAGTTCAAAAGCATCAATTCTTCAGCACTCAGCTTTCTTTATAGTCCAACTCTCACATGTATACATGATTACTGGAAAAACCATAGCTTTGACTAGATGGACCTTTGTCAGCAAAGTAATGTCTCTGCTTTTGAATATGCTGTCTAGGTTGGTCATAGCTTTCCTTCCAAGAAGTAAGCATCTTTTAATTTCATGGCTGCAATCACTATCTGCAATGATTTTGGAGCTCCCAAAAATAAAGTCTTTTCAGTGTTTCCATTGTTCCCCCATAAATTTGCCATAAAGTAATGGGACCAGATGCCATGATCTTAGTTTTCTGACTTTTTCACTCTCCTCTTTCACTTTCATCAAGAGGCTCTTTAGTTCTTCTTCACTTTCTGCCATAAGGGTGGTGTCATCTGCCTATCTGAGGTCATTGATATTTCTCCCATCAACCTTGATTCCAGCTTGTGCTTCCTCCAGCCCAGCGTTTCTCATGATGTACTCTACATAGAAGTTAAATAAGCAGGGTGACAATATACAGCCTTGACGTACTCCTTTTCCTATGTGGAACCAGTCTGTTGTTCCATGTCCAGTTCTAACTGTTGCTTCCTGACCTGCATACAGGTTTCTCAAGAGGCAGGTCAAGTGGTCTGGTATTCCCATCTCTTAAAGAATTTGCCACAGTTTATTGTGATCCACACAATCAAAGGCTTTGGCATAGTCAATAAAGCAGAAACAGATGTTTTTCTGGAACTCTCTTGCTTTTTCGATGATCCAGTGAATGTTGGCAATTTGACTTCTGGTTCCTCTGCCTTTTCTAAAACCAGCTTGAACATCTTGAAGTTCACGGTTCACACATTGCTGAAGCCTGACTTGGAGAATTTTAAGCACTTTACTAGCATGTGAGATGAGTGCAATTGTGTGGTAGTTTGAGCATTCTTTGGCATTGCCTTTCTTTGGGATTGAAATGAAAACTGACTTTTTCCAATCCTGTGGCCACTACTGAGTTTTCCAAATTTGCTGGCATATGGAGTGCAGCACTTTCACAGCATCGTCTTTCAGGATTTGAAATAGCTCCACTGGAATTCCATCACCTCCACTAGCTTTGTTCATAGTGTTGCTTAATAAGGCCCACTTGACTTCACATTCCAGGATGTCTGGCTCTAGGTGAGTGATCACACCACTGTGATTATCTGGGTCATGAAGATCTTTTTTGTATAGTTCTTCTGTGTATTCTTGCCACCTCTTCTTAATATCTTCTGCTTCTGTTAGGTCCATACCATTTCTGTCCTTTATCGAGCCCATCTTTGCATGAAATGTTCCCTTGGTATCTCTAATTTTCTTGAAGTGATCTCTAGACTTTCCCATTCTATTGTTTTCCTCTATTTCTTTGCATGGATCATTGAGGAATGCTTTCTTATCTCTCCTTGCTATTCTTTTGGAACTCTGCACTCAAATGGGTACATCTTTCCTTTTCTCCTTCGCCTTTCACTTCTCATCTTTTCTCAGCTATTTGTAAGTCCTCCTCAGACAACCATTTTGCCTTTTTGCATTTCTTTCCTTTGGGGATGGTCTTGATCACTGCCTCCTGTACAATGTCGTGAACCTCCGTCCATAGTTTCTCAGGCACTCTATCAGATCTAATCCCTTGAATCTATTTCTCACTTTGATTTAGGTCATACCTGAATGGTCTAGTGGTTTTCCCTACTTTCTTCAATTTAAGTCTGAATTTGGCAGTAAGGTTTTCATGATCTGAGCCGCAGTCAGCTCCCGTTGTTGCTTTTGCTGACTGTGTCAAGCTTCTCCATCTTTGGCTGCAAAGTATATAATCAATCTGACTTCAGTATTGACCATCTGTGATGTCCATGTGTAGAGTCTTCTCTTGTGTTATTGGAAGAGGGTGTTTGCTATGACAAGTGCGTTATCTTGGCGAAACTCTGTTAGCCTTTTACCAGCTTTGTTTTGTACTCTAAGGCCAAATTTTCCTGTTACTCCAGGTATCTCTTGACTTCCTCCTTTAAGTAATAGAAACCAAAGTTTGAGTGACTAAAGCAAAACATCAGAAGGATACAACGAAGCTTTTAAATGTTGTAGGCTAATCTCTTGGGAAGGACCAGCCCTGGGATTAAAATGATGTCATCAGAAATTTCTCTTTGTTTCTTGACTTTGCTTTCCTTTGTTTCCGCTCCTTTCTCAGGTCAGCTTTCCCTTGTGCTATGCTTCGTCACTCAGTTGTGCCTAACTCTCTGTGACCCTATAGAACGTAGCCCCACCAGGCTTCTCTGTCCATGTAATTCTCCAGGCATGAATACTGGAGTGGGTTGCTATTCCTTTACCCAAGGGAATCTTCCCAACCCAGGGATAGAACCCAGGTCTCCCACACTGCAGGCAGATTCTTTATTGTCTGAGCCACCAAGGAAGCCCCAGCTCTCCTTTAGTGGTAACAAATTGGCCACCAGCAACACTACGCTTATATTTCACACAGCTTACCACCTGCAGTTGAAGAGAACTCCCCAAAAGTTTCTGCAAAATACCTGCATTGTTTTTGATGGTGTAGGCTGAGTCATATGACTTCCCTTAAACCAGTCACTAGAGCCAAGCACATTGCTGTACTCTCATTGGCAAGACCAGAATCACACTGTCTATCTCAAAGAATAATGAAGGCTGTCAGGAGATTCCCTAAAGAATATTAGGGTGATGTTACCACAAGCAGAAATGGATTCTGGGCAAGCATTAACCACAAACCACTATGGGAATAGTACTAGAGTGGTCATGTGCCAGTCTTACTGTTGTTCAAACACCACGTTGTGTCTGACTCTTTGCGACACCGCAGACTGCAGCACACCAGTCTCCTCTGTCCTCCTTTATCTCCCAAACTTTGTTCAAATTCATGGTCTTGTGTCAGTGATGCTCTCTAACCATCTCATCCTCTGGAGACCCATTCTTCTTTTGCCCTCAATCTTTCCCAGCTTTACAGTCTTTTTCCAGTGAGTCAGCTCTTTGCATCAGGTGGCCAAAGTATTGGAGCTTCAGCTTTTGCATCAGTCCTGCCAATGAATATTCAGGGTGATTTCCTTTAGGAATGACTGTGCCAACCTTGATTATATGCTTTATCTTGCGGTGACAGATCTATCAGTGTGTTTCCTCTGCTGTGAATTTCCTGATCTTTTAAAACTAGGACAGGAAAGTAGTTATCTTTACAAGAGATACTTGGTCTAGAGGTCAGATTACGATAGGTTATATATTGAGCAGACAAGGAAAACAAAGCAGCTATAGATCATTTTTCTTATCAAGTTGGTAGAAAGGAAAGGAGCTATAGTTTGAAAAGGAAGGTGTATAAAGATTTTGGGTTTTGTTTTTGTTTTAGATTGTAGGCAGAGTATCAGTGAAGATTTATTTTTCTATTAAGAATGAAAATGCTAGATTTTTTTCACGTAGCTTTTCATGATAAGGGAACATAACTATCCATGTATTGGATTTGTTTTATTTGGCTTTGTTCTCTGGGTTCTGTTATTTAACTGTAAGTCTCTAATGTGATGTTAACCTTGGGAGAGACCATGTTTTGTGGAAAAATGGGTTTAGGAGTCCCAGTGCATATTTTGTAAGTTAGTGATCTAGACAGAGCTTCATATTTTATATCAGATATCATCCAAGGATTGAAAAGTTATCAGTATGACTATCTAAAGAATTTAGTTGCATTCTGAAACACTAATATTTAAATTGCACACATTATTGTCCATAGAATGAAAGCATTCTTTAAAAAGTAAGCCAAATGATAATCTTTGGCACACAGTTTTGAATTTAGATCTAAACAATGGATGGAGTGTGATTCTGAACTTATTCCCTGACCATTCTTTCCTTACTTTGGGGATAAAATTGTCAGAAGTAAAAAAGCTAGATTGTTCCCAGGAGAGTGTTCACTGGATAAATTAATAATAAATATTTCTGGTCTTGAACTAGAACTTTAAAACTGAAATCCAGAAAGAAATATGTCTTGTGGCACTCTGAGTAAAAGATGATGAAGCGCCATCATACAATGTTTTCACATCTGACATTATAAATCATGAAGACATGTAAGAGGCATTGCCTTTAGCTTTGCTCGTTTCTGGGGTACATTTCAAGCATCTTTTGGAGTGATGTCCAAAAGTAAAGTCCACTGTCACTTTATTCCTCAACCAGAAGAGAAAAGGAAAAGGACTGTGATTAAGTTTCATTTTTCCTAGGACTGTTTCATCAAAGTCTATGACATTAGCTAAACAAAGTTCTCAGATGCCTGAGCCCTGGACTACAGACTGCAAGTGATGCCAAACTCATTTTAGAGAATAGGCAGAGTGAAAAGTTATCTGAAATACCTTATATTAATATTTATATTGGCATTAGTTAAGGGAATGGCTGAGAAAAATCAGTTGTTTGAGAAAACTTAAAAAGTGAAAGCTTGATTGCAACTTCTGCCAGTGCTGATGGGAGTAATCTCATTTGAAAAGTTAAAGGTGAATCACATCTCCATTTCCAATACAGAGACAGTAGAAAATGACATCCCAGAAAGGAGCAGTATGATATCAGTAAGGTGATGTAGTTTCTACAAACAAGGCTGTGCTAATTCTATGACTGGCATAAAGAATGGGAGGCAGGAAGTGGGGGGTTGGGAGTGAGGCACAAGAAGGAGGAGATATGTGTGTAGTTATGACTGATTCTTGATATTGTTCAACAGAAACCAGCACAACATTGTAAAGCAATTATCCTCCAATTGAAAAAAAAAAAAAGAAATGTTTCTGATCTTAGCAGAGTGATGGGGATTAGGGGATTGTATTGACCATGTCTTTTATTTTCTGCATTTTGATTTTTTTGTTGTCATTTTGGTGTTTTTTTTTGTTTGTTTTTTGTTTTGTTTGTTTTTAATTTTTGGCCACGCTGGGTCTTCATTGTGGCATCAGGGCTTTCTTTAGTTGGAGCAAGTGGGCTTAGTTGCCCCACGGCCTGTGGGATCTTAGTGCCCCAATCAGGTATTGAACCTGTGTCCTCTGCATTGGACACCTAACCACTGGACCACCAGGGAAGTCCCCATTCTGATGTTTTGACAGCTGGAGCTTTACTGACCCTGGAGGGTCTGCTCCTCCCAGGATGACTCAACTCTTTAGAGACAGTAAACAACTCACTAGCTCCAGTGCTTTACAAATGCAAAGCAACCCAGGCAGAGCCTATATTCCCACCATCTTATTTATCAGACTCCCAAACTTGAGCCACTCTCCCCTGCTCTAATCACTGCAGGGTCAGGAACAAGACCCTAGGGACACCCCTTACTCCAGAGCCTGCTGAGGCTAGCCCAAGCCTACTTTCCCTTCCTCACATGTTTCTTCTCAGAGAAACCACAGTAAAGGCTCTTATTCCCATGTTCCCTCCTCTTTCTTCTGTGTCCTGACCAACCCTGGTACCTCCCCCTATGGCACAAACCTCCCTCCTCTTGAGAACTGTAACAAACTATCTTTTCAAAAGCAGTCCTCTCCTGATCTGTTGGCCTCACCATCCCTGAATAATAATAAAACCTACTTTTAGGCTTCCCAGGTGGCTCAGTGGTAAAGAAACCGTCTGCCAATGCAGGAGATGCAGGAAATTCAGGCTCAATCCTTGGGTCGGGAAGATCCCCTGGAGGAGGAAATAGCAGCCCACTCCAGTATTCTTGCCTGAAAAACCCCACCAACAGAAGAGCCTGGTGTGCTACAGTCCATAGGGTCCCATAAGACATGACTGAGCGACTGAGCATGTATCTTTAAACAGGGGTGGGGGTATGGGAGGTGACAGGAGTTAATTTCTTAGAATATGTGAAGAACAGACAGTAGAGCTCTATTGGATGGTTACATTGTCCCCAGTACCATTTGTGACAATCCTGGCGGAGTCTCTTACTTTTAATGGCTTGAAGGCACCTCCTCGGGGAACCCCAAAACTCACCAGCACCATGTACTGTACTTTTGTGCTGGTAGGCAGTTACTTTCAGTTAATTTGTTGGTTACTTTGTTAATGACATGTTCACAGCTTTGGGCATAGAACTGGATGACTTTTTTTCCTAAGAGAACCAAGGGCCATTTGTTTTTTTAAATCATGTAGTGGGTTAATCTATATGTGGGAAATAGGAGTCCAGTGGTGGTTCCTAAGTCTACCTCACCATCAGAATCATTCACAAAACTGTAAGACAAACATGTACCTTTTTCCCAGGCTTCCCACCCAGCTTCACTAAATAATTCTGGTGACACCCATCAGATGTGAAAACTCTAAGAGAATATAGCTTAATCCAGCGCTTTTTAAACTTTCATGTGTGTATACATCCCCTGGAAATCTTGTTAAAACACAGTTTCTGATTCAGTGGGTCTGAGTCAGGACTGAAATTGCATTTCTAGTGAGCACAATTTTGAGTAGCAAGGACCAGTGCTCAATTTACCCGGGGATCTTGTTTGAAAATAAAGATTCCTAGAACTTCCCTGGAGGTCCAGAGGTTAAGACTCCATGCTTACGATGCAAGGGGCATGGATTCAATCCTTGGTCATGGGAACCAAGATCCCACATGTCATGCAGTGTGCCCCACCCCCAAAAAGGAAATACAAAGATTCCTGGGAAGTTGCCTGGAGATTCTGATTCAAGAGTGTGGTCTGCGCCTAGGAATCATCTCTGATAATTTTATCATCCGATTATTGCATCATCTAGGATATACCTGCTGAACAAAAAATATCCGAGTGTCACGTAATAGAGATGACAGCCATAATAGAAAGACTTTATTTTTAATGGTATGTGTTAGCCCCTCTGTGTGCCAGCACTGTTCCAGGCTTTGAGGCTAGCATGATCAGTTAAAACAGGAATTCTTGCTTCCCATGTAGGAGATGGCAAACGAAAGAGCAAACTTCCCAGTAGCTACAATAATTCCACAGAGTGGTAAGTGCTTTGAACATTATGAAGCACTATGGTAAGGAGACCGCATCCTAGAGAATTGCTGCTGGGCACGAGAACAGCAAAAACAACAGTGACTGTGATGAAAAGGACGGTCAGCATCTGGGAAGCAGATAATACAAGTCAAGCAGTGCTGACGCATTTTCTATGTGTGATTCTGTTGTTTTCCTGCATCCAGCGTAGGACAGATCGACTGTTGTCTTCAACACCTGATGCAACTGAGGCTTACAGATATTTACTAACTGATCTTTCGAATTTTTATTTTTAATTGTGATAAAATATCCATAATATTAAATTTACCACCTCAACTACTTTTTATAGGTTTTCTTAAAGTTTATTACTCTGTTGTTGTTTGGGTTACTGCTCTCCATGGTTATTTATTTGCTTGTTTTTAACTAAAGTATAATTGCTTTACAGTGTTGTGTTAGTTTCTGCTGTACAACATGAATCAGCTATATGTACACATCTCAACTGTTTTTAAGTATAGAGTTCACAGACATTGTTGTGTGACCCATCTTTGTAATTCCTTTTCACCTTGTAAAACTGGAATTCTGTGTCCCTTCAACACTAACACCCCTGTGCCCCCTTCCCTACTCCCTGGCAACCATCATTCTGTGGTCTGTCTCTATCAATTTACTATTCCAGGTACTTCATACAAGTGGAATCATACAGTATTTGTCTTTGTGTAACTGGCTTATTTCACTTAGCACAATGTCCTCAAGCTGCAGCATGTGATGGAATTTCCTTTGTTTTTAAGGCTGAATAATATTCCACTGTATGTATATGTGGCTGAACCACGACAACTCCCTTTTGTCAGCTCCATCTTGGACCCATAGCCCGTCCCCCCTTCCCTTTCAGCATGATTGAACGTTCTCAGGTGGAGCTAGTGTTAAAGAACCCGCCTGCCAATGCAGGAAACATTAGAGATGCGGGTTCAATCCCTGGGTCAGAAACATCCCCTGAGGTAGGAAATGGTAACCCACTCCGTTCTTGCCTGGAGAATCCCATGGACAGAGGAACCTGGTAGGCTACAGCTCATGGGGTCACAAAGAGTCGGACATGACTGAGTGCCTAAGCAGGCAAAATTCATAGGTTGAAACATAACCCTCAGTGTGATGGTATTTGAAGATGGGGTCTTTGGGGGCTAATTAGATCACAAGGATGGAGCCTTCATGAATGGGATTATTGCCCTTATAAAAGAGGCCCCAGAGGGCTCCTTCACCTCTTCTTGTGAGAACACAGCAAGAGGCTGGCCCTTGAGGAACCAGGAACTGGGCTTTCACCAGACATCGAATCCGTTGATTCCTTTATCTTGGACATCTCAGCCTCTAGAACTGTGAGAAATAAGTTTCTGTTGTTTACAAGCTAGTAAGTATTGTGGTAAGCATTTTGTGGTATTTTGTTATACCACCCAGAATGGACCAAGACACAGGTTTGCTTGGTTAGAAAGACACAGAGCAAAAGCCTTGCCCATCACTACAACAGGTGCCATATTGCCCCTATTTGTTGGTTCTCTCAGAAAATAGTCTATTTTCTCCAAGTTACTCTAGGAAATAGTCTTCATGCAGGCAGTGTGGAGTAGTGGGAAAAAAAAAAAAAACACGTAAATACACGCATGCATGCGTGCTAAGTCCTTTCAGTCCTGTCCGATTCTGTGCAACCCTATGGACTGTAGACTGCCAGGCTCTTCTGTCCATGAGATTCTCCAGGCAAGAATACTGGAGTGAGTAGTCATGCCCTCCTCCAGAGGATCTTCCTGACTCAGGGATCAAACCCACATCTCCTACGTATCCTGCATTGGCAGGTGGTTCTTTACCACTAGCGCCACCTGGGAAGCCCATGTATATATATACATACATACAACAAACACTGGGCACAAACACTAGCTAATCAGTTACCTTGGCCAACTCAATCTCATCAATTCAGTGTGGATGTATAAATTAAATAAGATGATGGAAAGTGCTGAAAATAACTCCTAGCACATAGCAGTATGTAAGACATGCTACTTTCCTCTGATAGACCCCTTTTCATTTTTCCATGGCAATTTCATTTCCCTGTCAACTTCTGGGAAAGTAACCCTTCTCCTTACTTATTTGTGTATCAGGAGTGCTTTTTTAGGAAATCCAGATTTTAAGTCTTCATAATCAAAACTTTCATCTAAAAGCAGCTAGTTACTAGCTTTCTGATTATGAGAAATGTCCAGACTGTCAACCATTCCCATCTTAGAACTTTGTTGATTCATCAGTAATAGATTTTTTCTCTATTCTCTCCACTGTATATTAGCAGAACAGGTAGCA
The DNA here is from genome assembly GCF_032405125.1 of Capricornis sumatraensis. NCBI lineage: Eukaryota > Metazoa > Chordata > Mammalia > Artiodactyla > Bovidae > Capricornis > Capricornis sumatraensis. The sequence continues at coordinate 51,450,593 of NC_091079.1, forward strand.
GTGAAAGGAGGTTTCCACCAAACTAAAAATATTTATGGCTATTCATGCTGTTCCCGATCCAAAGGGCCATCCATCTCTCTGGATGCAGCAGATGGAGCAATCACTGCTGACTGATTTGAGGAGAAAGTCTGCTGAGTTGTTCCTGAACTTGGCTGGGACTTGAAAGGTGAATATGATTTTGCGAGATGGAGTTAATAAGGAAGAACATACCAGGTTTATGCTAAAATCTTTGGAAAGTATAAATAGCAAGGCTCTAGTAGGGCCATGCAGCATTGACTATCGTTGCTATGTTTTTTTTTGCAAAGGGCTCTGAATCAATCTTTGCTAATAATGGCACATTGACAACAAAACACGTTAACAGGCTAAACCAAATAAAGAGCCAGCAGTGAGTGGGGTGGGAAATGGAAACTAGAAAAGTGCTGTGAGGGTCATGGAGAAAATATACTGCAGCAGAAATGCCTTTTCAACCTTTGCTAAATGCTTCTACCATAAAAGTTATAGCTCAGTTTAGAAAATGATTTCACTTCTAGAGTGTAGTTTACAACTCATAAAAACTTCTCTTTGGAGATTAATATCACTGTGATGTCATCAGCTTGAAAGTGCTTTTTTATAAAAAAAAAAATCTGGAATCAGCGTGAATATATTCAAATTGTATGAAAAGGAGAAATGCTTTACAAAGAATGTAATCATTCATACAAATGGATATCACAGTGAGCATTTCTGATACATGAATACCCTAATTTATTGGAAAAATATACACTGAGCTTAAGTAATTCTTTCCAGAAAGTTGGACACCTTTTTTAAAAACTGTAAATATCCCTACTGTGATCATTTGTATTTAATAATATGTCCATCTGTCCATCAGATGAATTAGACCTCTCAGTTGATAATGGTGAAGTTGGTCTTTGACCTTAAGAAGGAGGTATGTGCAGGGGCATAAACACAGGAGACTGACTTCTGGGCTCTGCTCCTCCACTGAGGAGTCACCTTGGGGAAGGCCCTACATACCTGGGCGCCATGTTTTCTTGTATGTTGATTTGGAGTGTTGGGTCAAATCAAATTTAAGGTCCCTTCCAGTTCTAAAAGTATAAAAAAGGAAGTGATGAAATGTTCAGGAGTCCCAAATGGGAAGATAAGATGAGGAAATGCTTCCTAGAGAAGGTGAAGTTGGAAATGGATATTGAAGGATTCAGAATGGAAATCAGGCATGTTAGGTTTGCATTCCTGGGATGCAATCCAATCTACTGTGTCTATAGGTATGAAAGTTAGGGAATGGGGAGCCTTAGAGGCAATAGCAAGGGCTCTCGTCTGTCTAGGACAGGAAGAAAATGTAAAGAACACGTTTGGACATGCAGATCAGGACCACACGGTTTATTTATTCAGCAATATTTATTAAGAACTTACTATGTGCCAGACATAGTAAGATATGATTGAAGGCAAAAGGAGAAAAGAGTGGCAGAGGATGAGATGGTTAGATAGCATCACTGACTCAATGAACATGAATTTGAGCAAACCTCGGGAGATAGCGAAAGACAGGGAAGCCTGTCAGGCTACAGTCCATAGGGTCACAAAGAGTTGGACGCATCTTAGAGACAGAACAGCAGCAACAACAACAGATGAGCCTGACAATATCCCAAGCATAAGATTCAACAGTGAGCAAGATGGGCAGGGTTTCTTTAAGGGAATTAATGATCTGGGGAAGAGAGAGACTTACTTGCTATGTCAGGAAAGCTTACAGCAAGAACATCTTCAAGTCTGGAGCTGGACAGTCTTTAAAGATGTTACACTTAAGCCAAACCCTAACCCACTCCAGTTTTCTTGCCTGGAGAATCCCATGGACAGAGGAACCTGGTGGGCAACAGTCCACGGGGTCCCAAAGAATCAGACACATCTGAATGACACACACTTTCACTTTTTTCACTAAAGGTTGAATTGATATTAGCCATGCACTGTTTGGAAGAGTGTCCCAAACAGTGAAATACCTGCCTTTCCTGACCCTTTATGACCAAATCCTGTTAACCAAATTACAGGATTATTCACAGGATACATGTGTCCAATAGCCAATAAAAAAGTCACTGGCACTCCAAGCAATTGAGATTGGCAAGCAAAAGAAGTATACTTACCTTTCCTGGTCTAGGAGATACTATGCCAGTTATAGCATAGCACTTCCTCATTAAAAAAAATTATATATATATATGTGTGTGTGTATATATATATATATATAATTTATTTATTCATATGGATGTACTGAGTCTTAGTTGTAGCACACAGGATCTTTGATCTTTGTTGTGGCATGTGAAATTGAAATCTTTCCTCACTTTTAAATGCAAAAAACATACATACAGTTGAAAAAAACTCACAAATAGTATTTTTGAAAGTCAAGAAATAGAATGTCAAAGCAAATTGTTAATTCAAGCTTACCCATATTTTAATAAAAACTAGGTATAAATAATTTTAAAAACTATTCTGTGAGCCTTGTGTGTGGTAAAAGATTCAAGCCCTTTGACAAAATGTTCAAGGAATGTGGGTCATTGTATTGTAATTGGGGATGAAAAAGGAAATAAGTCAATTCCAGTAGCAGGGCGTTTGTAAGTGAGAGATGCAGTGATCAACCTAAAAGCCCCAGGGGAGGAGGAAGAAGGAACTGTTTGGAAGGAAAGGTGGAGAGCAGGAAGGATACAGCCATCTGCTTCCTAGACAATGTTGTTGGGGGAGGAGAGATGCGACGAGGCAGAGACTTTGAAAATAAGCTGAATACATTTAAGATCTTGTGTGAGTATGGGACAGAGGGCTTGAGGGAGTAAGGTGGGCACAGTGGAAATAAATGGCCAGGGGTTCAGAAAAACAGAGGTGGGTTTGGGAAGCTAAGACCTGGGATGAAATACAGAAATGGAAAGGGGACTGAAAAGGCTTGGATTTGACAGTGATGAACGGTGGCAGATATAAGGATTTTGATGTTAAACAACTGATTTTATTAGGTCTTGGATGTAAACCTGTATCCCTGTTGATGCAGGGAGGAGCACTTAGAGGCCAGATGACTATCTCTGTCCTGTGGCTGACTTTATTGTCCTAAAAGGTGAGCTGCCTTTTGTGGAAATGTAAGCATAGCCAGATAGGAGCTGTGGTGACCTGCCCAGAGTTTTTCTATGGACACAAACAGATTTGTAGAAAAGGGAGCAGCATCTTACTTAAAGGTTACACAAGATCAGGGGCTTCCCAATGGCTCTGTTGGTAAACAGAAACTGCCAATGGTAAATAGAACCTCCTGCCAGTGCAGGAGACTCAAGAGACACGGGTTCGATCTCTCGGTTGGGAAGATCCTCTGGAGGAGAGCATGGCAACCCACTCTGGTATTCTTGCCTGGAGAATCCCATGGACAGAGGAGCCTGGAAGGCTACAGTCCATGAGGTTGCACAGTCAGACACAACTGAAGCGACTTAGCACGCAAACATGCAGATAAGGTCAGTCTTGACATTAACTTGATTGGTTGGCATTAACAGGTTTACCTGGGTTGGAATTCAGGGTGGCTTGAAGTGAAAGCGAAAGTTGCTCAGTTGTGTCTGACTTTTTGTGACTCCATGGACTGTACAGGCCATGGAATTCTCCAGGCCAGAATACTGGAGTGGGTAGCCTTTCCCTTCTCCAGGGGATCTTCCTGACCCAGGAATCGAACTGGAGTCTCCTGCATTGCAGGTGGATTCTTTACCAACTGAGCTATCAGGGAAAGGAGGATTGGGGAGTATGAAAAGAGAAGATAAATCTACATCAGCTTCATGCTCACGCAGCCCACTAGAACTCCTTCTGGCCACAGAAAGCCATGTACACTGAAGCTAGACCCTGTCACCTTTGCAAGAATTCCTCAAACATTTCCAAATCTACCTCCCTGTGATTCCGTAGCTGGATGTAATTAAGTCAGCAGGACGAGGAAGGCATGAGCCGCACAGTCATCAGTGTGAGCACATTGAGAACTGAAGCCACTTAGGTGCAAGTCCTTTATTTTTTATTTTTTTAAATTATTGTTTTGGAGTATAGCTGCTTTACAGTGTTGCTAGCTAGAATCTGCTGGACAGCAAAATGAATCAGCTATATGTATACACATGTCCCCTCATTTTTGGATTTCCTTCCTATTTAGGTCACCACAGAGCACTGAATACAGTCCTCTGTGCTATACAGCAGGTTCACGTTGGTTATCTATTTTATACATAGTATCAATAATGTATTGGAGAAGGCAGTGGCACCCCACTCCAGTACTCTTGCCTGGAATCAATAATGTATAGATGTCAAACCCAATCTCAGTTCATCCCCCCATCCTCCCTTCCCCTCTCAGCGTCCATGTGCTTGTTCTCCACATCTGTGTCTCTATTTCTGTTTTGAAAATAAGATCACCTATACCATTTTTCTAGATTCCACATATATGTGCTAACATACAAATTTGTTTTTCTCTTTCTGACTTACTTCACTCTATATGACAGTCTCTAGGTCCATCCACGTCCCTACAAATGAGCCAATTTGGTTCCTTTTTAATGACTGCATAATATTCCACATATAAATGTACCACATCTCCTTTAAAGATGAGCTACTGGACAGTATATGAAGGTCGGTGATAGGTTACAGTACTCACTAAAAGGGAATAAGTTCATTTCCTCCTCTGGAAGATGAAGCCCAAGGTGGACAAATTTTACCCCCTATCTGCTTTGAACAGCAGCCTGAAGAGGTTGGGGGTAAACAGCCAAAGATGTGAGCACTGTCCCGAACTGCATGAAGACACACATGTTAGGTTTTCAACATGTAAGTCAACAGGGTGGTCAAAATTTGTCTCCTGGAAGCATCCTTTGGACCTTAGGGTAGATTTCCACTCAGCACAAAATTGTTCGGAACACTGCAAACCAAAATGTGTTCCAGCTGAATTCAAGAAGAGAAGAGAGGAGGAAACCTTGAAAAACCTAAATCAAAATTGACCTTTAAGACCTCTTAAAAGGTGACTGTGTTATATAAAGGCTAAATAACAAAGATGCAAATAGGAACCACATGTTACTCTCTAGAGTACAATGGCTTCGTGACATTAATAATACACATATCAGACTGGGAACATAGGTCAAGTTTTCTTTGGGAGGAAGTGAATTTTTTTTTTTTTGGCTTTCATAATACAAGAAGATGGGTTTGTAATTCTATTTCTCAATGGCAGCTTCTCTTTCTGACTCAGTTATTTCAGGCAATCTATTCAGGTACCAGTATTATTCATCCATATTTTAAGTAAAAGGTAGATGAAAAAAATGTGATTGTAAAGCTCCAATATTTGATTCAGAATAAAGTTAACTTTCCCTTTTGAGGGTACATCTGTAGCTTTTTATGTCAGTTCAAATTCAGATTAGAGCTGTGTGAAGCATATTTTTTTTCAAACAAGAATTAAAGTATGTCGAGTACTTTATGTTCTCGTTTTTAAAGTGGGACTTGAAAGAGAAAGAGCTCAAGGCAAGCCACTCAAGGCAGGTGGCATCATTTCCCTGTGCTCCTCTGTCTTGTAAGTTAGCTGACATCCAGTGCCCCAGCTCCCACCGCCCCCCCCCACCACCTTTTGTGTGGATCTCACAAAAACAAACCAGAAGATTTCAGTGAAATGAAATGTAGTGAATGGAATGAGGATCTGGCTCGAGAAGGGTCCTCAGTGACCAAACAGAATGGATATCTACCTTCAAAATTTCAATTTTATCCAAAGGAAAAAAAAACAAGGTAGCCAAACATTGGACCGATTTAAAACATTTTCATGGAAGTTATATATATATATATACGTACATACATACACATGAATATACTTTAGCTACTATGGAAACTGGTTGTATATTTAGTTCATATTCTTTTTTTCTCTTAATCATTGTAAACTAATCCTTCCTGCTACAATCAAATCCCATTTCCTCTGCTTTGGTAATTAATGAAAAGAATTAATGAAAAAAAAGTTTTTTTTTTTCAATTTGCCAATGTTTTCTTCCCAGGTTGTGCATCTTTTAGTTATCTGTTTTTTAATAACATGAATGAAAACCCAAGTAGGAAACTTAGCAAACATGGAATTTTATTGACATCTATTCCATGGAATTATTCATTGGAGGTGTAAACCTTAGTTCATCTCTGATGGATTATTCAGTCTCCATTTTTATAATGTCAGTTAACTGAGGAGCTTGGAGAAGGAAATGGCAACCCACTCCAGTACTCTTGCCTGGAAAATCCCATGGGTGGAGGAGCCTGGTGGGCTGCAGTCCCTGGGGTCGCTAAGATTGGACACAACTGAGCGACTTCACTTTCACTTTTCACTTTCATGCATTGGAGAAGGAAATAGCAACCCACTCCAGTGTTCTTGCCTGGAGAATCCCAGGGACGGGGGAGCCTGGTGGGCTTCCATCTATGGTGTCGCACAGAGTCGGACACGACTGAAGCAACTTAGCAGCAGCAGCAGCAACTGAGGAACTTAATAATGAAAATCAACTCCGCTTCCTATCAGCATTCAGCAAGGTTGATGGGGTAAGGTTCGTGGAAGCTAGCATTTGGATTACACAAACTCAAATGTTGTTGATTCTTAACTGCCATTTTGATACCAGACATAAAATGTTATATATTATCCTTTTTCCTACTGCCTTTTACAGTAGTATATTTTGAAGTTTGGGGGGATCTCAGGCTGTGTTTTTCAGTCCCCCAAAGCTAAGAGATGTACTAGGATTGATGTGCTTTTTGGAGACAGTTCTTTTCTAAAGTATGGTTTTTATCCAAGAGTTATTTCCTCTGTGAAGCTATAATCATGAAATACTTTTTCCAATAAAAATCCTTTAGTAATATATCAGGAGCTTTTGCAACAGTTTATTACTACAGAAAGAGGTCATTTAAATCCAATAAAGCAGTATCCCCATTTAACCTTCTTTATGAAGAGGTGAGCTTAGCTATTATAAAACATCTTTCCAAGTTTGGGTTTCAAAATAATTATGCAGACAAAGATTTGACATTGGATAAGAACATGGGTTTTGCATTCAGAAGGTTTGAATCTTTGCTCTTATTTACTTAACTGTCTAATCTTGGGAAAATTAACTCCTACCTTCCCTCACTGAGAAATGGAGGGATATTGAGCCAGTAACAGTGCTAGTGAGAAATAAATGTCATAATGTAAATAAAACACCCAGTCTAACAGCACAGCAAGCATTCAACAAATGGTGACTGTTTATATCAATTGAGCTATTTTAGTTTGCAATTATATTAGAAAATTGAGTTCTTTTATATCAGTTGAGTTATTATAGTTTGCAGTTGCAACTTTTCCTTTTTTCTTTAGTTTCATTCTTAAAACTAAGTTTAGCAATGAAAGTAGGATAGGAAAGGTTATCGTTTGAATTTATGAAAAATTCAAAGGAATGGATATTTACAAAATTATTTTATTATACATTATGTGAATTATAAATAATTATATATTATACATACATATACATAAAATAGTATCAAATTAATAAAATTATATATTTTATTATATATTTGTATATGTAAAAATTTTTTTAATTACAGCAAAGTACTAGTGTTTCATTACTTTCCAAGTGATTTCTCATAAGTCAAATGACATCAGTTAGTTAAAACTTCCTCCAGTGCATAATACATGTTACATTTAAGATTTTTTTGGACATTAAAATGAAGTAATAATTACGTGTGATGAAGTTGATACAAACTGCAGATGGATGTTCAGTGCCATTAATGAAGTTTTGTAGAAAAGTTGAAATTATTTGCATTTACAGGATGTACTTATGGTAACCAGGTGGATTCAAGAAGTCAGGCCACAGACTTCAGCGCCTATAAAGGCAGAACACCTGTGTAGCTCCTCGGATGTTTTCCCACAACCCATACCAATCTTTCTTGCTGAGATATGTGGAAGCTCTACTAGGGAATGCTAGGAGTGAAACCAGGGAGAGAAGAATCTGTAAGCAAACTCAAACGGTGAAGTGCAAGCCAAAAGGTGAGATAAGGTCTTGTGAGAGTTAGAAACTCCGCACCAGGAATGTGGCAAACACTGGACCAAGGTCAGTTTGAATCTGGCAAGTTGTACTTAATGACAAGTAGACTGAAAAGCATCTTGCTTTTTTATTTTTCATTTTCTTCTTTATGAAACACTTTACTGGACACTAATTGCATGTTTGGTAGGTTCTCTGGTTTGCTTTACGTACAGACACTGAAAAGTATGAATTTTATCCTGTGACAGTTGGAATGCATACACAAATTAAGCACTGAGCAGGAAAATTTTGAATGAGAATTTCAGAAACACTCATCTGGCAGTAAGGCATCAGCTTAATTTAAGGTTAAGCTTTAACAGTTAAAACCATTAATTTCTAGGAAAAAAAATAGGCAAAATATGTCTTGGGGAAATAAACACAGTAATGGGAAAAGAAGAGAATACAAGGAAGTTTATCTCAGAAGTAGAATTGGCATAGACTAGCAGCTGGTTAGGTATGAGGGATCTCTACTTAATTTTTTTCCCCTTAATTCTTAAAGACATAGTCAATAATTGTGGGATATACTGCAAGAAAGGACTTCCCGGGTGGCACTAGTAGTAAAGAGCCTGCCTGCCAGTGCAGGAGACTTAAGAGGCACAGGTTTGATCCCTGGGTTGAGAAGATCCCCTGGAGGAGGGCATGGCTACCCACTCCAGTATTCTTGCCTGGAGAATCCCATGGACAGAGGACCCTGGTGGGCGACAGTCCGTGGGGTTGCAAAGAGTCAGATGTGACTTAGCATGCATGCACAGGCATCACAAGAAATCTTTTGTCTTTTACATATTTTAACAAATGCTCTCCTTCCTCTTTTGAGTCTAGAGCCAAGATTCTAAATTTTATGATACACTAGGGAGTGTGGTGAGTACTACCCCAGGCACACCTATTAAATGACATGACTGTAGAAATCTAGAAAGAATAGTCAACAAAATACACAATTTAATATTTGCTTAGCAAAGTGTATATAGTATTTCCTTTGTTTTTCCTTCCCTTGCCACCACATTTTTGGTTTTGTGATTTGCTGTAATATTATTTGGGGTATCTGCAGATTAGAAATCGTTTTCTGTTCAGTTTTTTCTACATGCCTATTTATTGTTCATGTGATAATGAACTTTGATCCCCACAATGGAGACCCTCAGCTATGCAGTTTCTAACTGATTTCAGCAGGAGTTCTTCAATACAGTAAGTCCCCTGCATACGAACAAAGTTCTGTTCCAAGAGCACGTTCATAAGTCTAACAAAGTTAGTTTAGGTATCCAACTAATACAGTAAGTTATATGGTACTGTACTGTAATAGGTTTATAATACTTTTCACATGAATAATACATAAAACACAAACACAAAAAATAGAGAAAAAACATTTTTAATCTTACAGTAAAAGTACAGTAGTGTCAGCTACATCAAGGCTACTTTTATGCTTGCTTCCTGACATCCTGGGCTTGAGATACAGACACTGTACTACTGTCCTCTACAAGTACTGTACGGTAGAGAGCACAAAGGCACAATCACTTGCAGAGGATGCACGAAGGTGACAGTGTACGCCAGACACGTGAACTAGCTTATGTGATTGGACGTTTGCATCTTTGAAAGTTTACAACTTGAAGGTTCATTTGTAGGGGACTTTAAGATACCAAGTGAAGTCTTTGCAATTTTCTGAGGTTGTGAGCAGAAGAGAATCTCAGTTGTACTTTCTCATCATTGCTGTCTTTCCCTCCCCTTTCTCCATGGCTTTTGTGCTGAGGGACAGAGTCATTTCTATTCCCTTTTTAAAGATTCTGCCCTGTTTAAACCCTTAAAGATTTCTCTGCCTATAAGCTCCATTCCTTCTCTTTCTAACTGATATAATCTTTTCTCACGCTTAGATGGAACCATTTCCCCACTTCGTTTATAATGGTTTGTGAAACCCCATTTGCCTTTGGACTTGGAGTGCTGACTGAAATCAATGAAAAACACTTCCTGCTTCATAAGAATGTGGGATCTAAGCTCCAAGTTCCACAGAAGAATTGGTCTGGGGAGCTGGCTGTCCCCCATAAAGGCAGAGATGTGGGAGACCAGAGGCAGCTGCCTGCAGTCCTGTTGACACTTCCATGGATGGTTATGTTGCTGGCAGATGGTGCCTTGATAGATATTCACTGTGGTGTTGAAAATGCTCTGGGCACTGAACCATGGGCAAGTTTCCATTCCCCTTGTTTCTGAAGCGACAAGGAAATATTTTCTGTGTCTCAGAACAATGCTACAGTTTCCCTGAGACTAGTTTGAGAGTGAAATTCTGGCCAATTTAGATTCCCACTCTTACCAAGTGTAACTACTTGATTCAAGAGACCACTCTATCCTTCTGTCTATCATCTATCTATATAATCTTTCTCCATTTATTTATTTGGGGAAGCCAGTCCTAGTCCAATTTTCATTAGAACTTTTGAAACATTTTATGTTTCCTGTCCGAATGGAAAAAACTAGAACCAACAAATAAATACACAAATAAAGACTTCCTCAGTAGTCATCGGTTTGGATTGAACTGTGATTCATCTTCAGTTCAGCGCAGTTCAGTTCAGTCACTCAGTTGTGTCTGACTCTTTGTGACCCCATGAATCGCAGCACGCCAGGCCTTCCTGTCCATCACCAACTCCCGGAGTTTACTCAGACTCACGTCCATCTAGTCAGTGATGCCATCCAGCCATCTCATCCTCCGTCGTCCCCTTCTTCTCCTGTCCCCAATCCTTCCCAGCATCAAAGTCTTTTCCAATGAGTCAACTTTTCGCATGAGGTGGCCAAAGTACTGGAGTTTGAGCTTTAGCATCATTCCTTCCTAAGAAATCCCAGGGCTGATCTCCTTCAGAATGGACTGGTTGGATCTCCTTGCAGTCCAAGGGACTCCCAAGAGTCTTCTCCAACACCACAGTTCAAAAGCATCAATTTTTTGGTGCTCAGCCTTCTTCACAGTCCAACTCTCACATCCATACATGACCACTGGAAAAACTACAGCCTTGACTAGACGGACCTTTGTTGGCAAAGTAATGTCTCTGCTTTTCAACATGCCATCTAGGTTGGTCATAACTTTTCTTCCAAGGAGTAAGCATCTTTTAATTTCATCTTGGACACCACCAAATCTTCTCAAACAAGTCTCATCAAATTCTACTCTAGCAGAAACTAGCTGCTGCTGCTGCTAAGTCGCTTCAGTCGTGTCCGACTCTGTGTGACCCCATAGACCGCAGCCCACCAGGCCCCCCGTCCCTGGGATTCTCCAGGCAAGAGCACTGGAGTGGGTTGCCGTTTCCTTCTCCAATGTATGAAAGTGAAAGTGAAGTCACTCAGTTGTGCCCGACTCAGTGACCCCATAAACGTCAGTCTACCAGGCTCTTCTGCCCATGGGGTTTTCCAGGCAAGAGTACTGGAGTGGGGTGCCATTGCCTTCTCCGAGAAACTAGCTGGCAAAGCCTAAACAGGCAAGCTATAGCTTAAAAATAGGCTTCATGTGGTTTCCTTTGTTCCTCCCCAAGGAGAGTGGTTTGAAGAAGGAGGGGTTGAGTGACAGAGCTTGTCATTTTCATTAAAAAAAAAAAAAAAAAACTTTGTGGATATTATTTTACATAAAATTTCTATTTTTGAGGATTCTTTGAAACATTTTTGGCAGTAGTGCAGCTGGGCATTTTTGGTTTGTAGCTTTCAGAAGCCTCAGAGCAGAGGGATAAGAGGACTCGCAGACATGGTTCAGCCCCATTCTCTGCAACTGGGATAGTTTTATTGTTTGTTATTTGGGGATGTGAGGGCCAAGCTTTCCACAGATTTCCAGGAACTGTCTTCCCTCTCATTCTCATGTACAGTATTCTGTTCCTGCACCTGTATTCTGTTATTGAGTCCTGCACAGGTCACCTATGTAAATTTTGCATCATGTTCTAGTTATCCGTTTATATAGAAAAGCCGAACTGCTGACTCACACAGTGTGGAATTTATAAATGAGCAAATTCTCCATCCTTAACTACAGTATGTAAGATAATGTTAGCAAAAAGAAATATTTTTCATGTTTCAAGACTAATAATAATTGGGGACTCTCCATTCAAATTTGACTATAGAAAGATGTTGTGTAATTCATTATCAAGATATATATGGGAATGAAAAATTTCCTTCTATCCTTCTAAGTTCTTCTGGCTGGTCTAAGAATTAAATTGACAAGAGATACATTAGCAGGAGAAAATCAAGCAAAAGTTTAATAACATATATACATGAGAAAAAAAAAAAAACAAGACAATTAACTTGCTAAAATGATCTAAGCTGTCACCTGAAATACCATCTTCAGCTAATGACAAAAGGGTAGTGGTTTGGGACTTCAAATGGGAGGGAGGCAACTGACTTGGACATGAAAAAAGCAAATGTTTGGTAAATGAATGTTTGGGGACCATGCAGTGTCAGTAGGACAGAAAAGGAACTCTGATCTCTAGGTCCTGCTGAGGTTCCTCCACCACACCTGGCCCATATTCTTTGTAGATATCTCTGGAACAGGCCCTTTATCTAAATTCTTTTAAGCAGTTGCATGCATGCTAAGTTGCTTCAGTCATGTCTGACTCTTTGTGACCCTGTGGATTGTAGCCCGCCAGGCTCCTCTGTCCATGGGATTTCCCAGGCAAGAACACTGGACTGCGTTGCCACTTCCTTCTCCAGGGGATCTTCCCAACCGTGGGATGGAACCCATCTATCTTATGTGTCCTGCACTGGCAGGTATATTCTTTACCACTGCTGCCACCTGGGAAGCCCTTTAAGCAGTTAAAGGGGGAAGAAACAAGAAAATCTTCCTGAGTCTTCTGTTTCTTAAAAATAATCAGCTTACATTAGTCTTCATTCAAGAAACACATTTTGGGGTGGCAAATTTTGCTCCCCTACAACTTCAAGGGCATTTCTGTCCATTTTTTTCATATTTATTATTTAGGTGGCTCAGACGGTAAAGCATCTGTCTGTAATGCAGGAGACCCGGGTTCGATTCCTGGGTCAGGAAGATCCTCTGGAGAAGAAAATGGCAATCCACTCCAGTACTATTGCCTGGAAAATCCCATGGACAGAGGAGCCTGGTAGGCTACAGTCCATGAGGTCGCAAAGAGTTGGACACAACTGAGCGACTTCACTTACTTAGTCTTAGTTGCTGCATGTGGGATCTAGTTCCCTGCTGCTAAGTCACTTTAGTCGTGTCCGACTCTGTGCAACCCCATAGATGGCAGCCAACCAGGCTCCTCTGTCCCTGGGATTCTCCAGGCAAGAACACCAGAGTGGGTTGCCATTTCCCTTTCCAGTGCATGAAAGTGAAAAGTCAAAGTGAAGTCTCTCAGTTGTGCCCGACTCTTAGCGACCCCATTGACTGCAGCCCACCAGGCTCCTCCGTCCATGGGATTTTCCAGGCAAGAGTACTGGAGTGGGGTGCCATTGCCTTCTCTGTCTAGTTCCCTACCAGGGATCAAACCCAAGGCTCCCTGCATTGTGAGCATGATGTCTTAGCCACTAGACCACCAGGAAAGTCCCCTGTTCATTTTGTAAAGAACAGCACACAATAGGAATTGATGTCTGACCCACAGTACAGAATGGAGACTTATCAACTGACCTGCCTCTTGAGAAACCTGTATGCAGGTCAGGAAGCAACAGTTAGAACTGGACATGGAACAACAGACTGGTTCCAAATAAGAAAAGGAGTACATCAAGGCTGTATGTTGTCACCCTGCTTATTTAACTTATTTGCAGAGTACATCATGAGAAACGCTGGGCTGGAAGAAGCACAAGCTGGAATCAAGGTTGACGGGAGACATATCCATAACCTCAGATATGCAGATGACACCACCCTTATGGCAGAAAGTGAAGAGGAACTAAAAAGCCTCTTGATGAAAATGAAAGAGGAAGGTGAAAAAATTGGCTTAAAGCTCAACATTCAGAAAACTAAGATCACTTCATGGGAAATAGATGGGGAAACAGTGGAAACAGTGTCACACTTAATTTTGGGGGACTCCAAAATCACTGCAGATGGTGACTGCAGCCATGAAATTAAAAGACACTTACTCCTTGGAAGAAAAGTTATGACCAACCTAGATAGCATGTTGAAAAGCAGAGACATTACTTTGCCAACAAAGGTCCATCTAGTCAAGGCTATGGTTTTTCCAATAGTCATGTATGGATGTGAGAATTGGACTGTGAAGAAAGTGAGTGCCGAAGAATTGATGCTTTTGAACTATGGTGTTGGAGAAGACTCTTGAGAGTCCCTTGGACTGCAAGGAGATCCAACCAGTCCATCCTAAAGGAGATCAGTCCTGAGTGTTCATTGGAAGGACTGATGCTGAGGCTGAAACTCCATACTTTGGCCACCTCATGCAAAGAGTTGACTCATTGGAAAAGACTCTGATGCTGGGAAGGATTGGGGGCAGGAGGAGAAGGGGACAACAGAGGATGAGATAGCTGGATGGCATCACCAACTCGATGGACGTGAGTCTGAGTGAACTCTGGGCGTTGGTGATGGACAAGGAGGCCTGGCGTGCTGCAATTCATGGGGTAGCAAAGAGTCGGACACAACTGAGCAACTGAACTGAACTGAACTGAAAGGATCTGTACTGTAAATGGTGGTAATTTTACCTGATGAATACTAAAGACCTGAATCCAAATATCAATGCTTATATTTTGTAGCTTTGTAAATGTGGGTGAGTTTTCGAGTTTTTATTCTCCTGCCTTTAAAAGGAACCAGCAATAGTAACTAGCACATAAGATTAATATAGGGATCAAATGGAGATTTATATAAAGTGTTTGAAAACAGTTTTACACAAATACTTGTTAGAGTGGTTGAACAGGCGTGGGTCTCTAACATCAGGCTTCACAAAAAGTATCTGGTTCTTCCATTTACTGTGATATGCAAACAAAAATTGATCTTGCAGGAGACTACATTCCCCACTCCCCAAGATTTTTTTCTTTACTCAGAAAAATAAAGGACTCAGAAATACTTAGGAAGGGAATGTCAAGTTTTATTTAAAATAGTTGGTAATGCTGTAATTCTATGGTTTGTGTATTGTACCTGTAGTTCCCTTTTAAGTTTCACATCCAGTTAGGCATTTAGAAAACTGAAAGCCTTGTTTGTTTGTCTGTTTTGGGTGTTTTGCTCTTTTAAATTGTTGAAAATCTGATTAACTGGTTCACAAAATGATTTTCTTTAAAAATAAGTGACTAATTATATTAGGCATAGAGTTCAAACACTGAATTCCAGTTTTAAATAACTGATAATACTATTACCAAATTTAAAACCAGAAGAAATCATAACTAAAAATTTTTCTTTAGGCATTCTTTGCTAAAAACCAGCTTTGATCAGTATATATATATATGTGTGTGTGTGTGTGTGTGTGCACATGTTAATATGAATTTAAGTATCATTGTTACACTGACACAGTATCTTTTATTCTAAAGTTGTCACCAAAAGAAATGCAATTTGGTTTTTCAGATAAAAATATTATCCAATGGAACTTAAATGTTTTGACATTGTGTTTTATCATGAAATTGGTGTAGAGGGTATTCGCTTTGTTGGTTAAGCCTATTACTCACCTTCAGCCGGGTTGATTATGGTAACTTGCTGTCGTTTTCAGTGAGAAGGTGAAGAGCAACTACAGACTGCTGTCACTGAGTTTATAAAATGCTCTGAGTTGAGAATTAAATTACAAAGAGCACCGTGACCTACAGGAAAGGTTGGGGCACAGGGGAGTAATGGCACTGAAACAAAATGAAGCCCCAACCTGAGATCCTAAGAGGGGGGTCCCATTCTATCATGGCAGAGCGGCTCCCCTCTTCCCAAGATTACCCCTACCATCTTGAACCCTCCCATCCACAGCCTGTCTCGATTATTCACAAGCTCTCTAGATAGGACACTGTGAAGCATCCTCTTTTTTGGAAATTACATTGTCAGTAATCTTGCCATGTACATGCCTTCACCTTATGCCTAAGAGAAAACTTCCAAATCAATCTACAAGGTCCTGAAAAACAACTTCAGGGGGATACAATACAGACAGAATCAGAAACGAGTGTTCTTAGTTCAGGACCGAGAAGTGGGCACAGTATGAATGGAAACAGCAACTCGACAGACTGCAGCAGACCAGGCTTCCCTGTCCTTCAGTATCTCTCGGAGTTTGCTCAAACTTGTCCATTGAGTTGGTGATGCCATTCAACCATTTCATCCTTTGTCACCTGCTTCTCTTCCTGCCTTCAATCTTTCCCAGCTATCAGGGTCTTTTCCAATGAGTCATCTCTTTGCATCAGGTGGCCAAAGTATTGGAGCATCAGCATCAGTCCTTCCAGTGAATATCCAGGGTTGATGTCCTTTAGGAATGCCTATCTATAGATAGGCACAAAGGTCACTGGGTGAAAATGGCAACAATCAGAAGACAGTCTTATGTACAAATAGTGCTTTATCTGTCCATTTGACTTTGCTGTCAATAACCATTTTCAAACACAAAAGAAGCAACAGTCTTAAATGCACTGGAGTGAAGGAGTGTTTGTTTATATTTTTTATGGCTAAGAGCTTAGGTCAAGGTCAACTTTTGGTATTTAATCCAAGTTAAACTGTTGGTGGGTCAAGATATTCAGTCAGTGACACACAGAAAATATCTGACATACAGATACTATGTAATATGTCCTCTTGTGAAAGTCACTCAGTTGTGTCTGACTCTTTGTGAACCTCAGCGACTATATTCCAGTCCATCGAATTCTCCAGGCCAGAATACTGGAGTGGGTAGCCAGTTCCCTTCTCCAGGGGGTCTTCCCAACCCAGGGATTGAACCCAGGTTTCCCTCATTGCTGGCAGATTCTTTACCAGCTGAGCCACCAGGGAAGCCCTCTTAGTTATTCCCTCATGTAAAACACATGTGAAACTCAAAGAAGGGGCTTCTCTACTTGAATAGAATAATGGAAAGCTTTTAGAAAACATAATATTATTCCCTCCAACCAATACAAAAATCCATGTGACTGTGATAATTTAACTAATAAGTACAATGTGGATAAATTCTAGCAGCTTTTACGTACAAGCTATGAAATTTTTAATGTCTTTAACTGAAAGGTCTTAAGATGCAGCTGGGACTGAAATGTTTTCTGACATACAATTCAATTATCTTTTATTGTTTATAAAACAAATGATGGGAAACTAAATGTAAACCCAGAAAATGTTTCTATCTCTCTGAAAGCATAAATTCTTTATTTTTAAGCAACCACACAATCTTTTTATGATTTTAATGATGTTACTGTTATAAAACAAGTTGAATAAGCTGCTCATTCTTTTGTGTGGTTTTTTTTTTTTTTTGTGAGTCAGTTTCATCAAGGACAGTTGTTGCAGTGTATGAAGCTGTGATCAGAAATATTTCTCACTGAGATTGTAAAATGTCTGAACAGCATAGTGTTTGGGAGAATTTTTTTCTATATTATTTAGAAGCCTGAGTTTCCACCCTTGGATATTTAGCAAAATTATTTTCATTATGTCAGGGAGAAATTTCCTTTTCAAGTTTTTGTGGCTTTCAATCAATAAAATTGATACAAGACAGATTAATAGGAGAAAAAGAAATTTAATTCAGATGTAACTAAGTGATAGTCAGTCATTTCCAACTTTGCAGCCCCATGGACTGTACCCTGCCAGGCTCCTCTGTTCATGATATTCTCCAGGCAAGAATACTGGAGTGGGTAGCCATTCCCCTCACCAGGGGATCTTCCAAACCTAGGGATTGAACCCAGGTCTCCTGCATTACAGGCACATTATTTACCATCAAGCCACCAATTCATGTGTAAGGAGGTCTCATAGAAATGGATCCTAAGAAGTGGCCAGAGCAGGCAGCTTTTATACTTTTTAGACAAACAATGAATTTCAGAGGAATTGACAGGACAAAGAAACATGGGTTGGCATCATTAATTAGTAAGGTATTTAAGTAAACTCTGGACATGGGTAGTAAATTAAGAAAGAAGTAAGAAGTTTTCGTTGTTGTTGTTTTTTTTTTTTGTACAGGCTTCTGGGCCCTAAATCCGCTATCTGGTGATAAGGATGTCTTTCTACCTTCCAGTTCCCAGAGGGTACCTTTCACATGGGAGATTTATTTCCTGCTTTCAAGGACGTAGAGAGGAAGGTCAAAATATCCCTTTTACATTGGCTGTTTCTTAACTAACTCTAATTCCAATATGCTATTGATGCATATTTGGGGCAGCCTGCCCTGGGCTCTGACATAGGCTTACTATTAGACTTGGGTTCTGAAAAATTATGAGCAGCAAAACTGACATTCAAGGTTAAGTGGAAATCTCTTTTTTTTCTAGCAAACTCTATCTCTCATTCCTCTTAGCTGTCTTTCTAGAACATTACCATTTTCTCAAGTTCTCTTTCTTACCCATTGCTTGTGCCAGTACTGTGGAGTGTACTCTTAACCCATCTGGGTCTTTGTATTTAAAGTGTATATGTACATAGTTGGATCTTGTTTGTTTTTTAACCAGTATAGTAATTTTTGGTTTTGAGTGTTTAATCTGTTTACACTTAAACTGATGACTGATAAATTGATAACTGATACAGTTCTATCTTCTTGCTATTTGTTTTCTACAAGCCCCATCTATTCTTTATTTGATGTTATTTCTTCTTTCCTAACTTATTTTGGATTAATCAAATATTTTTTACTGTCACATGTTTTTTCCTTCTCTTTTAATTTCTAGTTCTAACTTTTTGTGCTTTTAGTAGTTGAATATACATTTCCAAGGGTTTCCTCAGTCGCTCAGCAGTAAAGAATCCACCTGCAATGTGGGAGACATGGGTTCAATTCCTGGATTGAGAAGATCCCCTGGAGTAGGAAATGGTAACCCACTTTAGTATTCTTACCTGGAAAATTTCATGGACAGAGAAGTCTGTCAGGCTGCAGTCCATGGGAATCACAAAGAGTCAGACAGGACTGAGCACACGTGCAGTATATATTTCCAAATGCATCCTTAACATATTACATGTAAGTAAGTACCTGCACTAGTTTCTGAATGATACAAGAAACTTACACGAGTTTATCTCCATTGACTTCTTCCCACCAAACTGGAACGTCTTTCAGTGTGAAAAAGTTATGCTAGTAACAATTATGTTGCCCTAATTTGCATGAACTAGGAATATGTTGGGGCAGTTCAGAACATGGGGAGACCCCATGGACCTTGAACAATCAAATGGAGTTGCTTATGTGAAAGGATCTAAAGTGGAACCTTTAGAGGTTGTTAAGGAAGCAGAACTTACATTATACCTGGAGGCAATGTAAACATCTGACTAGGCCAACCAATCAGCCCACCTGGAACTCATTTTCTTCACACTGTGGAAACTGCAGTTTAGCAACGAATCAGCTGCCCACAGCTAACTACCTGCCAGTACTAATGGTAATTCTGTAAAACAACCTTTGTAAATTCTCTGGAATGTCTTTGTTGTCTTTATAAGCCTCTGCCGTTTTTACTTCCCTTGGAGCATGTTTGAGTTGCTTGCTACTCGAATCTGTGCTTCCTGAATTGCAGTTCCTAAGACCCCAGATAAACCCTTTTCTTATGTACAGTCCTGTGATCAGGCCACCCAAGATGGATGGCTGTACTCTTGCCCTCTGTCTATTCTCTGCTCAACCAGTACCTGCTTCATTTGCACCCTACTCACATGACTGACCTTCCGACATACTTGCCCCCAGAACCAGACTACTGATTATTCTAGTCTTTAGAACATCTCCACCAGAATAGCTTATCAAAACTGCAGTGAGGGGCAGGGCCTCTCTACTGGTTTCCCTGGTAACTGATGAGACACCTTGATGTCACTTCCTTTTCTAACAGCTCCCTCTCTCCCTGAGAGCATAGACAGCTGCCATGTTTGGCCTAGCATCTACTTGAGTCTCCCGCCTTAACTGAGGTTCTAGTTTATTTTCTAGTTCCTGGCTTCTGTTCTTGGGGATTATTTCCTGTTTTGTCTTGGGGAGTAATTACTCTTGGCATAGTGGGAAGTTTGTGTTAAGGTAAGGCTACAGCAGCCTCCTTCTAGTACTCTGGCTGGTTTTATCTACCACAACTATGGTCCTTCACCCTGCAAGGATTTATCTCACTGGACTATGGTTCCCTGGGATGATTTACAGTTAAATTGGCTGAAATTAGTCTACCCTGGACAGTCAATTCCTAAATTAGTCTACCTGGGCAGTCAATTAGGAAAAGAATGTAAGACAAGGCAGTACAAATGGGAAACTTACTTCAGTTGGCATTTTGAGGCCTCAACGTGAGTTAGCAATTCCCAAATTGCTTCCCTCCAGGATACTAACTCCAAATTATCTAAGGCTAATTCTGAGTTGTCTCAGGGACTGACTAAATTCAAAGAAACTACTAAATGTTCCCCTAATATTCCTCTCTCTCTACTTTCTTCTCCTGATGGTGTTCACCTGCTGGGCTTCTTTCAGCCCCTCCCCCTCTCTACACAGCTCTTTTTATATCAATTTCCTTTATATAGTGCTGAGATCCCTCCATCACAAAAGACCAACCATCATGCCTCCTGCTGTAATGCCTGTCCCCTTTGAAAACCAGGTGTAAAAGGTAATTGAACAGGGTGAATCAACTATGTTATCTCTTACAGATCTTTGAAAAGCTGGAAATGCAGCTTTAGAGACCATCAAATCCCACCCATTCCTTTTCATTGATCCCCAGACATCCTCCATTTCTTTTAAAAGACATGTGACCTCATGGGGAGCTCTTATGCATGCCATCTCCAATTCCTAAGACTGAAAAATAAGGAAAAGAGACCATTTTAAACACAGACTGCAAAAAGAACTCGTTCCCAAACAGCTTCCTTAAAATTGCTTGTCAAGGGCAAATAAACATCTTAAAAGCCTTCTCTACATCTGAGTGAGTAGACTTATTCTAACAGGTGTTTTTTTATTATTATAAAGTAGTAGCTTGTGTATTTTACCTGATTCATGACTAAAATTTTAAAGTGAAAATATTTCTGTCTGTGTCTATCTGTGTATATGTATGAATGTCTATATATGTTCATTATAAATGTGGTGTTTTTCTACCTTCAGATGGTATTGTCAAAATTAATTTTAAAGGAAGTTTATTTAATTGGCTTAAATAATAAGCACTTATATAAAATTTCACAAAGTATCCCAGATATTTTTCAAGTTCCCAAGATCAAGGATTAATCCTTAGAAAGCTAATTTAAGTTTGATTTAATTAATATGGGCAAGTCTTTAGAATTGTTAACGTTATAATACTTTCACTGTACCAAAGATAACTACAAAGTTTTTCAGCAAGAAAAATAACTTTGTAAGTCGAAATTTTCATAAGTAAGTTAAATGTAAATGAGAAGAATTTTTAGATGAACTTTTAAGAATAATTATGCTTTCTATTAGGTCGACTTAAAAATAGTTTCCCCTCATCTTTCTGGTAACTTGAGACTTCAGAGTTTTGCTAGGTTAAGTTAAATGATGGGAGTTCAAAGAATGTCTAGATTATTTCCAAATAAGATAGAATACTGAACCATTCATTGTTGAACAAGTCCAAGTTCACCTACTTTTGTCTTATTACAGAAAAACTAAAGATGTTTGGGTCTCTCAGAAACTTTGAGAAAACAATACTGATATAACAAACAGTTCGCAATTGCTTCTTAGTTTTCAGTAAGAACTAACATTTCTAAGGATTCAGAATTCTACTTAATAAATTGTTGACTAAAAAAATGCACAGCATGAAAGTTTTTTTTTTTCTTTTTAATTTTTCTTTTATTGAAAGATAATCGCTTTACAGAATTTTGTTGTTTTCTGTCAAACCTCAACATAGGTTTATGTTGAGGAATCAGCCATAGGTATACGTATATCCCCTGCCTTTTGAACTTCCATCCCATCTCCTTCCCCATTCCCCTCCTCTAGTTTGATACAGAGCCCCTGTTTGGATTTCCTGAGCCATACAGCAGATTCCTGTTGGCTATCTATTTTACATATGGTAATGTAAATTTCCATGTTACTCTTTCCATACAACTCACCCTTTCCTCCCCTCTCCCCACATCCATAAGTCTATTCTCTATGTCTGTTTCTCCACTGCTGCCCTGTAAATAAGGTCTTCAGTACCATTCTTCTAGATTTTGTATATACGTGTTAGAATACGATATTTATCTTTCTCTTTCTGACTCATTTCACTCTGTATAATAGGTTCTAGGTTCATCCACCTCATCAGAACTGACTCAAATGTGTTCCTTTTTATAGCTGAGTGATATTCCACTGTGTATATGTACCACAGCTTCTTTATCCATTTATCTGTCAATGGATATCTAAGTTGCTTCCAAGTTCTAGCTATGGTAAATTGTGCTGCAGTGAACAATGGGATACATGTGTCTTTTTCAATTTTGATTTCCTCAGGGTATATGTTTAGGAGTGGGATTGCTGGGTTATACGGTTGTTTTATTCCTAGTTTTTTAAGGAATCTCCATACCGTCTTCCATAGTGGCTGTATCAATTTATATTCCCACCAACAGTGCAAAAGCATTCCCTTTTCTCCACACCCTCTCCAGCATTTATTGTTTGTAGACATTTTGATGATGGCCATTCTGAACAGTGAGGTGATATCTCATTGTAACTTTAATTTGCATTTCTCTAATAATGAGCGATGTTGAGCATCTTTTCATGTATTTATTAGCCATCTGTATGTCTTTGGAGAAATGTCTGTTTAGATCTGTTTCCCACTTTTTTATTGGGTTGTTTGTTTTTCTGGCATTGAGTTGTATGAGCTGCTTGTATATTTTGGAAATTAATCCTTTGTCAATTGTTTCATTTGCTATTATTTTCTCCCATTCTGAGGGTTGTTTTTCCACATTGATTATAGTTTCCTTTGCTGTGCAAAAGCTTTTAAGTTTAATCAGGTCCCAATTGTTTACTTTTGTTTTTACTTCTGTAACTTTAGGAGTTGAGTCCTAGAGGATCTTGCTTTAATTTATGTCATTGAGTGTTCTGCCTGTTTTCCTGTAAGAATTTTATAGTTTCTGGTCTTACATTTAGGTCTTTAATCCATTTTGAGTTTATCTTTGTGTATGATGTTAGGAAGTGTTCTAATTTCATTCTTTTACATGTAGCTGTCCAGTTTTCCCAGCACCATTTATTGAAGAAGCTTTCTTTGCCCCATTGCATATTCTTGCCTCCTTTGTCAAAAATAAGGTACCCGTAGGTGCATGGGTTTACCTGTGGGCTTTCTATCTTGTTTCATTGTATATTGTATATTTGTATACAATGTATATTTTGTATACAATGTATATTTGTATACAACGTATACATTGTATATTTCTGTATTTGCACCATTACCATACTGTCTTTATGATTGTAGCTTTGTAGTGTAACTGAAGTCAGGAAGGTTGATTCCTCCATTCTTCTTTCTCAAGACTGCTTTGGCTATTCAGGGTCTTTCATGTTTCCATATGAACTGTGAAATTTTTTGTTTTAGTTCTATGAAAAATGCCATTGGTAATTTGATAGGGATCGCATTGATCTGTAGACTGCTTTTGGTAGTATAGTCAATTTCACAATATTGATTCTTTCTACCCAGGAACATGGAATATCTCTCCGTCTGTTTGTCGTCTTTGATTTCTTTCATTAGTGTCTTATAATTTTCTGTGTACAGTTCTTTTGTCTCCTTAGGTAGGTTTATCCCTAGATATTTAATTCTTTTTATTGCAATGGTGAATGGGATTGATTCCTCAATTTCTGTTTTTGATTTTTCATTGTTAGTATATAGAAATGCAAGTGATTTCTGTGCATTGATTTTGTATCCTGCAACTTTGCTAAATTCACTGATTAGCTCTAGTAATTTTCTTATACTATCTTTAGGGTTTTCTATGTATAGTATCCTGTCATCTGCAAACAGTGAGAGCTTTAGTTCTTCTTTTCCAATCTGGATTCCTTTTCTTTCTTTTTCTTCTCTGATTGCTATAGCTAGGACTCCCAGAACTATGGTGAATAATAGTGGTGAAAGTGGACACCATTGTCTTCTTCCTGATCTTAGGGGGAATGCTTTCAGTTTTTCACCACTGAGAATAATGTTTACTTTTGGCTTATCATATATGGCCTTTTACTGTGTTGAGGTAGGTCCCTTCTATTCCCATTTTTGAGGAGTTTTAATCCTAAATGGGTGCTGAATTTTGTCAAAGGCTTTTTCTGCATCTATCGAGATTATCATATGGTTTTTATCTTTCAATTTTTTTAAATGGTGTATCACATTGGTTGATTTACATCTATTGAAGAATCCTTGCATTCCAGGAATAAACCCAACTTGGTCATGGTGTATGAGATTTTTAATGTGTTGCTGAATTGTTTGCTAAAATTTTGTTGAAAATTTTTGCATGTATGTTCATCAGTGATATTGCCTGTAGTTTTCTTTTTTGTGTGTTGTTTGGTTTTGGTGTCAGGGTGATGGTGGCCTCATAGAATGAGTTTGGAAGGGTTCCTTCCTCTGCAATTTTTTGTAAGAGTTTTAGAAGGATAGGCATTAGCTCTTTGCTAAATGTTTGATAGAATTCTCCTGTGAAGCCATCTGGTCCTGGGTTTTTTGGGGAGATTTTTTATCATGCTTCAATTTCAGTGCTTGTAATTGGTTTGTTCATAATTTCTGTTTCTTCCTGGTTCTGTCTTAGAAGATTGAGCTTTTCTAGGAATCTGTCCGTTTCTTCCAGGTTATCCATTTTATTGCCATAAAGTTGTTCACAGTAGTCTCTTATAATCCTTTATATTTCTGCATTGTCTGCTATAACCTCTCCTTTTTCATTTCTAATTTTGTTGATTTGATTCTTCTCTTTTTTTCCTTGATGAATCTGACTAAATTTTGTCAATTTTGTTTATCTTCTCAAAGAACCAGCTTTTAGTTTTATTAATCTTAATAATCTTTCATTTATTTTTCATTTATTTCTGCTTAGATCTTTATGATTTCTTTCCTTCTACTAATTTTGGTTTTGTTGTTGTTGTTATTCTTCTTTTTCCAATTGTTTTAGGTGTAAAGTTAGGTTGTCTATTGGATTTTTTCCTTGTTTCTTGAGGTAGGATTGAATTGCTATAAAATTCCCTCTTAGAACTGCTTTTGCTGCATCCCATAGGTTTTGAGTTGTCGTGTTTTCATTGTCATTTGTTTCTAGAAATTTTTTAATTTCCCTTTTGATTTCTTCAGTAACCTGTTGGTTATTTAAAAATGTGTTGTTTAATCTCCATGTGTTTTTGTTTCTTACAGTTTTTATCTTGTAATTGATATCTAGTCTCATAGCATTGTGTTTGAAGAAGATGCTTGATACAATCTCAATTTTCTTAAATTTACTGAGCTTTCATTTGTGACCCAAGGTGTGGACTATCCTGGACAATGCTCCATGTGCACTCGAGAAGAAGGTGTATTCTTCTGCATTTGGATGAAATGTCCTGAAGATATCAGTGAGATCCATCTCATCTAATGTATCATTTAAGACTTGTGTTCCCTTAATAATCTTCTGTTTTGATGATCTGTCCATTGGTGTAAGTGGGACGTTAAAGTCTCCTATTATTATTGTGTTACTGTCAGTTTCCTTTTATGTCTGTTAGTGTATGTCTGTATGTGTTGAGATGCTCCTATGTTGGGTGCATAGATATTTACAATTGTTATGTCTTCCTCTTAGATTGATCCCTTGATCATTATGTAGTGTCCTTCCTTATTTCTTGTAATCTTCTTTATTTTAAGGTCTATTTTGTCTAATATGAGGATTGCTACTCCAGCTTTGTTTTGCTTCCCATTTGCATGGAATATATTTTTCCATCCTCTCACTTTCAGTATATATGTGTCTTGAGGTCTGAAGTGGGTTTCTTATAGACAGTATATATATATGGGTCTTGTTTTTGTATCTATTCAGCCAGTCTGTGTTTTTTGGTTGGAGCATTTAATCCATTTACATTTAAAGTAATTATTGATATATATATATGTTCCTGTTGCCCTTTTCTTAATTGTATGGGGTTGATTTTGGGAATCTTTTTTTTTTTCTGTTGTATTTCTTGACTTTATAAGTCTGTTTAACACTTGTTGTAAAGCTGGTTTGGTGGTATTGAATTCTCTTAACTTTTGCTTGTCTGAAAAGCTTTTTAGTTCTCCATCAATTTTGAATGAGATCCTTGCCAGGTACAGTAATCTTGGTTGTAGATTTTTCCCTTTCAGTACTTTAAATATATCCTGCCATTCCCTTCTGGCCTGCAGAGTTTCTGCTGAAAGTTCAGCTGTTAAGCGTATGGAGTTTCCCTTGTATGTTACTTGTTGCTTCTCCCTTGCTGCTTTGAATATTCTTTCTTTTTGTTTAGTCTTTGTTAGTTTGATTAATATGTGTTTTGGGTGTTCCTCCTTGTCTTTATCCTGTATGGGACTCTCTGTGCCTCTTGGACTTGATTGACTATTTCCTTTTCCATGTTGGGGAAAATTTTAACTATAATCGCTTCAAAAATTTTCTCATACCCTTTCCTTTTCTCTTCTTCTGGGACCCCTATAATTCGGGTGTTGGTGCATTTTATATTGTCCCAGAGGTCTCTGAGATTGTCCTCAGCTCTTTTCATTCTTTTTACTTTATTCTGCTCTTCAGGAGTTATTTTCACCATTTTATCTTCCAGCTCACTGATTTGTTCTTCTGCTTCAGGTATTCTGCTGTTGATTCCTTCTAGAGTATTTTTAATTTCAGTAATTGTGTTGTTTGTCTCTGTATGTTTATTTAATTCTTCTAGGTGTTTTTTATTTGATTCTTACATTTTCTCCATTTTGTTCTCAAGGTTTTTGATCATCTTTTGAATTCTTTTTCTTGTAGTTTGCCTATTTCCTCTTCATTTGTTTGGACATCTGTGTTTCTAGTTTGTTCCTTCATTTGTGTAGTATTTCTCTGCATTTTCATTATTATTTTTAACTTATTGTGTTTGAGGTCTCCTTTCCCCAGACTTCAAGGTTGAATTCTTTCTTCTTTTTGGTTTCTGCCCTCCTAAGGTTTGTCCAGTGGTTTGTATAAGTTTCATATAGCATGAGATTTGTGCTGAGTTTTTGTTTGTTTGATTTTTCTCTGATGGGCAAGGCTGAGTGAGGTGGTAATCCTGTCTGCTGATTATTTGGTTTGTATTTTTGCTTTGTTTCTTGTTTAGATGAGGTGTCCTGCACAGGGTGCTACTGGTGGTTGGGTGATGCCAGGGCTTGTATTCAAGTGGTTTCCTTTGGGTGAGTTCTCACTATTTGATACTCCCTAGGGTTAGTTCTCTGGTGGTCTAGGGTCTTGAAGTCAGGGCTCCCACTCCAAAGCCTCAGGGCTTGATCTCCTGAGAAGAAGGGACCTAGGAGGGATAGAGCTGGGAGGCTGTGGCTGAGCAGTGAGTTTTTATTCAGGTTCTAAGGGCGGTGCTATGTGTGAGGCCCTGGGATGAACAAAGGCCTCATAGAGCTGAGGACTGGGCAATAGTCCGTGGGAAGATCACAATCCAAAATTAAGCATCTATTGCTCCTCTCAGCATCCCAGAAGTCTCTCTTCACTAGTTTCCCAGCTTGGATGTGGTGTTACCAGGATTTGAACTGCTGTCTCTTCTAACTCCAGCTCTTAGGCTCTGACAATGACTAGAAGAGCATGAAGTGGGGATTACCAAGGCCTCTGTTGTGGTTCTCACTCTATTACCTTGAGAGGTTGGACCAGTACTCAACATCTCCAGCCTCTAGTTTCTTTGGATATTTTCTTTTTTTCCTTTTCCTTTGCACTTCATCTAGTTTCACTTGCTTATAGGATGTGACATGCAGTGACCTTCTACCCTATGCTCAGACCACGTTACAGATGTCAAGGGCCAGTCTGGACCACGTAGTTAGGGCATGTGCCAAAGCTGTGAGTTAAGTTTTATTTGGGGCAAAATCAAGAGTGCAGACTGGGAGACAGCACCTCAGATAGCTCTGAGAAACTGCTCCAAAGAAGCAGGGGGATGGTCAGTATACATGAGATTTTGGTGAAGAGGGGATACATGCAGTCAAGCACATATTTTTCCAGGTTTCTGCTAGTCTTGTGAAGCTTTGGCTAGCCATGAGAAACAAATGTCACCATGAAGGATTTTAGTGCTTTTCTATATATGAAGAGATTCAAGAATTGGGCTCATAAAAATCAGCTCCTGAAAATATCTAACTATCTGAAGACCTATCTTGCCAGTTCCTGCCCCCACCAGCACGGAGTACCTCATTTCTGCTTTCCACCTTGAACCCCTTTCAAGGTGTGTTGAAGGTCAGCCGCTGCAACAGCACATGATTTGATCCTTGTAGATGGCAAGTGCCAATTTGTAGTTGACTGTATATACTTAAATCTACTAAAATTAATAAGGAAACAATTTCATATACAAGGAGATTTTATTAAATGGTTTAAGGAGTGGCAGGCACACTTTGTTAAGAAAGCGATTTTGTCCTGAAACAGTAAAAATTGAAGTGTTAGATTCTCAGTCAACTCTTTGCGACCCCTGCTGATTATTTCTAAATGGCATATTAAATAAACTGTACTGCCTTATTCTCATCATCTGTAAAACAGAGATTAAAATGTGATTCAATGCGGTCAAACTCATATAGATGTTCTGAGGGTTTTTAAAAATGCTTAGGACACAAGACACTGCCTGGCATATAGTACTTACTTAACAAAAGGTAGCACTGTTTTTCCCCATAATTTTTTCATAAACACATCCTTGCCTTAGCTGACATTCATGCTTTGTATTTCTGATAATCTTCTGATGTTCAAGACTGGAATGTACAGTCCCATCAGCCTGGAGTACTGGCCCTCAGTCTGTTGCCGCTACTGATCTTTCTTAATGCACTTCAGACCTGTTACCCTTCTGCTGACAAAGCTTTATAGCTTGGCCACTACCCGAGACTGAAGTCCAAACTTAGCCTGGCAAAGAATTTCCCCGAGTCCTCCCCTGCCACTCCCTCTATGCAGCCCACATACTACCAAACGCAACTCTTGCTTCTCTCTGTTCAGTAAATCACTTTTTTGGGCCTTTGCTCCCCAGCTTATCTTTATTGTGTAAGTCTCCCCTGCCTTTCACAACTAAGTTAAGTTTCCCATTTCTCTATTCCAGTATAACCTCGGATATGTAGGCGGCTCTGAAAACAAGAAAAATGAGTGTTTGAGAGTTAATCTAATAACTGAGGTCAACATGCCAAAGACACTTTTAGAGGTAATGTTTCCCCCACCAGAGTCATAAAGAACTACAGCAGTGGTTCTCATCCCCAGAGGAGCATATAAAAGAACTTGTTGGATTTTTTTTGTCATAACACTGATTGAACTGTACAGTCACTTCTGCTATAATGCTTCTTTTGAAACCATAAATTCCAGGAAAATCAATATATTAGGAAATAATTTTAGCATCAGGTGAACTTAACATTTGCTTTTTTCTAAAATTTCATCAGAGTGAAAATTATGATAATGCAAGTAACTGCATCAAGATGAACCAGATGCGTGGAAATACACAACACACACACACACTCAAACATCCTCTAGTACCTCAATTTACCATGTATGTTATGCTACACAAGTTATGTTTTGTTGTCCTTTTGCATTTGTGAATATTTCAACAGAAGGACTGATGTTGAAGCTGAAATGCCAATACTTTGGCCACCTGATGCAAAGAACTGACTCACTGAAAAAGACCCTGATGCTGGGCAAGATTGGAGACAGGAGGAGAACAGGATAACAGAGGATGAGATGGTTGCATGGTATCACCGACTCAATGGACATGAATTTGAGTAAACCCCGGGAGTTGGTGATGGACAGGGAGGCCTGGCATGCTGCAGTCCATGGGGGTCACAGAGAGTTGTACATGACTGAGCAACTGAACTGAACTGATACAACACAAACCAAACACTTTTTCAACATCACAAATCTTTTTAAGCATCCTGGCTCAAAACTCCAAGGTGGCTCAGATGGTAAAGAATCTGCCTGCAAGGCAGGAGACCTGGGTTTGATTCTCCAAGAAAAGAATGACAGCCCACTCCAGTATTCTCACCTAGAGAAACCGATGGACAGAGAGGGTGGGCTACAGTCTATAGCGGTGCAGAGACAGACGCGACTGAGCAACTAACACTTTCACTTTCTTTTCAAAACTCCAAGTAGTACTTACAAAAAAGGAAACACTTGAAGGTCCTCGTGGAAATTGTCAACTATCCTCTTGGTGCTAGTAGTGTCAGGTTTAGTGGTTTCCAGTAACACTATGATTTCTAGCATCTTCAGTTGCCAGGCGAAGCTATGGATGCAGATGAGATAGTTGGAAAAGAATTTTAAGCAATAATTCCTAACTTAATTGAAGAAGAAGGTTATACATTGGATCAAAATTTCAATTTTGATGAAATAAACATCTGTTATAAACATGTGCCCTGAAGGGTCTGAATCTCAAATGTAAAAACATACTCTGGGATTAAAAGCTGAACGAGATCTCCAGAAGGTATAATGAGCCATATCTCTCTGCTTCTGATGCTACAGATCAGAAAACCTGCCTCCTAGTACCTCAGAATCACTTTCAAGTTTCATCCCTTCCCATTCCCACTTCCCCAAATAAACTCCAGGTCTTTTGCAAGATAAAGTGCCATATTTATCCAGATTTTATACACTTATTATCACTGGATATATAGAAAATTTGGCTTCCCTTGAGGCTCAGCTGGTAAATAATCCACCTGCAATGTGGGAGACCTGGGTTTGATCCCTGGGTTGGGAAGATCCCCTGGAGAAGGGAAAGGCTACCCACTCCAGTATTCCGGCCTGGAGAATTCCATGGACTGTATAGTCCATGGGGTCGCAAAGAGTTGGACATGACTGAGCAAGTTTCACTCATATAGAAAATTGTACTACCCTTTTTTATTATGTTTCTCTCTTGTTTTAAACATGTTGATGACAAAATTTAGCCCATTTTCCCCATAATAAGCTCTGTGGCTCTTAATTCATATTTTTAAAGGAGTGTGTATATCATGTTACAGCAGAACTGACTGTACCATTGATATCTGGTGTGTGGATGCTAGGAAGGGTAGATGATGCCTCACGTGGGAAAACCTCCCAATTTCCTTGTGTTGGACATTAGTTCCTATGTCCCTAGTGGCATAAGCATGCATTAAAAAACTATATATAATTACTGGAGTTGAGAGCCCAGTTCAATTTCACAGATAGACTGAAAAGGTTTTTGTGCTAAATGGCTTTAGTTGTGTCCAACTCTTTGTGACCCCATGGACTGTAGCCCACAAGTCTCCTCCATCCATGGGATTCTCTAGGCAAGAATACTGGAGTGGGTTGCCATTTCCTTCTCCAAAAGGTTTTTGAGTAGCTTACTATTAAATATGTACTGAATTTTCAAGAAATGGCATTACCTCGTAAATTAAGAGGGAATTTTCTTTTCCCCAAGACTTTTTTATCATCTGGGGACAGTGGTCTCTTGGTGGCAATGCCAGTTAGGATTGTTTAGTTGCCAAAAAAGAACACACAAACGCAAATGTGATAAAGAAAAATCCCCGCTATCATCTGTCAGTTCCTGTAAGTGTCACTTTTATAGGGATTCCACCTACTTCTGCAAAGACCTAATTACTTCATTATAATTTCTAGTGTAGTCATTCTATGAAAATACATATTATAAATGGAATTCCATTTATAATATGTTAAAAATACATTTTGTAAATGAAATTCCTTTAATAGATTAAAGAGTATCATGTTAAAGTAACTGCTTTTATTTTCTGTATTCTAGTGTTTTGAAATCTGCAGTGTTGCCAGTCCTGTTAGGACTGCCCTCCTCTTATTGTTGTTGATAATGTTTTGAATTCCCATTATATTTGCATAGCTATAGTCTGCTCTGTTCAGTGGCAGATTCTTGAAATGGAATTTTACTTTCTTTAGACTTAAATAAACATAATATTGACAGACAAGCACAATGAAGGTACTGAATGAGAAATTTATATAAAGCTCTAAGGTTATCAATCATTAACTTTTTTCATTGTTTGGGAAGCAGAATAAAGTACTGAATATGAACTTGAACTCCAAGCTGAGTTGGTTCTGAGATCAAGATCCCTGCTTTGCTGCTTGTAGGCTATATGTTCTTGATGATGTGCCTTAATCCTCAGTTCAGTTCAGTTCAGTCACTCAGTCGTGTCCGACTCTTTGTGACCCTATGGACTGTAGCACTCCAGGCCTCCCTGTCCATCACCAACTCCCGGAGTTTATTCAAACTCATGTCCATTGAGTTGGTGATGCCATCCAAACATCTCATCCTCTGTTGTCCCCTTCTCCTCCCACCTTCAATTGAATTAATTAAGGATTAAATACTAATCTGTATTAGTAAACTGAGAATAAACATAGTATTTACGTTAGAAGGTCCATAATTATTTATACATATTAAGTATTAATGAAAGACATGGTTCCCTAAGCCCTTGGTAAATTTAATTTCTATTACTATTATTATTTCTGTTTTGATTATTGTTTTTAATCTTTTTATTCCCATCTAATAAGCTGAATTAGAATTAATAAGCTGAATTGCTTGTGCCTGTCATGAAAGTTGTTTGATTCCCTTAACTTTGGTGTATGTATAATGCAGAAAGTAAGACTCTAATCTTTAAATCTTGAATTTAGCATGTCAGATATTTAAGAATAATTCCAGACTGTTTTACCTCTACCAGAATCTCTCAGTTCCCATCTTTGGGGAAAAATGGCTTCCCTTCACATGAGAATGCTTTAATGGAAGAAATTTTGTCTATATCATCTTGATAGTTTTGACTGAAAGGGTTAACCATATGGATAATGAAGGACAATATCATGTTATGACTTTATATTACCCTAAATTGAAAAACATCAAGTATGACTTTCAGAGAAAAATTAATGAATGGAAGAGTCAAATGATTCTTGCAAAGGTAAATCATGTAGCTAACATTACTTATAAGTGCTTTCCTCCAGAGTCTAGCCCTTTGTTTTCTTCACTTATTTTCTCCTTTTGGTTCTGAGGTCTTAAACCACAGGAACAAATAAACTCCATAAATTTCCAATGATAGGATTACTTATAATTTAGAGACCAGTGTAATAAGCAGGACGAAGCCTTACTAAAACTAACAAAAATTTACCCACCGAGAACATGACTTTGGAACTTGTAGTTTCATGTATTCCCTGAAAGAACACCCGTTAAACTCACTAATTTTGATTTCTTCCACTGTCCTCAATTTCAGTGCCAACTTCCCTCTATTATGTGCATTAAAGTTGAATGTAGGCTCCACAAAAAGTTTATAGAGTTTAATGCTAACATTTCATGGTGATGATGCAAATCAATTCCAAAAAAAAATCATTATGTTGGGAACACAATAGTCAGCACAAGCACAATCCAGTAATTTGCAAGCAACGTTGGCTACTTCCCAGAGAGGAGCATCCAGAGAGACTAGGGGGAATCTTCACAGCTAAGTAATCATTGGTCTTTCCAGTTATTGATTTTCAAATACTGCAATATATTGCAGAAGTACCCCCAGGTAAAGTAGAGGTGAAAAGGGCCTCAAAACAAGGAGAAAGGTAGACTAGTCACCTCTATAACATTCAATAAAACATTTGTTCAATGAGAAGAATCATGGCCATGTGACTTTGAAAAAACCCACCATATTGTTAAGGCTTTTGGTGATTTTCTCATATCTGGGACATTTGTGATTAAACCACCTAATCTAGTTATATGTTTCTTTTTCAACAGTCTTTTATTGCTTGTTTTTATTCTTCAGCAATCATGTGTGTATGATCTATTCTTTAATAAGAGGTAATAGATTAAATGGAACCATTTATGATGAGTGCTTCTTTGACAAATGTAATTTAACCTTTTTGGTTCTTTGAGATTCCATTGCATTCAGTTACTTTAAAAATATTTTCACGTGTAACTATATATGTCACTTTATAATGCATTTCATTTGGAAAATGAGGCATCACCTAAAATAATACCTTCTTTTAAAATTTCCAGAATAGTACATGATATGTGTTTAAGCATGCATTCATTTCAACTCAGTTCCAGAACCTTGCTACACACTCAGCCCTATACTAGGTGCTACAGGGAATACAGAAGAATTCCATTGTAGATGGTGTATGTTTACTATACAATCAGAGCATGAACAGTTATGTTAGTTGCTAGTGAACAAAATCATGCACCATGGGACTAGATGTTAATTTTTAAAAATCGAATTTGGGATATTAATAAATGATAGATCAGCTATTCTTGCTTAAGAAATAAGAATGAACAGAATAAACAAATTTTAAAAGACAAATGAACTGGGATACTATGAGGAAACTACATGAGACAAGAAATAATCAAGAACCCAATCTTCAACCTGAGTCTTCAGAAGAGGGCTCGTTAATGCTTCAGTAACAATTTATAAGATAGCTTTTTAAAAAATGATGTAACAAATAGTAGTGTCAAGAAAGTTGCTGAAAAGCAATGGCATCTGAAAATATTTGCTTAGCTAATATTTAACTGTAGCCATGAAATTAAAAGACGCTTACTCCTTGGAAGAGAAGTTATGACCAACCTAGATAGTATATTCAAAAGCAAAGACATTACTTTGCCAACTAATGTCCATCTAGTCAGGCTATGGCTTTTCCAGTGGTCATGTATGGATGTGAGAGTTGGACTATGAAGAAGGCTGAGCACCGAAGAATTGATGCTTTTGAACTGTGATGTTGGAGAAGACTCTTGAGAGTCCCTTGGACTGCCAGGAGATCCAACCAGTCCATTCTGAAGGAGATCAGCCCTAAAACTTCTTTAAAAGGAATGGTGCTAAAGCTGAAACTCCAGTACTTTGGCCACCTCATGCGAAGAGTTGACTCATTGGAAAAGACTCTGATGCTGGGAGGGATTGGGGGCAGGAGGAGAAGGGGACGACAGAGGATGAGATGGCTGGATGGCATCACTGACTTGATGGACGTGAGTCTGAGTGAACTCCAGGAGTTGGTGATGGACAGGGAGGCCTGGCGTGATGCGATTTATGGGGTCACAAAGAGTTGGACATGACTGAGTGACTGAACTGAACTGAATATTTATTTTTAAAAAAGTGAAAGGATTGAATTTGTAAATCTAAGAAAAAATGGGGATATTTAATCTTTATGTTAACCCCTAAAGATGAGTTTTGATTCATTTACAAGGAGCTAGTACAGAACTCGGAGAAGGCAATGGCAACCAACTCCAGTACTCTTGCCTGGAAAATCCCATGGATGGAGGAGCCTGGAAGGCTGCAGTCCATGGGGTCGCTAAGAGTCGGGCACGACTGAACGACTTCACTTTCACTTTTCACTTTCATGCATTGGAGAAGGAAATGGCAACCCACTCCAGTGTTCTTGCCTGGAGAATCCCGGGGAAGGCGGAGCCTGGTTGGCTGCTGTCTATGGGGTCGCACAGAGTCGGACACGACTGGAGCGACTTAGCAGCAGCAGCAGCAGTACAGAACTGGCCTGTCAGGGAAGTCCATAAGACCCTGGGTTTCTACAGATGTGCATGAAGTGGTGGTCTTGACGGGGTTGGGGGGTGGGGGAAGGGGAGTCAGTCATCTTCTGGGGTACCTGGCAGCAGACTGCAGGATTAATTTCTGGAAAGATCTAAGTAGAAAAAGTAGAAAGACCTTATTTCCCAGAAGACTAGAGTACCTCCCGAGCACCACAATATAGATTCATGTGCTCAGAGAACAGAAATTAAAGAGGAAAGTTGAGAATCAAATAGACATGTGTTCCAATCTAGACATGTGATTTGGAGATGTTACTATACCTATCTATAGTTATCTAGGCAGTCAAATATAGAAAACTACAAATTCGTATTTTGTGTGATACTTTTGAGAATTTAATACAGGGCTTTGCATGCTGTGTGCTCAGTTGCTCAGTCGTGTCTGACTCTTTGTGGCCCCCTTGGCTTTAGCCCAACAGGCTCCTCTGTCCCTGGGATTTCCCAGGCAAGATTAATGGAGTGGGTTGCCATTTCCTGCTCCAGGCAATTTTTTGACCCAAGGATTGAACCCAGGTCTCCTGTATCTTCTGCATGGACAGGTGGATTCTTTACCACTGAGCCACCCGGGAAGCCCACAATACAGTGCTTGGCATATGATAGATGTTCCCCACTTCCCACACACACACCAAATGCAGTTTGTATACTAAAGGTGGCCTGCTATTGCACTGCCGCTGCTGCTGCTAAGTCGCTGCAGTCGTGTCCAACTCTGTGCGACCCCATAGACGGCAGCCCACCAGGCTCCCCTGTCCCTGGGATTCTCCAGGCAAGAACACTGGAGTGGGTTGCCATTTCCTTCTCCAATGCATGAAAGTGAAAAGTGAAAGTGAAGTCGTTCAGTCGTGTCTGACTCCTAGCAACCCCATGGACTGCAGCCTACCAGGCTCCTCTGCCCATGGGATTTTCCAGGCAAGAGTTGGAATGGGTTGCCATTGCCTTCTCTGATTGCACTGATAGAACTAAGCAAAATATCAAAGACAACTGTTAGGACAAAGGTAAATGTGGCAGGGGAGTGTTAAGGGCTCTAAAGAGGAAGAAGAAAGGGGAAGACCTGGTGAGCATAGCAGGTGACCACAGGAGCCACTAGGTTCTGGGTGAAAGAGATGTAAAATCATTAAGAATTGTATTTGGATGAATATGTCTGCCTTTATTCCTCTCCTGGGGAGAGGAATTGGCTTCTCAAAGGAATATGCAACTTAAATATAGAGGAAATGCTGGGAGAGCATTTTCCTTTCTTCTTCATGGTCGAGCACTGTGGTGGAAGGCCAGCACATTGTCTTATTTTTATGGGGCTTCTTTCCTGGCACAGGCAGCTCATTTTTGTAAAATGAATGTGGCCATGTTCATGGCTACTGAGTTAAACTTGGGCTTCTTTCCACAAGAAATGCAATCCGCTAAAGATGATGTGACTGAAATGAAGAGAAACTTTGGCATTTATGGAAGAAAGATCATCTGAGATTCAAAATCTGTGTTTCCATCTCATGGTAATGCTACTACTGAATCTTTTTTATTTTTTAATCAAATTTTAAATTGTTTGCTTTCATGAGTACATGCATTCTTGCCAGGCAAAACTACTTTAATTTGGTGAACTCAGGCCTGGAATGTATTTTGCTTCTAAATTTATTACTCTTTTCAGATTTATTGAGTTCAAGAGGTTGTAAAGGGGATGCCTCTTAGAAGGTGAAGATGTTATTTACTTGGACCAACTTCAAATGCTTTTGGAAGGAGCTGGGTGTCAATAAATAAAAGTATAGTTACACTGACTTCAATTTGATAGAAATTTGATTCTGATACTTCAACCTGCATTTTCCAGCTCATTACCTCACTCCTCAGCTGTAATTCTACAGAAATTTTCCATTAAGGGCAGAGCATGTTAATTTTATCTTTGGACTAATATATAAACTTTACTAAAGCATTTCAACATTCAAAAAACTAAGATCATAGCATGCAGATCCATCACTTCATGGAAAATAGTTGGAGAAACAATGGAAACAGTAACAGACTTTCTTTTCTTGGGTTCTAAAATCATTGCAGATGACAGCTGCAGCCATGAAATTAAGACACTTGCCCCTTGGAAGAAAAGCTATGACAAACCTAGACAGCATATTAAAAAGCAGAGACATTATTTTGCCAACAAAGGTTCATTTAGTCAAAGCTATGGTTTTTCCAGTAGTCATATATGGATGTGAGAGTTGGACTATAAAAAAAGCTGAGCGCCAAAGAATTGATGGTTTTTAACTGTAGTGTTGGAGAATACTCTTGAGAGTCCCTTGGACAGGAAGGAGATCAAACCAGTCCATCCTAAAGGAGATCAGTCCTGAATATTCACTGGAGGAACTGATGCTAAAGCTGAAACTCCAATACTTTGGCCACCTGATGTGAAGAACTGACTCGTTGGAAAAGACCCTGATGCTGGGTAAGATTGAAGGCAGGAGAAGGGGATGACAGAGGATGAGAGGGTTGGATGGCATCACCAACTGGATGGACATGAGTTTGAGCAATCTCCAGAAGTTTGTGATAGACAAGGAAGCCTGGCATGCTGTATAGTCCATAGGGTCGCAAAGAGTCGGACATGACTGAGCACCTGAACTGAAAGTATTTCAAGGTTTTAAAAATTGTTACTGCTCTTTAGAATGTCAGATGTAAAAACACATGAAGTCAATTCAAATATGAAATAACTCAGATTGTTACTGCTAGTAATCATATTCTTTTTAGTGAGATAATTCAAGTTTTATTTCTCCCCAAATATGAGATCTCAACTGGCTAAGCAGGGGTAAAATCAAATCCAGTCATCTGGCTCAGGATGAAATTTAGATATTTCTTAGTAACTATTTTACCTGAAATTCATACAAAATTACATTCAAATAGCTACTAATACTGTGAAAATTTCACTGCCATCTATTAGAATGCATAGCACCCAAAGAAGATTCACTATCATGCATTTTCATTAAATTAGCACCTTTGACCCAAAGGTTCCAATACAAGAATTAACAAGAATAAAAACATTTTTTGCATCAAACCAAAAAGTCCATGACATACATACCAGATCAATCTACATCCCTTCATGCATACTTGGTCAAATATAACATTGTTTCCTTTTCATTATAAAACTTTTTAAAAATTTTTTTGAAGATTGTTCACATACCTTAATATTTAAAGGTTTCTGGTTAATAAAATTCTATTTATTCAAACTGGCAGGAACCTTAAATCTTTTTTTAAAATGTCTTTGCTTTATTGAGAAAAGGCGCATTGAAAAAAAGTTTTTAAAAAGGAACATTGACATCAAAAAAGGGTCACCCCAAATCCAAATCAAGTCTCATATCTATAAAGTTATTCATGATGACTAATGTGATTACTGATGAGCCAGGCACAGTATAAGATCTGAAAGTCTTTTGAATCATCAAGAAATGATTAAATTATTGAGACACAGAGGATATAATACTATGAAATCAGAAGAGCTGTTTAAGACTACTGACTAAACCGCAAATTCTGTGTGCACTTTCCCTAGTCTCCACCTGTATTAAAATTTTACCCCCCAAAATGGCACATTTTCATCACCAGAATATTGACCTAGAATTTATTCACCTCTCAGTTTCACTTGTTCTCATTTATGTGTGCTTCCCTTGTGGCTCAGCTTGTAAAGAATCCGCCTGCAATGCAGGAGACCTGGGTTTGAACCCTGGGTTGGGAAGATCCCCTGGAGAAGGGAAAGGCTATGCACTCCAGTATTCTGGCCTGGAGAATTCCATGGGCAGTATAGTCCATGGGGTCGCAAAGAGTCGGACACGACTGAGCAACTTTCACTTCACTACATTTAGTTGTATACAATTTGACCACATGTGTAGGTTCATACACTGATTACCACAGTCAAGATAAAGAATGAGTCCACGGCTATGAGGAACCTTCGTTGCCCTTTTATTAACAAACCTACCGTCCTCGGCCCCTCCCCCATCACTAAGCTCTTCTTCAAGCTCAAGTTTTGTCATTTCTTAAATGTTATACAAAATGGAGTCATACAGCTTGCAACATTTTTTCACTTAGCATAATTCCCTAGAGATTCACTCCAGTGACTTCTTGCATCAATATTTCATTCTCTTTTATTTCTGAGTAGTATTCCATGGAATGGACAGAATAGCACTTGCTAAACCATTCATCTGCTGAAGAACATCTGGATTCATTTCACTTTTGCATTGTTATGAATAAAGCTGCTATGAACATGTCCAGATTTTTATGCAAACATGTTTCATTCCTCTGGGATAAATACTCAGGAGTGCAGTTGCCACACCACATGGTAACTGCTAAACTTTTTCCAGAGTGACTGTACTACTTTACATTCTAACTTGCAGTCTGTGAGTGATCCAGTTCTTCCACATTATTACCAGCATTTGATATTATCACTATTTTTAAATTTTATCCATTCTAACATCTATGTAATGATATCTTATTGTAGTTTTAGTTTGCGTTTCCTTGATGG
The DNA here is from genome assembly GCF_032405125.1 of Capricornis sumatraensis. Classification (NCBI taxonomy): domain Eukaryota; kingdom Metazoa; phylum Chordata; class Mammalia; order Artiodactyla; family Bovidae; genus Capricornis; species Capricornis sumatraensis. The sequence continues at coordinate 51,490,546 of NC_091079.1, forward strand.
CTAAAGATATTCAACATCTTTTAATGTGGTTATGCATATGCATATCTTTATGGGGAAATTTGTCTCTTCATCTCTTTTGCCTCTTTCCCTATTTGAACTGTGTGTTTTTATTGTTGAGTTTTGGGAATACTTTCTAAACTCTTCACATTAGTTCTGTGCTGTATATCTGGCTTACAAATAATTTCTTCCAGTCTGTAGTTTATCATTTCATCTACTTAACAGAGTCTTTTGCTGAGATGTTTTAAATTTAGAAAAAAGTCTAACTTATTGTGCTATTGGCATCATGCCTAACACCTCTTTGTCTTGCTCTAGATCCTTAAGATTTTATCCTATATTTTTCCTAAGAATTTTATAATTTTATATCTTACATTTAAATTCACCCAGATAAACCAAATTTGAGTTAATTTTTGTATCAAGTGTAAGGAGTAAATCAGGCTTCATTTTTTTTTTTCTTGTGGGTGTCCAATTGCTGCAGCACCGTTTGTTGACAAAACAGTTCTTACTCCACTGAAATGCTTCTGCACTTTTATCAAAATTAAGTTACACATATTTGCATATTTTTATGTCACTGATTTATATATCCATTTCTCCAATACTGCACTGTCATGAATACTGCAGCTATAAGTAAGACTTTATATTGGTGAGAGTAATTTTAATCACTTCATTCTTCTTTTTCAAGATTATCTTAGCTCTGGTAGAGTCTGTGAATTGCCATATAAATTTTAGAATAACTTGACGATGTCTACAATTATCCTGCTGGGATATTGATGGGGATTACAGTAAATCCCCAAGCGATACTGAGAACGGTCATCTTTACTCATTTAGCCTTCTAATTCATGAATATAACTTGAACATGGCAATTCTATTTATTTACATCTTCTTTTATTTATTTTATCAGGATTTTGTAATTTTCATTATACACACCCTGCACATGTCTTAACTATAATCCCCAAGTATTTTGTTTCTGTTAGAATGATTATAAATGGCATTATCCTTTTGATTTCAGTTTCTGCATGTTTGTTTTTAGTGTTGTGTGTTGGTCTTTCATTCTGTGACATTACTGAATGTACTTATTAGTTTAAGAGTTTCTGTGTAAATTCCTTGGGATTTTCTATGTAGACAGTCATGTTATCTTTAAATAGAGATATTTTCATTTCTTCCCTTCTAATTGGTTGTGCTTTTTATTTCTTTTTCTTCCCTTACTGCACTGACTAGAACTTTTAGCACCATGTTGAATAGCAGTGAGGGGAGGAAACATCCTTGTCTTGCTCTTGATCTTAGGGGGAAATCAATCCATCTTCACCAGTAAATCTAATGGGTATATTCAGCTGACATGTTCTTGAAGAAATCAAATTATCAAATTGTCTCCTGACTCATTTTCCCATCTGTAAAAATAGGGAGAATCATGAAAATATGTCTCTGAAATCTGGTTACCAAATAAGCTACTGATGATGTGAGAAATGTAAACTAGCAAATGAGGGAGTTAGTTTGGCAAAGACTTTCATGAGATTTTGAACAAGAGATTTCTTCAAGCTCACCAAATCAGTAAATACCTACTTAGAAGATCTTACCATGTAACTTTAGGCTTTAGACAATTCAGTCTTCTCCCTGTCAATTTCTTATTCTATAATTCAATCTTTTTTAAATGGATCTCCAAAGACTCTTCCAGTTTTCTTTAATTCTGTGTTTTGTGAGCTGTACGCTGACCATTGTGTCAGATACAAAGATTGAGACTGTTCTATACATGTTTGAAATGTAGTTACAGGCATAAGATCTATACATGTAGAAATATAATTAAGATATATCATTAAAATCAAATTGTGGTCAAATATATGAATGAAAGCTTGCTAGCTTCATGAGAGTAAAAACTGAGTTGATTTTAATGCACCATTTATCCTTAGCCTCTAGAGCAGAGGCTCAGTGAATATTTGCTGAATTAATAATGGGGGCTTCCCTGATAGCTCAGTTGGTAAAGAATCCACCTGCAATGCAGGAGATCCCAGTTCGATTCCTGGGTTGGGAAGATCTGCTGGAGAAGGGATAGGCTACCCACTCCAGTATTCTTAGGCTTCCTTTGTGGCTCAGCTGGTAAAGAATCTGCCTGCAATTTGGGAGACCTGGGTTCAATCCCTGGTTTTGATCCCTGGGTTGGGAAGGGCCCCTGGAGAAGGGAAAGACTACCCACTCCAGTATTCTAACCTGGAGAACTCCATGGACCATATAGTCCATGGGGTCATAAAGAGTTGGACACAACTGAGTGACATTCACTTTCAGCAGAAGAAGAATTATACAAGTTACAACTGATATGGTGCAATTTCCAGTGAACAAAAGTATACCTAACTAATCAAGATGGATGTTGGCTGGTATGCTGTACCAGTGAACACTTGATATGAGGAAGAAATTGTTGGGTGGCTAAAAAGAGCTCCACTAGAGCTGGGCTTCAAAGATTTGTAGATTTCAAGTGAAGGAGAAGGGGGAGGGTATTTAGGGGAAACCGAGTAAAAGTGCCAAGGTGAGAAATTATGAAGAAAATAGAACAATCTGGTTTTATTGGAGAAATAGGAAGAAAACTTTTTGAAAGTAGCTTAGAGTCTAGGAATTGGAGGGTCTGGTGCTTAAATTTTTTTTTCTCTTTTATTTAAATATACAATGTACTTTTCCTACTTCGAAACAGTAATGATAATAACAGTAAAACAAAAACTTCTGAATGTATTTTTAATCATCTTCCTTTTCATCGTTATTAGGATAATTAATTTAACCTATTTTTTAGAAGCTCAGTTTCTAAAACCAAATAAATCATTAACATTTTGTAAAAAAAATTTAAAGCTGAATAATGGTTCAAAGAGGGCTTCCCAGGTGGCTGAGTGGTAAAGAACCCACCTGACAATGCAGGAGATGAGGGTTTCATCCCTGGCTGGGAAGATCCCCTGGAGGAGGAAATGGCTACCCACTTCAGTATTCTTGCCTGGGAAATCCCATGGACAGAGGAGCCTGGCAGGGCTACATTCTATGGGGTCACAGAAGAGTTGGATATGACTTAGTGGCTAAACAACAACAGTGGTTCTAAACATAGAAAGTATGTATTATAATAATACTTAAATGTTCTTTATAGTCAAATGAAGCTTATCACCAATCTTAAAAACCTTAAAAAACTATAAACTAAAAAACTAAACAAAACATTGGCATATCTTGATGTTATTCTTAGAGCCTGTATCTTTGGTTAACTCCTTTCTATAGGAGGAAATGAAAACAACTAGTAGATTTTTTATGTAGTATGAGTAATAAAGAGAGTGGGAGCGTTACTTTATATGTTTATAAATAAATCATGTTAAGATTCCTTCACATGTTTTACAGTCCTTCTTGACCCTGCTTTGATCTAGAACGCACTGAAGAGAAATGCAAGTGGGAGCCATTAATTTTGTTATGTAGAAGAAAGGGCTAATAAGTACTAAATCCGCGGTTTGGCCTCTCTTCTCTTTTTATATTTTCCCTCTACTATTAACTGGGACACAGCCTGTCTTATATCAGAATCTGAAAAAGTGAGAGAGTTAATCACTGATTTTAATCAGAAAGAGAAAAACAAATGTTGTATATTAATACATATAAGTGGAATCTAGAAAAAGGATACAGACAAACTATTTCCAATAGCAATAGAGACACAGACATAGAGAATAGACGTGTAACGGTAGAGGGTGAGATGAATTGGGAGATTAAGATTGATATATATACACTATCATCTGTAAGAAACAAACAAAGAAAGTGTTAGTCACCTAGTTGTATCCAACTCTGCAACTCCTTGGGCTGTAGCCCCCCAGGCTCCTCTGTCCATGGGATTCTGCAGGCAAGAGTACTGGAGTGGGTTGCCATTCCCTTCTCCAGGGGATCTTCCCAACCCAGGAATTGAACCCAAGTCTCCTGCATTGCAGGCAGATTCTTTACCATCTGAGCCATCAGGAAGCATGTGTAAAATAGATATTAGTTGCTAGCGGTAACCTGCTATATCAGTTCAGTCCAGTTCAGTCGCTCAGTCCTGTCCGACTCTTTGTGACCCCGTGAATCGCGGCACGCCAGGCCTCCCTGTCCATCACCAACTCCCGGAGTTCACTCAGACTCACATCCATTGAGTCGGTGATGCCATTCAGCCATCTCATCCTCTGTCGTCCCCTTCTCCTCCTGCCCTCCAATCCCTCCCAGCATCAGAGTCTTTTCCAATGAGTCAACTCTTCATATGAGGTGGCCAAAGTACTGGAGCTTCAGCTTTAGCATCATTCCTTCCAAAGAAATCCCAGGGCTGATCTCCTTCAGAATGGACTGGTTGGATCTCCTTGCAGTCCAAGGGACTCTCAAGACTCCTCTCCAACACCACAGTTCAAAAGCATCAATTCTTCGGTGCTCAGCCTTCTTCACAGTCCAAATCTCACATCCATACATGACTAATGGAAAAACCATAGCCTTGAGTAGATGGACCTTAGTTGGCAAAGTAATGTCTCTGCTTTTCAATATGCTATCTAGATTGGTCATAACTTTCCTTCCAAGGAGTAAGCATCTTTTAATTTCATGGCTGCAGTCACCATCTGCAGTGATTTTGGAGCCCCAAAAAATAAAGTCTGACACTGTTTCCACTGTTTCCCCATCTATTTCCCATGAAGTGATAGGACCGATGCCATGACCTTAGTTTTTTCACTCTCCTCTTTCACTTTCATCAAGAGGCTTTTTAGTTCCCCTTCACTTTCTGCCATAAGGGTGGTGTATAGCAGCAGGGAACTCAGCTCCATGCTCTGTGATGACCTGGAAGGGAGGTCCATGAGAAAGGGGATATATGTATACATGTGACTGATTCACTTCGTTGTACAGCAGAAATGAACTCAGCACTGAAAAGCAACTATATCCAAATTTTAAAAAGCTGAATTAATACAGTGAATGAACGTTTTAAAATCTGAAGGAGAAATTATTATAGAAACAGAAACAAACATACATTTTCTTATTTGATTTGAACCTGGAATCTCATTGTATACTTTATATATACTGACAAAGATTGCCTGTGATAATCGAGATACCAGAATGTTACTCTGGCTTAAGTAATATGCAGAAGGAGATCTCAAGACTGCACTATTGTGTTTTATTTTACCCAGTAGCAGAAATGTTTCTTTCTAGGAAAACAAGATTAAGGGTTATATCTAAATCTTGAAAATGCAAATATGGCATTCAGTGTTATATTATTGCAGCCTATATGGAACAACAGACTGGTTCCAAATAGGAAAAGGAGTGTGTCAAGGCTGTATATTGTCACCCTGCTTATTTAACTTATATGCAGAGTACATCATGAGAAACTCTGGGCTAGAGGAAGCACAAGCTGGACTCAAGATTGCTGGGAGAAATATCAATAACCTCAGATGACATCACCCTTATGGCAGAAAGTGAAGCCTCTTGATAAAAGTGAAAGAGGAGAGTGAAAAAGTTGGCTTAAAGCTCAACATTCAGAAAACTAAGATCATGGCATCTGGTCCCATCACTTCATGGGAAATAGATGGGGAAACAGTGGAAACAGTATCAGACTTTATTTTTGGGAGCTCCAAAATCACTGCAGATGGTGATTGCAGCCATGAAATTAAAAGACACTTACTCCTTGGAAGGAAAGTTATGACCAACCTAGATAGCATATTGAAAAGCAGAGACATTACTTTGCCAACAAAGGTCCATCTAGTCAAGGCAATGGTTTTTCCAGTGGTCATGTATGAATGTGAGAGTTGGACTGTGAAGAAAGCTGAGCGCCGAAGAATTGATGCTTTTGAACTGTGGTACTGGAGAAGACTCTTGCGAGTACCTTGGACTGCAAGGAATCCAACCAGTCCATCCTAAAGGAGATCAGTCCTGGGTGTTCATTGGAAGGACTGATGCTGTGAAGAGCTGACTCACTGGAAAAGACCCTGATGCTGGGAGGGATTAGGGGCAGGAGGAGAAGGGGACAATGGAGGATGAGATGGCTGGATGGCATCACCGACTCGATATACATGAGTTTGGGTGAACTCTGGGAGTTGGTGATGGACAGGCAGGCCTGGCATGCTGCAATTCATGGGTTCGCAAAGAGTTGGACATGACTGAGTGACTGAACTGAACTGAAGTTCTTTTAAATTGGAAAGGTTTGACCCACCAATGTAATATAATGCATTCATCTTAGGAATTGGTTTTATACTTTTAAAATGTTAATTGATCCTCTCCTAACTATCCCAACTTTTCCCTCTGAAGGGCCTTTACTGTTATTGGAGGAGCAGCACACAGAAGCATTTGACATCCCCACTTTCTTTAGTTTTAAAAGATGCTAATCTCAGTGGTAACCTTCATAGGCCAATTTGTTAAAAGGAAAATTGTTTTAATACCTGGGAAGTGGAATTTAATCAGTTCAGCACCAACATCATTGTGGTATTTGACTAGTTTCAATCATTTTCCCTTTTAAATCTTTCTATCTCCTGTATTTTTCAAAGCCCTTCAGCATTCTATGATTTTTTCGTACTATCATTTCATTCTTTCATGTATCCTTATGTCTGTTACATGATAACTTATGCAGATCTTCATGTCATTGTTTTTAAATTTTAAAAGCATTTTTATTTAATAAAATAAATCCAAAATATTGTCATTTCAAAATGTAATTCACATACAAATGAATAATATATTTTATTGCTATAAAATAATAATAATAATATTGCTCTAAAATCTTCACACTTAACTTTTCAGGATTGGCATTTTTTTTAACATAGACCAATCTTCTCTGTTTCTCCAGTTAAGTCAAACCTTGTGATCCTCTTTCCTCATATATTTTTATTTGTCAGTGTATACCTTGAGCTGTTTTCATATTATTACCTTCCTTTCTGTGAAGAAAGGAACAAAAAAGCTAGGGGCCATCAAGTTGTAAAAATGTTTGCTTTACCTAGCAGTTATACCACAGATAGACTGTCCAGTTAAGTTGAGAAGAGTGAATTGATAACTTGTATTTGTTTTTAAAGTTAAGTTAAATCCTAGATAAGAAAAAAAAGGGGGCTGGTGTTACTCTTAACTGGAAAATCCCATGGACGGAGGAGCCTGGTAGGCTGCAGTCCATGGGATCACTGAGTATCGGACACGACTGAGCGACTTCACTTTCACTTTTCACTTTCATGCATTGGAGAAGGAATTGGCAACCCACTCCGGTGTTCTTGCCTGGAGAATCCCAGGGATGGGGGAGCCTGGTGGGGTGCCGTCTATGGGGTCGCACAGAGTCGAACACGACTGAAGTGACTTAGCAGCAGGTGGCTCAGATGGTAAATAACCACCTCTCAATGAAGGAGATGCAAGAGAAGAGTTTGAGCCCTGGGTTGGGAAGATCCCCTGAAGAAGGGAATGGCAACCCATTCCAGAATTCTTGCCTGTAGAATCCCATGGACAGAGGGGCCTGGCAGACTGCAGTTCATGAGTTTGCAGAGATGCACATGACTGTGTGCATGCACAAGCAAAGAAAACAAACAAAAAAATATGACTGTACAATTGTACCCACACCAATTGTTGAAAAAACTGTCCTTTTTTCTATTGAATTTCCCTTGCACCATTGTCAAAGATCAATTGACTATTTTTTGTATGGCTATTTTGGGCTTCCCAGGTGGCACTAGTGGTAAAGTGGTTTGGATCCCTGGGTGGGTAAGATCCCCTGGAGGAGGACTTGACAACCCACTCCAGTATTCTTGCCTGGAGAATCCCATTGACAGAGGAGCTTGGCAAGCTATGGTTCATCGGACTGCAAAGAGTTGGACACAATTGAAGCTACTTAGCATGCACACATGCACTATTATTTTAATATTTAAATAAGCAAATTTGAATTAAAATTTAAGCCTAAATATTATCTGCAAACATGGTAATGATCCACATAGCACAATATTAACTCTAAGACTATGAACTGATCTGTATAGCTTATTGAATTATTTATCTCCATCTTAATTTTTTTTTCATAGATGTTCAGTTCAGTTTAGTTCAGTTGCTCAGTCGTGTCTGACTCTTTGCTATCTGGTGAACTGCACCACACCAGGCCTCCCTGTCCATCACCAACTCCCGGAGTCTACTTAAACCCATGTCCATTGAGTTGGTGATGCCATCTAACCATCTCATCCTCTGTCATTCCCTTCTCCTCCTGCCCTCAATCTTTCCCAGCATCAGGGTCTTTTCAAATAAGTCAGCTCTTAAGGTCAGACTAATTTATTCCCTGAAGACAATGCTTCAGTTTAAGGAAAATAACAGTCATTTATATTGGCATTTGGGGACCCTGGCTCCAGGCCAAAATTTTGCATGTTTTCAGGTCCAACCATAAGCATTTACCTAGCTGAGAGACCCCATGGAGGAAAACTGTGTTCCCTACACCAGACTGGGTGCAAAGCCAGTGCATACCAAGTAAAACGTTAGTTGCTAAGTTGTGTCCAACTCTTTGTGACCCCCATGGGCCTATCAGGCTCCTCTGTCCATGGAATTCTTCAGGCAAGAATTCTGGAGTGGGTTGCCATTTCCTCCTCCAGGAGATCTTCCCAACCCAGGAATTGAACCCAGGTCTCCTGCATTGCAGGGACACTCTTTACCATCTGAGCCACGACGGAAGGTGGTGAACACCAAAGGGAGTTTCAGTTAAGGACCCCACCTCCATTCAACTCCACACCCCCCTGCCCTGCCTTCTGGTGGCCCATGCACTCACCATAGGTGCATTTGTTCAGCAAAGCAAAATTTTAACATGTTCTAGTTGCTTTGGTCACATTTCATCCTTTCTTCTTATTTCTTAAAGTCTCTAGATTCCATCTGGTAAAGGAAACATTCTCATGATTTTAGGTTTCATTTTCTTAACCTTGGGGTGAGGAAATTTATAAGAATTCACAGGAAATTGGTGGCACACTTATAATCAGAGACACATTTCATTTGAGTGTAATAAAAATCACACTAGATTTGCTTAAATTATAGATAGACTCCATTATAATTTCACTTTTATTTATTTTTAGGATTTCATGTCTAGTTCCTTATAGATATGAAGGATTGCATCTGTTTGAAATCCTCAAAAGAATCTATAGAGTTTTAAGCTAAATTTACTTGGAGAATATTTTTTTCCTAATACTTCAATAGATTCACACAACAGCTGTTGATTCTCCTTCAAACAGTTTAGTACCATGAAGATCTGGAAAAAGTATTACTCAGGGCTCCTTCTATATACCAGGTCTGTAGTTTGTAACTTATAATTGAAACAAGCCTCCACAGATTATTTTATAAGTACTAATTCCATCTCTATCACTGTGTAAAATCTACTACTTAAAAAGCTAATATATATATTTATCCAGCTGACACCTGCCCACATGAATACCCAGTATTTCAAAATGGAAACACATTTGCAAATTCATTACGGAAACAGTCTTCTTTCTCACATTAAATTCCACAACAGAAATCATAGTGGGTAAAAGGGTAACAGACTCTATACTACCTATAATGCATGCATTCAAGCTTATTGAATGAGACTCTAAATTATAACTTGGAATTTTAAATACTTGAATATAAAATAGCTTCAGATAATACTTAAAATATTTATGACACTTATATACATACACAATGTACACACATATATATATTCATTTTTTAGTTAAATGATAATTCCGTAATAAAAGTATAAGGTCTCCCTTGGGTAACCTGAAAGGGAAAGTTGTTCAGCTGCATCAAATTCTTTGTGACTTCATGGACTGAATTCTCTAGGCCAGAATACTGGAGTGGTTAGCTGTTCCCCTCCTAGGGAATCTTCCCAACCCTAGGATCGAACCCAGGTCTCCTGCATTGAAGGTGGGTTCTTTACCAGCTGAGCCACAAGTGAAGCCCACAAGTGAAGTGGGTAACCTGTCCCTTGTCCAGCAGATCTTCCTGATCCAGGAATTGAACCGGGGTCTCCTGCGTTACTGGCCAATTCTTTACAACCTGAGCTATCCAAGAAAGCTGAGCACTGAAGAATTGATACTTTTGAACTGTGGTGTTGGAGAAGACTCTTGAAATCCCTTAGACTGCAAGGAGATCAAACCAGTCCACCCTAAAGAAAATCAGTCTTGAATATTCATTGGAAGCACTGATGCTGAAGCTGAAACTCCAATACTTTGGCCACCTGATGTGAAGAACTGACTCATTGGTAAAGACCCTGATGCTGGGAAAGATTGAAGGCAGGAGGAGAAGGGGATGATAGAGGATGAGATGGTTGGAAGGCATCACTGACTTGATAGACACGAGTTTGAGCAAACTCCAGGAGCTGGTGATGAACAGGGAAGCTTGGCGTGTTGCATTCCATGGGGTTGCAAAGAGTCTGACCTGACTTACTGGGCTGAAGTGAACTGAACTGAACCGGGGTAATCTGACTCTTACGACAAAGAGAGTATGGAATGTGATTGGTGTGGATCTCTGTGGCTATTAATGGAGATGCTGTCAGTTGGTAAGATTGGTTTCAAAAAGTAATGTGAGTCCTTGCCTTTATGGAATTCACAAACCAGTAAGAAAGACATATGAACAAAGTTATTAGAAGAGAAAAAGTAAGTCTATCAATAGAGTTAAGTGCACTGTTTCAGTTAAATATAGAATGAATGAGTCAGAACAAGTCTGTCTGGAAAAGTCAGAGGCACTCACAGAAGAAATCACTATGCTGAATAATGAAGGAAAGTAGAAGCTCTGTAGCTAAATGTAGAAAGAAAGAAAGGGAATTTTAGGAAGAAAGTATATTCTGTGGAAAGTCACAAAACTGCAAAAGTATTTAAGCTCTGTTTGACAGAAGGTAAGGAGTTTGTTAGGGGCTTCCCAGATGGCGTTAGTGATAAGGAACCCATCTGCCAGTGGGGGAGACATAGAGACGTGGGTTCTATCCCTGAGTCAGGAAGATACCCTGGAGGAAGGCATGGCAACCCTCTCCAGTATTCTTGCCTGGAGAATCCCCTGGACAGAGGAGCCCAGTGAGGTACAGTCCATGGGGTCGCAAAGAGTCCAACACAACAGAAGCAACCTAGCATGCACGCATGCAACGAGTTCGGTATAGTCATGACATAGAATTCATGTGAGAAAGAAGCCTCTCTTACAGAGGATGAAATAAAATTCCAATGAAAATAAAGGTAATGAGGATATCATACCATTCAGCAATTTTAAAAATTCAAGATTTTGAGGAGTTTCTGCTTGTTTTGGGTTTTACTATTTGAACAGAAATATCTAATTTAGTCAATAGGGAAGTGTTCATTGAGAAAAACCAAAGACAGTATAAATAAAGTATATGCAACATACCTGAAAAAGGAATTTAATTAATGATTTTTATCCATATGATTGACAACCATCTTAACTAATATATTTTCAGTATGAAATTGATTTCAGAGGTTATCTGTCTATAACAGAGCAACTCCAAAGAGAACACCTGCACATCTGAGGGAGCTGCATCAAAATAATGAGGAAATCTCAACAAGGTTGCCCTTAAGAGAAGATCCATTTATGTTCAGACCCTTTGGGGGGTGGGAAATGAAAAGAACCTCAATCATTTAACATTTTTGTAAAATTTTCAATATTTAATTATTAAAAAAAATAAAAACATTTAGAAAAGCTAAAAAAAAAGTAAGAAAAATCTGCTGCTCAGTAAGCTACAGCCAGCAGGGCAGATCTTTTAATCTTCCTGATATTGCATCAACTAAGGATGCACAATCAAGGATCAGCAGACATTCAGGAAAGGTCTTAACATGAAAGGCACCCAAACAAATAGGTAGGAGAAAATCTTCAGAGGAAACAGGATTCAGAGAGTGGTAGAAAACTTCAAAAATGAATTACTGAGGATATCACTTCCTGTGTGGTATCCAGGTAATTTCCTAATTGACTGAACTTCCAGTAAATTAGAACCATAAACCCTGGATGAAATATGACAAACAACTATGTCAAAACACCTCAAGAAGAAAAGTAGATTCTAGAAGGGAGTTGACATTTGGAAGAATACTCCCCTGTTCCCTCTTTTAAAATGGCTTTTAACCCCATGAATAGTATGAAAAGGCAAAATGATAGGATACTGAAAGAGGAAGTCCCCAGGTCGGTAAGTGCCCAATATGCTACTGGAGATCAGTGGAGAAATAACTCCAGAAAGAATGAAGGGATGGATGGAGCCAAAGCAAAAACAATACCCAGTTTTGGATGTGACTGGTGATAGAAGCAAGGTCTGATGCTGTAAAGAGCAATATTGCATAGGAACCTGGAATGTCAGGTCCATGAATCAAGGCAAATTCGAAGTGGTCAAATAGGAGATGGCAAGAGTGAACGTCGACATTCTAGAAATCAGAGAACTAAAATGGACTGGAATGGGTAAATTTAACTCAAGATGACCATTATATCTACTATTGTGGACAGGAATCCCTTAGGAGAAATGGAGTAGCCATCATGGTCAATAAGAGTCTGAAATGCAGTACTTGGATGCCATCTCAAAAACAACAGAACAATCTCTGTTCATTTCCAAGGCAAACCATTCAATATCACGGTAATCCAAACCTATGCCCCAACAGTAACGATGAAGAAGCTGAAGTTGAATGGTTCTATGAAGACCTACAAGACCTTTTAGAACTAAACCCCAAAAAGATGACCTTTTCATTATAGGGGACTGGAATACAAAAGTAGGAAGTCAACAAACACCTGGAGTAACAGGAAAATGTGGCCTTGGAGTACAGAATAAAGCAGGGCAAAGGCTAATAGAGTTTTGCCAAGAAAATGCACTGGTCATAGCAACACACCCTCTTCCAACAACACAGGAAAAGACTCTAAACATGGACATCACCAGATGGTCAACACTGAAATCAGATTGATTATATTCTTTGCAGCCAAAGATGGAGAAGCTCTATACAGTCAGCAAAAACAAGACCAGGAGCTGACTGTGGCTCAGATCAATGAACTGCTTAATGCCAAATTCAGACTTAAACTGAAGAAAGTAGGGAAAACCGCTAGACCATTCAGGTATGACCTAAATCAAATCCCTTATGATTATACAGTGGAAGTGAGAAATAGATTTAAGGGACTAGATCTGATAGACAGAGTGCCTGATGAACTATGGATGGAGGTTCATGACATTGTATAGGATACAGGGATAAAGACCATCCCCAAGAAAAAGAAATGCAAAAAAGCAAAATGGCTGTCTGAGGAGGCCTTACAAATAGCTGTGAAAGAAGAGAGGCAAAAAGCAAAGGAGAAAAGGAAAGATATAAGCATCTGAATGAAGAATTCCAAAGAATAGCAAGGAGAGATAAGAAAGCCTTCTTCAGCGATCAATGCAAAGAAATAGAGGAAAACAATAGAATGGGAAAGACTAGAGATCTCTTCAAGAAATTAGAGATACCAAGGGAACATTTCATGCAAATTTGGGCTTGATGCAGGACAGAAATGGTCTGGACCTAACAGAAGCAGAAGATATTAAGAAGAGATGGCAAGAATACACAGAAGAACTGTACAAAAAAGATCTTCATGACCCAGAATAATCACGATGGTGTGATCACTCACCTAGAGTCAGACATCCTGGAATGTGAAATCAAGTGGGCCTTAGGAAGCATCACTACAAACAAAGCTAGTGGAGGTGATGGCATTCCAGTTGAGCTATTTCAAATCCTAAAAGATGATGTTATGAAAGTGCTGCACTCAATATGCCAGCAAATTGGGAAAACTCAGCAGTGGCCACAGGACTGGAAAAGGTCAGTTTCCATTCCAATCCCAAAGAAAGGCAATGCCAAAGAATACAAACTACTGCACAATTGCACTCATCTCACACCCTAGTAAAATAATGCTCAAAATTCTCCATGCCAGGCTTCAGTAATACGTGAACCATGAACTCCCTGATGTTCAAGCTGGTTTTAGAAAAGGCAGAGGAACCAGAGATCAAATTACCAACATCAGCTGGATCATCAAAAAAGCAAGAGGGTTCCATAAAAACATTTATTTCTGCTTTACTGACTATGCCAAAGCCTTTGACTGTGTGGATCACAATAAATTGTGGAAAATTCTGAAAGAGATGGGAATACCAGACCACCTGACCTGCCTCCTGAGAAACCTGTATGCAGGTCAGGAAGCAACAGTTAGAACTGGACATGGAACAACAGACTGTTTCCAAATAGGAAAAGGAGTATGTCAAGGCTGTATATTGTCACCCTGCTTATTTAATTTTTATGTAGAGTACATCATGAGAAACACTGGGCTGGAGGAAGCACAAGCTGGAATCAAGATTGCCGGGAGAAATATCAATAACTTCAGATATGCAGATGACACCACCCTTATGGCCGAGAATGAAGAGGAACTAAAAAGCCTCTTGATGAAAGTGAAAGAGGAGAGTGAAAAAGTTGGCTTAAAGCTCAACATTCAGAAAACGAAGATCATGGCATCTAGTCTCATCACTTCATGGCAAAATAGACGGGGAAACAGTGTCAGACTTTATTTTTTGGGGCTCCAAAATCACTGCAGATGGTGATTTCAGCCATGAAATTAAAAGACGCTACTCCTTGGAAGGAAAGTTATGACCAACCTAGATAGCATATTTAAAAGCAGAGACATTACTTTGGCAACAAAAGTCAAGGCTATGGATTTTCCAGTGGTCATGTATGGATGTGAGAGTTGGACTGTGAAGAAAGCTGAGCACTGAAGAATTGATGCTTTTGAACTGTGGTGTTGAAGAAGACTCTTGAGAGTCACTTGGACTGCAAGGAGATCAATCCTGGGTGTTCACTGGAAGGACTGATGCTAAAGCTGAAACTCCAGAACTTTGACCACCTTATGTGAGTAGTTAACTCATTGGAAAAGACCCTGATGCAGGGAGGGATTGGGGACAGGAGGAGAAGGGGATGACAGAGGATGAGATGGGTGGTGGCATGACCAACTCGATGGACATGAGTTTGAGTGAACTCCGGGAGTTGGTGATGGACAGGGAGGCCTGGCGTGCTGCGATTCATGGGGTTGCAAAGAGTTGGACACAACTGAGCGACTGAACTGAACTGAACTTAGGTTAACAGCAGCCTGAGGCTGATGCCACCCTGAGTGACTATTACCAAGCAAGGAAACATGTAGTCTTTCTGGCCAGAAGAAAGAAAGGACAGGGTCCAGAGCTATCAGAGACATTGGAGATTGAGGGGCAAATCCTAAAATGGTGAGAGCAAGAGCGTGTGATCTCCAAATGTTATGTTCATGCTTTGCAAAAGATACCTGGTTTATCCTTATGTATACATGTGAAATTCAATCCAAGAAGCACAGAGTCCAATATGAGATCAACCAAGTAACTACCTACAAATCAAAATTTGACACTATTTGAAGGAATAAGACTGAACCTAGATTTTCAAAATCATAGAGTCCATAGTATGATACAATATGAAATTCATCAGCAAAGAACAGGAAAATATGACCCAGTCTCAAAAGCAAATAGAGATTCAACCCATAAATGACCCAGATGTTGGTAATAGTATACAGGATTTTTAAACGAATTTTTATAACTGTGCTGAATAAGGAAAAGTGTACTCATAATGAATGAAAAGATAAAATTCAATGAAAATTTTAGAATTTAAAGAGAAATGTTTGAAGTTTAAAGTTACTGAATAGATTTAGCCAAATAATATAGCAGAAGAAAAGATAAGTAATCTTGAAGATACAGCAGAAGAATTTGTCTAATATGAAGAAGTGGGAGGAAAAGAGAGGAGAATAAGGATGGCACCTTAGGGATCTGTGAGACATGAATGAAATGTCTAATAGGCATGTGTAACTGAGTCCCAGGAGAACAGACTGAGAGAAGAAAATGTCAAAAATGACTGTGACTTCTGCTTCTGGCTCATACAAATGGCCCAGCCTTTCCACTCCTAGGTATTTACCCAAGAAAGATGAAAAGATTGTACATGAATTTTTAAAATTAATTTATGTTAATTGGAGAATAATTACAATATTGTGATTTTTTTTGCCATACATCAACATGAATCAGTCACAGGTATGCATAAATCCTCCCCTCCTATCCTAAACATGAATGTTACACCTTTGTTTGTAAGGGTCCCAAAGAGGAAACAATCTAAATGTTCATCAACAGGTGAATATATAAACATAATGCAGTACATCCATAAAGTAGAACACCATTCAGCACTGTAAAAGATTAGGCTATTAACACACACAATAACATGAATTTCAAAATAATTACCTTGACTGCAAGTGGCTAGACAAAAAGGTGGATACATTACAGAAATTCATTTGCATGAAATTCTAGGAAATGCAAGGCAACATATAGTGTTGGAAAGGAGATCAAAGAATTTGTGAATGAGATGAAAAATGGAAAACTATAAACAGACAGAAGAAAACTTTCTAGGGTAATAAATATGCTCATTATTTTGATTATGTGGTGTTTTCCTGAGTGTATATATATTAAAGTGTATATGTAAAGTATACCATTATTATAATAAATACATGCTGATAAGGGTATGCCAATTATACTTCACTAGGCTGCTTGAAAATAATAAGGAAACTCCAAATGTGAAAAAGTAAAATAAAACCAAACTTTGGTTCATCACAGTAAAATTACTGAGTCCTGAAAATGAAGAGGAAAATCTTGAAAACATCTAGAGAAAAGTAACACATTCTAATAGATGAAGAAGGCCATGGAACAATATATTTAGAGTTCTGATAGAATAGAAAAAAATTGAGAACTCAAATTTCTATATTCAGCAAAAATGACAAAGGCTAAATAAAGGCAACTTTAGATAAGGAAAAGAGAATTCATTGTCAACAGATATGCCCTTGGAGAAATGTTAATGGGAATTCTTCAGGCTGAAAGGAAATGATACCACATCAAAATTCAAACTTCAGGAAGGAGTTAAGTGCACTGAAAAGAAAGAGAGCCTTTTCATAAGACTAGAAGAATCAGTTTCTCGGAAGGACAATATTTATAAATCTTTTTCCCTCAGAACAGCTTCAAAATTCATAAAATAATAGTGATGGAATCAAAGGAGCAATAAATGATTCTACAATCATAATTGAAGAATTTTTAACACTATTTTTCAGCAGTTGATAGAACTATATAATGAAAATCAGTGAAGACATAGATGGATATGAACAAGCTACCACCACCTTGACATAAATGTTATTTTTAGAACATTATTCTCAACATCTACATAATACACATTCAAGAGCACATGATATGTTCACTGTGATAGATCATACACCAGAATCTGCAACATGTCTTAATAAATTAAAAAAATAAAAGCATACAAGATATGTTTTCTGAGTATAATGATTAAACTAGAAATCAAGAACAATACAACATCTGGGGAAAATCACAGAAAAAACAGAAAACTCCTCTACTGTCTTTAGCAAAGAAATTACCAGAGAAAATAGAAAATATTTTGAAACTGAACAATACTGCAGCAAAAATCATAAAGCTTTTGAAGAGAAATACAGGGTAGTATCATTGTGATTTGTGAGGAAGCAAAGTTCTAAAACTGGAATCAATAACCATAATAGAAAAAATGGATAAGTTAGACTTGTCAGAATCAAAAACTAATTAACAAAAGGCAGCATTAATAAACTGAACAGGACTACCACAGATCTGACAAAAATATATACTGCAAAACACATACCTGACAAGGGACTGGGATGCTGGGTATTTTAAAAACTCCTACAACTCCATGATAAAAGAGCAGCTCAACAAAACTGAACAAAGAATTGAGCAGACACATTAACACACATGTGAAATGAGCACATAAAAATGTTCAACATCATTAGTTGTCAAATTACAACTATGTGGACATACCACAACTCACATCAGAAGGAATAATATTAGATTGTCAATACCAAATTTAGGTAAGTATGTGCACAGCTGGAAAACCTGTATTGTTGGTGGGAATGTAAAATACAGCAACTATTTTGAGAAAAGATCCAGCACTTTTTTTTGTAAAACTACACATATACTAATCTATGATCCAGACCAAAAAATGTGTATACTATGCTACTTTATTTTTATGAGGTTCTAAGATAATAATCAGTAATGGAAAACAATTGAACAATGGTCTTCCTGAAATGAGGAAGGGACATAAAGGATCTTTCTGGGATGATAGTGATGTTGTCATAAAGGGCTTTGGATTATACAAATATTTGCATATTTTAGAACTCAGCAACACTTGTGCATTTGACTATATGTAAATTTTACATCAAGAGAAAAAAAAAAAACAAATATTGAACTCTAGGTCAAGAATACTCTAGGGCAAGAGCAATACGTGAACCAAGAACTTCTAGATGTTCAAGCTGGATGTAGAAAAGGCATAGGAACCAGAGATCAAATTGCTAACAACCGCTGGATCATAGAAAAAGGAAGAGAATTACAGAAAAAGACCTACTTCTGTTTCATTGAGTACACTAAAGCCTTTGACTGTGTGGATCACAATAAATTGTGGAATATTCTTTAAGCGATGGGAATACCAGTCCACCTTCCATGCCTCCTGAGAAATCTGTATGTGGGTCAAGAAGCAAAAGTTAGAACCGGACATGAAACAACAGACTGGTTCCAAATTGGGAAAGGAGAACGTCACAGCTGTATATTGTCACCCTGCTTAGTACATCATGTGAAATGCCATGCTGGATGAAGCACCAGCTGGAATCAAGGTTGACGGGAGAAATATCAATAACCTCAGATATGTCGAGGATACCACCCATATGGCAGAAAGCAAAGAGGAACTAAAGAGCCTCTTGATGAAAGTGAAAGAGGAGGGTGAAAAAGCTGGCTTAAAACTCAACATTCAAAAAACTAAGATCATTGTATCTGGTCCCATTGCTTCATGGCAAATAGATGGGGAAACAAAGGAAACAATGACAGACTTTATTTTTGGGGGGTCCAGAATCACTGCAGATGGTAAACGCAGCCATGAAATTAAAAGATGGTTGCTCCTTGGAAGAAAAGCCATGACAAACTTAGGGTATTTAAAAGCAGAGATATTACTTTGCCAACAAAAGTCCATATAGTTAAGCTTCGGTTTTTCCAGTAGTCATGTATGGATGTGAGAGTTGGACCAGAAAGCTGAGCACTGAAGAATTGATGCTTTTGAACTGTGGTGTTGGAGAAGACTTTTGAGATTCCCTTGGACTGCAAGGAGATCCAACCAGTCCATCCTAAAGGAAATCAGTCCTAAATATTCATTGGAAGGACTGATGCTAAAGCTGAAACTCCAATACCTACCACCTGAAACAAAGACCTGACTCATCTGAAGAGACCCTGATGCTGGGAAAGATTGAGGGCAGGAGGAGAAGGGGACAACAGAGGAAAAGATGGTTGGGTGGCATCACCGACTTGATGGACAAGAGTTTGAGGAAGCTCTGGGAGATGGTGAAGGACAGGGAAGCCTGGCATGCTCCAGTCCATGGGGTCTCAGAGTCAGACATGACTGAGCAACTGAACAATAACAACACAGCAAGAATGCTGAAGTACCTGGGGTACTTGAATTGTATACACTTGTTTGCAAATCACTGTAAAATGCATAAATACATGATTTATCAAAGTAAGAATAAATATGTGAAAAAGCAAGGGTTAATGTTAATCCAAAAATCTCTGTGGTGGATATATTGGCGTTTTACTCTAAAACTCAGTTTTGCTATATATTTCAAAAGTTTGATTAATTTTTTTTCAAAATCTCAAGTGCTATAGTCAACATCTTTAGAGAAAAGAGAAAGCATAGCATTTGGGTACCCTGGGCCTGCAGGAATGCCAGGGCCTGAGGAGCCTGTGCTGGTGGCTAAGACTATATTAGGGATCTTAGAAGCATTGCCAACATGTATGACATTCAAAAAGCCACTAACCAACTCCTGGATGTGAAGTTTCATGAAAATCAGAGATCTATTCAAGCAACAGAAAGTGGTTTCAGAAATGAGTGTGAGTCTCTCCTAGTCACTATTAGAGCCAATAGCAAGGAGAGATAAGAAAGCCTTCCTCAGTGATCAGTGCAAACAAATAGAGGAAAACAATAGAATGGGGAAGAAGAAACTTAGAGATACAAAGGGAAAATTTCATGCAATGTATGGCTGAATAAAGGAAAATATGGACCTAAAAAAAGCAGAAGATATTAAAAAGAGGTAGCAAGAATACACAGAACATAAAAAATGATCTTCACGACCACGATAATCACAATGGTGTAATCACTCACCTAGAGCCAGACATTCTGGAATGTGAAGTCAAGTGGCCCTTAGGAAGCATCACTACGAATAAAGCTAGTGGAGGTGATAGAATCCCAGTTGAGCTATTTCAAATCCTAAAAGATGGTGCTGTGAAAGTGCTGCACTCAATATGCCAGCAAATTTGAAAAACTCAGCAGTGGCCACAGGACTGGAAAAGATCAGTTTTCATTCCAATCCCCCAAAAAAGGAAATGCCAAAGAATGCTCAAACTACTGCACAATTGCACTCATCTCATACTCTGGTAAAGTAACGGTAAAAATTCTCCAGGCCAGGCTTCAGCAATACCTGAACTGTGAACTTCCACATGTTCAACCTGGCTTTAGAAAAGGCAGAGGACCCAGAAATCAAATTGCCAACATCTGCTGGATCATTGAAAAAGCAAGAGAGTTCCAGAAAAACATCTATTTCTGCTTTATTGACTATGCCAAAGCCTTTGACTGTGTGGATCATAATAAACTGTGGAAAATTCTGAAAGAGATGGGAATACCAGACCACCTGACCTGCCTCTTGAGAAACCTGTATGTAGGTCAGGAAGCAATAGTTAGAACTTGACATGGAACAACAGACTGTTTCCAAATAGGAAAAGGGGTACGTCAAGGCTATATATTGTCACCCTGCTTATTTAACCTATATGTAGAGTACATCATGAGAAACACTGGGCTGAAGGAAGCACAAGCTGGAATCAAGATTGCTGGGAGAAATATCAGTAACCTCAGATATGCAGATGACACCACCCTTATGGCAGAAAGTGAAGAAGAACTGAAGAGCCTCTTGATGAAAGTGAGAGAGGAGAGTGAAAAAGTTGGCTTTAAGCTGAACATTCAGAAAACTAAGACCATTGCATCTGGTCCCATCACTTCATGGCAAATAGATGTGGAAACAGTAGAAATAGTGGCTGACTTAAATTTGTGGGCTCCAAAATCACTGCAGATGGTGACTGCAGCCATGGAATTAAAAGACTCTTACTCCTTGGAAGGAAAGTTATGACCAACCTAGATAGCTTATTCAAAAGCTGAGACATTACTTTGCCAACAAAGGTCCGTCTAGTCAAAGCTATGGTTTTTCCAGTGGTCATATATGGATGTGAGAGTTGGACTGTAAAGAATGCTGAGCACCAAGGAATTGATGCTTTTGAACTGTGGTGTTGGAGAAGACTCTTGAGAGTCCCTTGGACTGCAAGGAGGCCCAACCAGTCCATCCTAAAGGAGATCAGTCCTGGGTGTTCATTGGAAGGACTGATGTTGAAGCTGAAATTCCAATACTTTGGTCACCTCATGCGAAGAGCTGATTCACTGGAAAAGACCATGATGCTGGGAGGGATTGGGATTGAGGGCAGGAGGAGAAGGGGATGACAGAGGATGAGATGGTTGGATGGCATCATCGACTCAATGGGCATGAGTTTGAGTGAACTCTGGGAGTTAGTGATGGACAGGGAGGCCTGGCATGCTGCAGTTCATAGGGTTGCAAAGAGTCGGACATGACTGAGCGTCCGAACTGAACAGAAGTGTACTGACTGGTTTTGAACAAATGGGCAGATAAAGTCAGAGAGAAATTCAGGTCATTATGTGCCGGGAGCTAGCGTGAGGAATCCCACCCGTGACAAGGTCATGCAGCAGAGGCCTTGATGGGCAAGGCGAATCAGGCCTCAGGTTTCCCCCTGGTATTTCCTGAGCATGTACCTCCAAAAATAAGAATCTGCCTGCTTTTCCACTCTTCTGACATTCTCTGGAAAAAGTTAACTCAGGGCTTTAGTCTTCTGCATTTGAAAGAGATGTTTCAGTTCAAACCTCCTGTGATAACTCTCTAGCTTGCCTAACAGGTTCCCCTGGACCTCTTACAGCTTGTGAATTGCTAAGACACAGAGCCTTTTGTAAAGAGCTAAAGATCATATTGGTGATGGATTTCACTGTTGACCCAATGATTGCTGCCAGGCCTCCATATTCTTTCTCTTTTAGGCACCTGGGAGGATGTTAATCAATGTAAATGGGATATGGAAAAAGATATATAATAGTTTTGATGTTAGCAACACTAGACTTTTGAGTTAATTACTTTTCTTTTGTTATAAATCACTGTACTCCTTTCACTTGTTATAAATTGCTGTATCTTTGCTATGTAAGAATGTAACTTTATTTAGTGCTCTCTGAGAGTGGCACCAGTCTTTGAGAAGAACAACACAAATAAGTCTTCTGGTTGACAAACCCTTATCAGAAAATGTTAATTGGCCCTTTCGGCCAGAAGATGATGTAAATTACCTAAGACAGGTATCAGAGAGAAAAGCCTGGTTTTGATGAGTCTGGGCTGCTAACGCTGCATAATTTTGTATTACCCATTGATCTCTATGTACAATCTAATAAAAGCCCTTTTTAGACAATAGAGGCCGGGCCAGTCATTGGAAGGACTGGTTTCCCCCATGTCTCCTCTTTACTCTAATTTCAGGCTGAATTCCCATCTGGGGTGTGGAGGCTCGCCATGTCTACTTAGTTGCCCCGGCTTCTAAGATCCACTGGAGAGGGAGCCCAAGGTGGGGCACCCTGTGATTTTCAAGAGGACGCTGGTGGCCTAACGTAGATGGTGCAAGCTCCTTGTCTGGAACTTTATTGGCTTTCCACGTAAACCAAGTTATTCAGCCTCTTTTCTCCACTTAATTTTCCTACTACACTATTTCTTCCTAATCTAATCTTATATTTCTAATTAAATAAATAAGTTTTCCTCACCTATCCGTCTTCCCTTCAAATCACCCTGGATCCACCAGGGCTGGACCCCGGCAATCATGCAAAATCAGCAAAGACCAGACAAGATGCCTACTGATATTTCAGTGGAAAGTCTGGCTCAGGTTCATTGTCTGAGATCAGGTGATAACTTGTGGTTGTTCAGGAGTTTAAAGATCCAGTTCAAAGGTTTAAAAAAAAATGAAATTCTAAAGCGTTTTGAAATACTGACTGGGAAATGCCTGCACTCAGAACTTTTGAAAGTAGGGAAGGTTGCCGCCTGTTTCAAGGGGAAAAAAGGTGAAAAAAGATAAATCAGAATTCAAGTAAAAGGAAGATCAATAATCGACAAGGAGACAAATAGTTATAGTTGAGAAAGATGTTAAAAAACAATTAACTAACAATGCCTTAGATTCATAGCTTAGACTAGTATGAAAACCCAGCCATCAAAGAGGAGATACCAACAATAGCAGGTGATGATTTGCACCTTGCAAATATGAGACTGATGGAAGTTCAAAAGAAGAAATTGATTCTCAGCGGCTGAAATTTGGATTCCCATCCAACACGGGAGGAGGGAAACATAGCTTTTCCTCAGTGCAACCACAAAAGAGTTTGTTCAAGATTATTTTAAGTTTGGGAAGGTCATGGGCACACTGCTATATTTAAAGTAGATAACCAACAAAATCCTATTGTATAGCACATTGAACTCTGCTCAGTGATATGTGCCAGCCTGGATGGGAGGGAGGTTTGGGGGAAGAATGTTGCTGTTATTCAGTCACTCAGTTGTGTCTGACTCTTTGTGACCCCATGGACTGCAGCACGTCAGGCTTCCCTCTACTTCACCACTTCCTGGAATTTGCTGAAATCTTCCATTGACAACTGGCTCTGTTAATACATTGTAAAAATACGTCATTTTGAAAAAGGGTGGGCTTCATCTGGAACCTTAATTCAGCTTGCCTACACTACACAAATGAGTGGAAGGTACATCAGGAATAAATATATATAAGGCATTGATTGAAGCCAGGGAAGTAAAAAGTTATACAAGGAAATCTTTCCTTCATCGATGACTACATGGTTCATCTGTGATTATTACATGACAGTATTAATATCAAATTGAATTATTATTAACCAAAAATGACTAGGTGAATGGAGGAATGGGTACAGAAGAAAATGAAGTCCTCAAATCAAAAAGCAATAATATGCATTATAATTGAGGAATATAATAGTAAATATCTAAAGAAAGTGACTTGAATATCTTTTCTCTTGGAAATACAAGTTGGAGGTGAAGAAGAGATCAGAAGACAGCTTTTTAAACAATTTATTGTAAGTCATGTAAAGTTATTTGACTTTCTGATAAACAGATGAGAAAATAAAATTTAATTTGTAGTGATGTTATAGAATGCTATCACTCCAATGACTCTTTGCTGAGAAAATTCATTCCTGTAGCTCAAATTCTTATTATAAAATATAAGAATCTTAATATTTCTCTCCCTGGGAACTGGCTATGGAAGCGTTAAACTTTTTAACCAGAAATTTATGAGTATAAACTTTAGTGAGGCAATGAAGATTTTCCAATGAATTTATGTATTTATTTTTTGGTGTATAAGAAAACTCAGTGATGTCTTCTAGAGCTCTCTGCACCCAAGAAATTTACCAAGAGTACTTGAAATATGAATAATACAAAAATAAGAGAAATTTTGGGGGAATATTGAATTTACTTAGAAGAAATGATTGTAAAACTTCCTTTATTGTGTTCTGTATAGAGCTAACAATATCTCATGGATATAAGCCATTACTGGATTGATTCCCATCAAACACAGCTTTGAGCAGGTCACCCAAGCTCAAAAACATCACTTCTGCCTTATCACCTACAAAATAAAGCCTGAATTTCTTACCTTGACATTTAATGTTTTCTGTGCTCTACCCATAAAACATATTTTCTAGGTAATTTACTGCTGTTCTCCTTTGTGTACCCTTCAGTAGAGTCAAAATGAGATTCCAATAGTTCTTCATATTTATTTATTGTCTCCATGACTTTTTTTTTGTTTTTTGTTTGCTGTTGACTGCTTAGCAACCTCTTACCTCATTTCTAAAATTTGCTTTACTTTAAAATTATTGATATATTTAAATTTGCATGGTTTAATTTAATGTAAATATATGTTTGCAATTATTTAACTTAAACATTCTTTTCTTAAGAATTAAAAATAATTTCTTCTACCTGAAAAATGAAGTCCTCATTAACCTTACATCTTCTTTTTTCTAGCTATTATCTGGTCTACATTCTATCTTTTACAGTTATGTTTCTTGAAAGGGCTTAAAGATGTATTTTAGGTTTAATTAGGTCTTTGACTACTTTGTTGCTGTTGTTGTTTAGTCACTCAGTCATGTCTGAATCTTTTGCGACCCTCTGGACTGTAGCCCACCAGGCCGCTCTGTCCATGGGATTGCCTAGGCAAGAATACTGCAGTGGTTTGCCATTTCCTTCTACAAGGGATCTTTCTGACTCCGTGATTAAACCTGGGTATCCTGAATGTCTCCTGTACTGCAGGTAGATTCTTTCATCCCTGAGCAAATGGGGAAGCCCACCAAAGCAATGTCAGTGGAGTTCTGGAAAGTTACAAAGATCACTATAGATATATCTCATGAAGGTAAGTAAGAAATCAGAGGAAGCAAAGGGAGATCTTTGTAGGCTAGTTGTTAGCAAACTTTGTTTTTGAATTTATATATACTCCCTAATATACTAATATCTTATGAAAAAGAAGGAAACTCTGCTCTTTGCAACAACGTGAATGGACCTTAAGGGCATTATGCTAAGTGAAGTAAGCCAGACACAGAAAGATAAATACCTCTTAAAGATGATGTCACCTATATGTGGAATGTAAAAAAATAGTCAAGCTCATCGAAACAGAAGTGTAAACGTGGTTGCCAGAGTCAGGGGTGTGGGGCAAATAGAAGTTGGTGAAAGATAAAGTCTGA
Source organism: Capricornis sumatraensis (assembly GCF_032405125.1). Classification (NCBI taxonomy): domain Eukaryota; kingdom Metazoa; phylum Chordata; class Mammalia; order Artiodactyla; family Bovidae; genus Capricornis; species Capricornis sumatraensis. The sequence goes on from NC_091079.1 coordinate 51,516,435, forward strand.
GGATCTAATGTAAATTATGATAGTAGGCTTCGCTGGTGCCTCAGTGGTAAAGAATCTTCCTGCCAATGTGGGAGATGGAGGTTCAGTCCCTGGGTTAGGAAGATCCTCTGGAGAAGGAAATGGCAACCCACTCAGTATTCTTGCCTGAGACTCTTATGGACAGAGGAACTTAGCTGGCTACAGTTCATGGGATTGCAAAGAGTTGGACATGACTGAGCACAGCAGAGTATGGAATGACTACTAAGTGTAATAAACATGCTGTGACTTGTGTATGGCCTGAAAAGCGTGGTCAGAGGATAAAGACCACATATGACGTAAGAGCAGAATAAAAGTATGTCATACAGACTTGGTCCTAATTTTCCATTCCTGTGCAGAGTCAGATCCTGAGACATCGTTTCTCATACCCTGAACATCTTCATACAGTAAAAGTGACTACTCTAGACAAAGAAAAAGCTTTTGGAAGTTTTTTTTGTTTTTGCTCAGAATGCCTCTTTAATCCTAAAAAAAGCTGAGGAGCCTATTTAATATCCTTGCTCCCAACCTGTATAACCACTTGGCTGGCCCACAATGGGCAACAATTATTTTGCTTGTATTCTGGAGCACAGAGAGGCTTCTAGGTAAAATCCGTTTATCATTAGTATCATTAAAGTTGAGAAGTAGTGCTATCATGCTGCCAACATTAGATTGTCCATGCTGGCAATCTTAGGGGAGATCATTTTTAAAAAATATTCAGAGGTAGTACAAAAATAAATGTCTAATATTTATTCCTCCATTTATCACACAATTACATAGCACATACTATACATCAGATACAGTTCTAAGTATTTTTATAAATAGTAACTGATTGACTTTTTATACCAGTCATACAAGTCAGATTCTATGATTTACATCCTTGTTCTATAGATAAAGAAATTACAGTTCAGAAAGGTGAAATACATTGCCCAAGGTCACACAGCTAGTAAGAAACTAGTTGAGATTCAACCTCAGATAAGCTGCAGATTCCCATATGTGGCAGCATGGTGACTAATGACTACATGTGGAGAGAGTTTAATAGCTCATTGTAGTGGCTAATTTGATTGCACTTACTTCCTTTATGGTATCCAACATCTGGGGTGTGTTTAAAGATTGCTCAGGTGCTGAAAATGCTGTCAGGCATTTAAAGGTCTGGAAGTACAGATAACTTGAAAACCCTCCAGCTACAAACACCAAGGATTGTTCAATAAATTATAACTAACATCCTTATAAATGCATGGCTGAACTGCTAAGAAAGGGAAATTGCCTTGGGCCAGAAATGAAGAAGGAACTGAAAATCAGGACAGTGAACTGGCGAGCTGACACTGACTGCCTAGAGGTATTTATCACTCTTAATATAGGGGCTTGAATTTCATACCAATGTAGGGAGAGTTGGAACGGAGACCCACACCTTTTATAGGATTACCCCTGCAGTATGAGTGAGAATTCAGGGAAAGGGACTCTCAAAAGTTGTGGGAAGGACTATAAATTTATACAGCCACTTTGGAGAGTAATGTAACCATGTCCCATGAATTCAAATATGTGTATCCTTATGACCAAGCAATTTCTTTCCTAGGTTTATGCCCTGGAGAAATTCTAGGCTATGGAAAACAATCAGACATGGACAAGAATTTTATTGTAACATTGTTTGCATCAGTAAAAACTTAGAATGGGAGAGTGGATAAATGAATTATGTTATATTCATACCATGGAATACACAGAGCAGTGAAAATCAATGTCCTGTAAACACATATCATCAGGGATAATTCTCAATAGCTTCACTTTGCAGCATTAAGACTAAGTGCTGAAAGGTAGAAAATCAGAATTTTAAAAATAGTAATTCTTTTTTTTATATATGTTATTTATTTGGCTGTTGTTGGTCTTTGTTGCAGCATGTGAGATCTTTAGTTATGGCATGCAAACTCTTAGCTGTGGCTTGTGGGATCTAGTTCCCTGACCAGAGATAGAACCCAGGCCGCCTGAACTGGGAGCATGGAGTCTTAGCCACTAAACCACCAAGAAACTCCCTAAAAATTGTAATTCTTAACCTCCAGAAGGAAAGAAACCAAAAAGGACTTCTAATTATCTTTCTCCAATAGGAAAGCTCCATCAGCATTTCAGATGAGGTGGCAGCTACCCTCCAGACAGACTCTCAAAACAGGTCCTAGAGCCCAGTGAGAAAGAAATGGTTTTGCTGGATGTTTTCTGCTTAAATGAATATATGCATATTCTCATCTACTGCATCAAAAAGCAAAGAAGCTCAATATAGCTGTAATTCTTCTTTCTCCCCACACTGCATCTTTGCCTCTCTCTGGCCTGGCCAAGTGTCTCCTCTTTCCTGAATCCACACAGATGCTTGTACTCTCAAACTTAATACAAAGTCATTTAATTCCCTTTGGTTTTTAAACCTGCAGTTTTAGCCCATCATGCTGCTCACCAAATAAAGGATGGTTTTAAGGATCTGTTTATAACTGTGAGTGTGTGCTTTATAATCACCTTTTTTTTTTCCATCACACACAATTAAATGAACAAAAACAAGAATCCAAGAAGACCCCAGGACATAATATAACAATTACTGTTAATTCTTTAAAAACATCTTTATTGAAAAAAATTCAATATTCACATAAAACAATTCACCAATTTAAAGTGTATGACTGAACGTTTTTTAGAACATTCAACAGAGTGGGCAACCATCAGCACAATGAATTTTAGAACATTTTTATCATCCTTAAGAGAAATCCCATCAGCAGTCACTCATCATTCATCCACCCTGTTTCTGCTTGCGCCTTCCCCTCTCCAAGCTCTTTCCCCCATTACCTGCCACCTGCTTCCCACCAGCCCTAGGAGACCACTAACCTACTTTCTGTCCCTGTAGATTTGCTTAATCTGGATATTTCATATCTGTGGAAGCACTCAATATGTGGTGCTTTGTGACTGATTTCTTTCACAAGGTTCATCCATGCTGTAGCATGGATTAGTATTGCATTCCTTTGTATTAGCAAATTATAAGATAATATATGGACATATAAGATATGATATGAGTGTGTGTGTGCTCAGCCACTCAGTTGTGTCTGACTCTTGCAACCCCATGGTCTGTAGCCTGCCAGGCTGCTCCGTCCATGGGATCTCCCAGGCAAGAATACTGGAGTGGGTTGCCATTTCCTCTTTCAGAGGATCTTCCTGACCCAGGGATTGAGCCCAAATCTTCTGCATCTCCTGCAGTGGCAGGCGGATTCTTTACCACTGAGCCACCAGGGAAGCCCATTGTATGCACATATCACATTTCATTTAATCTTTCATCTGGTAATGAACATTGAGTATTTTGATTATTTTCACTTTTTTTGCTTTCATGAATATTGCTACTACAACATTGATGTATAAGTTCCTTTGATGTCATGTGTTTTCATACCTAAGTTTATACCTAGGAGTGGAATTGCTGGGTAATAGAACTTGATATTTAACCCTTTAAGGGCCTGCCAGACTATTTTTCAAATTGGCTGCACCATTTTACATACACAGCAGTAATGTGTGAGGGTTCCAAGTTTTACACAGCTTTGCCAACACTTCTTATTGTTTATCTTTGTAACTGTATCATGGCCATCCTTATCTTTTAAATGGTATCTCATTGTGGTTTTGATCTGTATTTTCTTAATGAATAAAGGCATTAGGCATGTCTTCATGTACTTATTGGCCATCTGTATATATTCTTGGGAGAAACGTCTGTGCAGCTCCTTTGTCCATTTTTAATTGGAATATTTGGTATTTTTATTACTGAATTGTAAGAGTTAATCATATATTCTAGGTATGTGTCATCAGATGTATGATTTAAAAATATTTTCTCCCATTCTTTGGGTTGTCTTAATTTTGCCGATCAAGGCTATGGTTTTTCCTGTGGTCATGTATGGATGTGAGTTGCACTGTGAAGAAGGCTGAGTGCCGAAAAATTGATGCTTTTGAAGTGTGGCGTTGGAGAAGACTCTTGAGAGTCCCTGGGACTGCAAGGAGATCCAACCAGTCCATTCTGAAGGAGATCAACCCTGGGATTTCTTTGGAAGGAATGATGCTAAAGCTGAAACTCCAGTACTTTGGCCACCTCATGCGAAGAGTTGATTCATTGGAAAAGACTCTGATGCTGGGAGGAATTGGGGGCAGGAGGAGAAGGGGATGACCGAGGATGAGATGGCTGGATGGCATCACTGACTCGATGGACATGAGTCTGAGTGAACTCCGAGAGATGGTGATGGACAGGGAGGCCTGGCGTGCTGTGATTCATGGGGTTGCAAAGAGTCGGACATGACTGAGCGTCTGAACTGAACTGAACTGAACTTTCTTGATGGTAACCTTTGCATCAAAAAAGTGTTTATTTTTGATGACATACAATTTATTTGTGTGTGTGTGTGCTTTTGACAACATATCTAAGGAAGCTTTAATCCAGTATCCTCAAGACATACACCTTTGTTTTTTCATAAAATTTTATAGTGTTAGATCTTAACTTTGAGATCCATTTTGAGTTAGGTTTTGAATGCAGTATGGTAGAAGTCCAACTTCATTCCTTTGCATGTGGATATTCAGTTACCTCAACACCATTTCATAGAAATATTGATGAAAATATTGATCAACACAATTTGATGAAAATTTTGAATTAATTTGACACTTCTGTCTAAAATCAAGTCAACATAAATGTGAGGCTTTATTTCTGGACTCTAGATTTGGTTCATTCATATGTATGTCTGTTCTTATGCCAGTACCACACTGTTTTGGCTATAGCTTTTTACTAAGTTTTGAAATAAGGAAGTGTGAGTCTTCCCCTTCACTCTTTTTCAAGACCGTTTTGGTTATTCTGGATCTCTCACATTTCCATATGATTTTAAGATGAGCTTGTCAATTTTTTTAAGTAAGCCAGTGGGAGTTCTGATGGGAATTGTGTTGAATCTGTAGATCAGATGGAGAGTATTGCCATCTTAACAATCTATGAATACAGGGTATTGTTCATTTTATTTAGATTTTCTTTTACTTGTTTTAACAATGTATTTCTAAGTACTGGCTAGTCTGAGGGAGTACCCTCTGTCCCCAGTCAGAAATGTTCTCAAGATGTTAAACATCAAAGACAAAAACGGTTTTATGTCAGTTACATGTGGAAGGTAAAAAATAATACAAATGAATGTAAAGCAAAACAGAAACAAAGTCACATGTCTAGAGAACAGACTTGTAGTTACCAAAGGGGAGAGGAAGTGGAGAGGAACAAGTTAGGGCTATGGGATTAATAGATATAAACTACTATATATAAATAAATTAGCAACATACTGTATAGCACAGAGAATTTTACCCTTATCTTGTAATAATTTATAATCCCATATAACCTGCAAAAATACTGAATCACTATGTTGTACACATAAAACAAACATAATATTGTAAATCACCTATACTTCCAATAAAAAATAATGAAAAGATGTCAAACATCATAATATACAGAAAATTGTAAAATGTAAACAATACAAAGTCTAACTTTAGAGCCCATACTTCTAAACATTCTCCAATATTACCTCTTCTAATCTATAATTAGTGAGGAATTACCAAAAAATTATATTAAAACATTGCAAGAGGTATTACAAACACATACCTCTTCCTACTCTTGAAAAATACGAGATTGATCAGTTGCATTATAAGTGTATTCAATGGCATAATTGAATATTGTTCCAAAGAGAAGTAGCTATGAAAGTCAGAACATTACCAAAAAAAATAGAGAGAGAGAGAGAAGCAACTGAAATGTTGATGGGTAATCAAAGCAATTAGAACAGAAATTGTTCTTATGTAATGAAATGAAAGAACACATGCTTCCAAATAAGACAGACTTGAATTCGGATTTTGTTTTTCCCACCAGCTAGTTGGGTGTGTTATTACACTGCTCTGGGTTGTGGTTCTATCCTCTGTAAAATGCAGTGGTAATAGTGGGTGAGGGATTTTCTGGCAGTCCGGCGGTTAGGATGCCACTCTTCCACTTCCAGGGGCATAGGTTGGATTCCTGGTCAGGAACTAAGATCCAGCATGACTTGCCTGGCAGGGCAAAAAGAAAAGAGTAATCGTGGCCACAAAACTGTAGCTGTGTGTACAGCTGACCAAAAATTCGATCTCAAGTTTGACACAAAAACCAGGTTAACTACCTTTGAGAAAGTTACACTCTGAGGGAGATAGAAATGTCAGTGGACACTTAAGCTGTGGCAAGTGGCTAAAATACTGAACAAATACAGAGACCATTTATTTTTGCTTAGAAGCAGATAAGACACATACTCAAAAAATTCAGTCTTGCATTTTTTCATTTCCTAAGGTGCTAGTCTGTGAGTGCCTAATTTTAATTTTTCACTGGAGGGAGACTATTTTGAAATTAAATATTAGGAAATGTAAAAGGTTAACCATATTTCTTTGTTCTCAGCTTAAATTCCAAAATAGCCTTAGTGTCATTGCTTTTTTAAGGCAAGTTTTTACATAATGCCACTTTATTAAAGATAATGAAGTGAAAAGGAATAAATAAAAGAGTTTTTGGATAATATTTTTGGCAAAACAGATCATATGAGTCAGTATATGCTGAGAGTAAGGAATGGCCATTCTAAAATAAACGAAATCTTGGGTTCAGTGCCAGAAATTTGATACTAAAATACGCCTAGGTATATGACTGTCAGGGGCAAGCCTTTACAGACAAAAGGATCTTAAAATACATGTTGGAAGACAGATGTTGCAGAAAACAATTGTCATCAATTCTAGTCAACTGGTTTTTACTGATCAACAATTCCATACTTCTGTTTCAGGCTCAGGCTTCAAGATGAAAAACTCTCCTTTAAAAATGAAAAGAAGAAAAGTTAAGAAATGGCAAATTGAAGAACAGAGACTCAAGTAAAACACACAAAGGCAAGTTACTGCTGTCAACTTATTGGAATGCTATGTTTAAATACTTCATAAATATTTAGAAGAATTGTGTATTGAACAAAATCAATGAACTTTATTATGCATGAAAAGGAGGATTCAGACATAAATGACTGAGGACCTGATTATTAGATATGCAACACGGTTACCTGGGCTTCCTTTGTGATTTAGATGGTAAAGAATCTGCCTGCAATTAAGGAGACCTGGGTTCCATACCTGGATCGAGAATATCCCCTGGAAAAGGAAATGGCTATCCACTCCAGTATTCTTGCCTGGAGAATCCCATGGACAGAGGAGCCTGGCAGGCTACAGTCCGTGGGGCTGCAAAGAGTTGGGCATTATGGAGTGACTAACACAGACACATACACGTGATTACCTAATAAATTATCAGCATTTAATTAATTCATTCTCTCCTTCTTCCATTCTTCCATCTGTCCACCCATCCATGAATTCATTCATTTGTTCATTTAGCTTTTAGCTTTCTAATCCTCCCAGACAAAGTAAGTTTAGCTGCTATTCTTCATGACCTCATCAGAAACATTTCACAGTAGATATACAATAACTCAGTGTGAGTCTCTCACATATATGGAACTTAGCAAAGAAAACTTAGACCTCACAAAAGAGACATCTCTGACTCTCAGGACTAAAACCACCAGAGGGCTCGAGGTGGGGTGGGTATTTTTCATAGGAAATGGACCAATATTTGCTTGGGAAGGAGAAAAGTTGCTGATGCTTTGGGTACCATGGCTTACAGAGTGTTTTTGCAGAGAGCTGCCATACTCTTTTAAATTTAAATTCCCCCTAGGCAATGGTGGGTCCACTAATTCTGCTAAAATGTACCTTTAGCCTTTAGTGCTGTGGTAGTTGTGATGTGCCACGTTATGGCTGAGCATTAGTGGCATTTACAGGGATGTGTGCTTGAGAAATAGGTCCCGTGTTACTTATTCCTTGATAGCTAGATTGGAGCAATAGCACATCCAGTCCTAGGCAGAGTGCCTGGCTCCCCAGGGTGTACACCAAGTAGAACTGCTTTCCTTTCTAAGTCATCTTTTATTTGCTCAATCTGCTCTCATTCCTCCTCCATTTCAATAAATTCAGTATCGTGGTACAGTATTCTGTAGCAGTTTTCATTGTTTAAGCTATGTTTCTTAACAAAGGCTCTCACTTACTACGATGAAAAAGCATTCGGAAATCGTTTTGGAAATTATAAGCAAAAAGCACGTCAGGGTTAAAGTTTATTGAAAATGAGTATATCAAAGATATCTGCAGTTTGATATCTGTAGATTTCCTTTCCATGATTCATGATGTAATGCAAATATATAAAAAGTTATTGATACAAAGCATTTTATATGGTGATTGCTTGTAAACATGCCACATATTAAAAGCTACAAGGGGAAATTAAAGAGATAGAAATGCTACCTGAGAATATTTAAATGTGGAAATTAAAGTGGTAGAGATGTTCCCTGAGAAGGCTGGATGGCAGGATTTCATAAGCTGCCAGTATCATTTGAGTTCTCAGTTTAGGAGGTCCATTGAGTCAATATTATCAGTTCAATCTGTGTCAATGTGACTGATTAGTATTATGCGAACTCTCAAGAGACACATTTAAGCCAGTTTGCCAAAGTTTTCATTTAGTATGGGACCAGAAATTACATGGATATCTGCCACCCTGGTTACCTCCTTGCTCATATAAACATAGCAGTGAGGTCAAAGCAGCCATCAAGATACCTGTGGACCAAACAAATTCAGTACAAAGGAAATGACACAAGTGGTCAGAGCTTTGGGAGACAATATAGTGATGTTTAAGACACTACCTCAGTTCAAATATGGACTTTGCTACTAACTAGCTGGGACCCTGGACAAATTGCTTATCCTCTGTATGTCTCAGTTGCCTCATCTGAATAAAACGGGGTAATAGTGGTAACTACTTCAGGATGTTGTTTTGAGGATGAAATGACCTAGTGCAGTGTAGAAAGTGCTTATAACATTACCTGGTACATAAGCCATACTGTATATGTGCTCATCATTTGAATTCATTCTGAGAAGCATTTCAGGCAGAAATGAAGAAAACTAGCTAGCTCTCTGTGACCACCCTCTCTTAATGACCCTCTCTTAATGTTTCATTTGTGCTGGGTCCTGTGGCTTTTTGTCCTGCTTGATAGGTGTGGATAATTACCAAAATGTTTCTCTTGGTTCTCCTTTTACCAGGCTTCATGTGGAAACCTTTCATCCCTTATAAGTAATTTCTTATGTAGAGTAATCCAATTGAGTAGATAATTTTATATTACACTCTATACTCACCTTTGTTGTTGTTTAGTTGCTAAGTCGTGTCTGATTCTTTGGATGGTAGCCCACCAGGCTTCTCTGTCCATGGGATTTCCCAGGCACGAATACTGGAGTGGGTATTCACCTTCTAGCTCTCTTTATTATTTTTTTACAGCTCTCTTTTTGAATTTTGAAGTACTTCTCTTATTTTCTTTAGTTAAGAGACTTTCATATCCTGCCTTATGACTTTGATTTGCAAGACATTCTTTCTACTTATGAATTCTTCAGATAAACTGGTTTAATACAGCTTATGTGAATTTTGCAAGTCCATGTCTTAGGGATTTGATAATGCTAGTGGTGATAATGAAGATGACATGATGACAATAACAATATTAGCACTATCTTTTATTGAATCTTTGCTGTGTACCTGGCTTCATATTAATGCTTCCTATATTAGTTCATGAAATGTTAATAATAAACTCATGAACTAGGTACTGTTTATCTTCGGTTTATACATGAAGATGCTGTGAATAGAGAGGTTAAGTAACTTGCTCGACATCACACAGGTAATAAATGGCAAAACCTAGATTCTATCCTGAGCTAGAACTCCAAGGTCAGTGTTCTCAGTGATGATGCTGATAGATTCTCAAATAATGCCACCCCCTCATCCTTGCTTTCAGCTGCATTTGAACCACCAACTAAGAGCAAACAAGAAAACACTCTCTACATTTTTCTGAGGTGATATTAAAGAGAGAATCAAATTCAAGGGAGACCTAAATGATCCTTCACACATACTAACACAGATATGGGTCCTTAGGCTAATTAAAAACCTAGCATTATGTTGAAATCAGTCTTTATAACTGAAAGTATATGGAACTATGTGAAATGATAGTATTTTGATGCATTAGCATCAAAATATACCCAGGCATCTTTGGAATTGTTTCCTGAAATGTGTATTTTGAAAGTTTCCATCTATGGAATATCCCATCATGTGGTTTAAGCCATAATTATCAGTCATTTTCTATACAAAGGATATTTGGAAAGTTCCTCATTCAGGACTATATTCATGTCTCCAGGTCTCTGCTTTATCTCTTCCATTTCAGTCTCTGATGCTGCCTCTCCACTTAATTACTCAAAAATTAAAATCCTGCATGATACACTGAGGTCTTTGGAAAAACAGTTGTCTGAGTTTGTTTTAAAGTAGCAAGGTGAGCAAGATACAGGAAGGGGGCAAATATGCTTCAGGCCAGCCTAAATTCAATGTACTGGTATTGGTATAGGACTTCTCTGTCTTATTTCAATATTTAATTAATTTCAGGGGATTACATTGTTTATAATTCCTAATTAGGCCTACTGGCCTTCACTATTGTTCTCTTGTCTCTAATCAGAAATCATTTGTTTCGGGAGCTATGCAGAGTGGAGTTAGACGAGGGCTTTTAGAACATTCTATAAATTGGATTCTGTATATTTGTAAATTATGCTGATAAGCACTTTTGTAGCACAATGAGGTCAAGACAGTCTCATCGAAAATGGCCTTTTCGTGCTGTACTCAAGCCAAAAAGGGAAAAGATCATAAAGGTACTATGTTATGTTTGCAAAAGAAATTCAATGCAGGACAGTGGTTACTTTTTGACAGTGGTTACTTTCAGCCAATCTTAAAGCGACTAAATGAAATAAATTCTCAAAAGGTACAGAATAAAGATATATTTATGAAAAACATATTGTATGAAAATATATAATGTTACATGCTATAAAGCACAGAGAAATATTAAGATACAGTTCATGATTTTAAAGAATTTGTAATTTAAAAGAGAGACTAAAGATACGCATGCAATTAATCAAATAGAAGAAGACAGAATATAAATGCCCTTTGTCAGAGGCACAGTTTGGCCTAAAAGAACATAGCTGGATTGAATTTATCTACTAAAATTTAATTCATTCATTTAACTGCTATTTATTGAGTGCCTACTATGTGCCAGGTCTGGAGATATAGCCCTTGCTACCAAGGGATGCTGATTTTCGGAAATGAAATTCTTGAATAATTTTCAGGATACAGGGTAAAAAATGGAAGTAGCTTTAGCTTTGGAGTTTAAAAATACCGAATCAAAACCTGGCCCTATCAATTATTCATTGGGTGACTTAAGCAAATAATTTATAATCCTTTTAGCTTTACTGCAGAAATTAGAGGGTCATCTTTGATTCTCTCTTCCAATTTCATCCTAAATAAAGGTAATCAACAAATCAGTCTTTCACTGTTCCTTGAATGTTTTCCATCCTCCCCATGTTTTTATCCCCAGTCCAAAGTCTTGCCCTCATGATTTGTTTGTGGATTCCATACCTTAAATTAGGTTTGGATTAGTTTTGTTTACAGACTCTAAATTACTTTTGCTCTTCCCATATCATTTTTCTTCAATCTATCACGCATGTTGTAACCAAAGCAATCTTTTTAACACTTTTCCCCGAGTATAACAGTCCTCTCTTCAAAACTCTTCAGTCTTGTCTCATCACCCAGGAAATTCAAGTCTGTATTTCTTAGGAAGTAAGACCTTTAGTGAGCTGAACTCTGCTTACATTTTTAACCACACATGCCAATCTTCCTCCATATCCACCCTATGTTTCTCTAACCACCGGCATGCTTTATGCCTGTGTACCTTTGCTCACGCTATTTTTTTTGTTTTTTTTTGTTTTCCTGGCTGCACCACACATGGGATCTTAGTTCCCCAGGGATTGAACTGTTCCCCTGTCCCCTGCATTGGGAGTGTGGAGTCGCAACCAAAGCAATTTTTTTTTTAATGCCAAAGTTTGAAATTTCATCCTCATTCTCACTTCACCAATCCTATCTAGAAAACTTTAAAATTTTATTGTGCCTTTGATCCTTTACTCAAATGCAATCTTCTTTACAGAGCATTCCTTGATGATATGGGCACAGGTAATGTTTTCATTCTTTAGTACTCACACAGCATATTGTATGTATCTATGTTTTATGTGTTTTATGTATATAAATACATATTTTATGTATAATGCATATGTTGGCACAATACATTATAATGTCATTATCCTTATATATACCAATTGTCTCAGAAAGACTGAACAACTGAGAAAAAGACAAGGCCCGTCACCTTTGAATTCTCACTTCTAATGTAATGTCTACCAAGGCAGGTTGTGCAATGAATATTTATTTTAGTAATGAAGTTTCGGGAAAAGTGGAAAGAACCAAGTGCCTTGTGGAAGAGATGGTATTTAAGGCCTTGAAAAACTTCTGAAATATTTTATGAATTAAAAAAAATATAATTTGGGGATGTCTAGTATTTATATATATATATATATATACACAAATAAATATTATATATATCTTCATCATCTTCCCTTTACTGCTTAAGTATTTTGCCAGAAAAACTGTCTTTTCCATTCAAGGTCCTGGATGCAGTACTCTGAGCATGGTGAAGACTTATTAAGTAGGTTAATAGTCTGATTTAAAGAAGCATTTTCCTCATGTCTCTTTAAAAAAGGTACCATTCTGATTCTCTGCTACTATGTGATATTTGAAAATGCCTGACTTTTTAGCTGAGTCATATTAGGTATACTATACAATACCTAATATCAAATAAAATGCTGATATTCACTCTATATATTTAATTTCTCCTGAACATGCTAAAAAATATGTAAGTAAGTAGGCCTTTGATCATCAGTAGAATATATGTGATAACCCTGGGTACCTCACTGCTATTCAGTTTAGCTCTCCCTGGGCAGATAACCTGAGTCTGGCTGTAAAAGTATTAACTTGGGCATCTTTCCAATGCAAATCATGTCTATTTCAGGTTATCAATGATGGTTATGCTCTTAAGTATTCTGGCAGGTTTCTTATCTGAATTTTGAAATAGAATTAACAATACCTTCTGGGATATTCCATTCCTTACTAGTGCATGTTTCTACTTAAGTACTACTTAAAGTACTACTTACATTCCTTTAAAATTACAGATAAGGGACTTTCCTGGTGGTCTGGTGGTTAAGACTTCCCCTTCCAAAGCAGAGGGTGTGGGTTTGATCCCTTGTTGGGGAACTAAGACCACACATGCCTGGAATCCAAATAGCAAAAACAAAACAGAAGCAATATTGTAACAGGTTCAATAAAGACTTTAAAAATGGTCCATATAGAAACAATCTTAAAAAATTAATTAATACAAAAAATTTAAAATGTAGAGATGAAAACCCACTGACACCAAAAAAAGATATTATGAATATCTTTATTCATATCATATGAATATCATATTCATATTCATATGAATATCTTTATTCAGAAACCCAGAACATAGTGGCTGGCAAAAGACAAGGAAATCTATACTTTTGCAGTCTACTTTAGGATAAATATTCCCTTCATTTTAAACCACGTTTTCTAAAATAAATCTTATTATTTTGGCAGCACATCATGGTTAGGAGACAGAGAAGTCAGCTTTGGAGGCTTCGTTGAGTTTTCTTTTTTCCACAAGAAAGAGAACTTATGAAGGAACCTCTGCTGCCTGGAGATCTTCCCTTATAAACCCCTGCATAATAAAGTTATTGGCTAAATTCGAGGAGCTCAGCAAAGCAGCTCAGTATTCTTGCCTGAAAAGTCCCATGGACAGAGGAGCCTGGCCAACTACAGTCCAAAAGGTCGCAAAGAGTCAGACACCACTGAGCGACTGAGCACATAGGCACACACACAGGAAGCGTCTAAAGGAAACATCGTTGAGTGCAATCCTGTAGTATTGGAGATGCAGCTATAGATATATAGCCATAATTATGTGTGGGTGGTAATCCACATGAGGATTAGGAAGGCAAACTGGAAGGAGGGGCTAGCTTGCTTTCATCGCTTTCCTCCTGTCAAAACCTGAAGGTTTCCTCTCAACCTTTGGGTGTCTGTACTTTGGGAGTTTTCAGCGGGATTCTCAGCCCATCGACCCGCTCTAAGCTAAGCCAGACGGCCTGATGGACAGCTACCTCATGTTCGTGGTACACCCTCGGACCCACGCTCCTTCTCACAACTCTATCCGCCTTGGAGCCTGAGCTGGTGGAGGTGCGAGGAGAGGCTCAGAAAGAGCGGTGGGGACGACCCCTTTCCGAATGCCTTTGCAGCTGCCAAAGAGTAGCCAACAAGCGCCAGATTTACGTGCACTTTGAAAGAAGCATCTCCACCATTGGCTTTCCGAGCGGCGCTGTCGCTAGGGAGCGGCGGGCGGGCAGGGCAAGCCGAGACCCGGGAGCAGCCCGGTCGGGTGTTCCCTTCACTTGGGCGAGAGCGCCGCCGCGGGCGGGCGCGGACACGCACGCACACGCGCGCTCCCCGCGGGTTCGAGCCCCGCAGCCCCGGTCCGCTCGAGGGCGCCCCCGGGCGCGTGCTTTAAGCAGAGCCGCACCTCTCAGCTTGCCGCCCGCCCCCTGATTCCTGCCGCCGCCGCCCGGAGGAGAAAGGAAGCGGGAGCCTACGCTCCAGGTCCCCCGGCGCGGGCGCTGCGGAGAGCTGCGGGCTTGGGGAGGAGGAGGAGAACGCGGTGAATGAGTGCCCGCCTCGCTTCCGAGTTGTGTGAGTTGGCGGCGCCGCGCCCCAGCTTCCGGCTCTCGGAGCCCCACGCGCTCGCTGCTCCCGCAGCTGCAGCCCACGCCCGCGCCCGGAGCCCCAGCTCACAGCTCCGGGGGAGCCCAGGCTCCCGAGCTCCTGGCCCGGCCCCAGTCCAGCGGAAAGCAGGGGTGTCCCCCGGCAGAGGCGCACGGTCGCACCCTCTCCCGCTTCCTCCGTGGCCCTTCGGTCTCTCCATGGCCTCGCATCAGCAATCCCGGATCCAGGCTTACCTGGAGAAGAACAGGATCGGTCCGCTGTTTGAGGTGAGGCGCTGGGGTGCGGGCGGTCCCGTTTGTCTTAGGAAGAAGGGGTGCAGAACACCCCAGAGGGAAGTACGGGGAGAGAAGGGAGACACCGGAGGGGCGCCCCCGTGGCCCCGCTTCTCTGGCATTTGCTCTGCCCGGGCCAGGTGTCCTGGAACGCGGCCGCGCGGTCACCTTTTCGGTTACCTGGGCGCGGACAGGTGAACTCTGGGAGGGCCAGCCTGACCCAGGCAGGGATAGTTTGAGGTGTCTGACTGTCCTGTACCGCTCACCACATGCACAGGGCCCCTGACAGGCTGAGACGGATGGATGTACACACTCAGTCTTACACACGCTCACTTTTTTCCTGGAATTCACACTGTCTTGCGCGTTGCTTTCTCTTTTTTTCCTGTTCCAAATGTGGGCAGTAGTAGAACCCGAAAAAGGTGGAGGAGGTGCTTAGCAGTGGGATGCTATAAGGTTAACCGGGAGAAAACTGAATTGATAGGGAGTAGGTTTCAGCAGGTGCGGGCGTGTTGAATGAAATTGTCCAGCTGAGGCGCTGACATTGGTCTCTGGATGGGGAAAAAAAAAAAAAAAAAAGAAGCCCTTTGCATTGCAGCCCCTACCTGTGCTGGGGTGGGGATAGGGGGAAGAAAAGGGGGCGGAGAAAGGTTCGGGAAAAGCACACGCATATTTATGGGAAGAAGACGTGGGACTCTGAGCTGTTTTTTTCTCGCCATCAGAGGACTGATGACAAAATACTGTAGAGCGGGAGAACAGGAGAGAATGACTGAAAGCCGACAGGGGCAGAGCGTCCCGCCGATGGCCAGGGCTCTGGGCAGCTGCAGAGACCGGCCGGGAGGGGGTCCCCACGGCCCCCGTGCTCTCTGGTTCAGCCGGCCAGTTGGGCACCGACCTGCTGTGAGAGGATGTGGGGAGGGGGTCGAGATTCCCCACTCCCCACAATAAACCCCAAAACATTGTGGTCATTTTTGAATTTTACATGACCACGGTGTTTTAAGACTGAAACGCGGCAAGAGGAAGAGCTAAGCGGAGGATGGAACACCTTGGCTAGGACAGATGAAAGGAGAATGACAACTGCAGGAAAAACAAGGATGCAAATTAATGTCCCATCACAAAAAGGGAGCAGACAAGGGTGTGATCATAACGGGTTTCACATTACCAAGATTTTCAAGATCTCTTATTTTTCTGACCAACTTTTAAGTTAACGATGTACTGTCTTGAGATATGCAAGCATTATTTCAACCCAAACTCATTGTTGTAGAGTATTCATAAAGTCCTACAGTATATATATTGATTCTTGTTTTTGCCAAAAGTGTGAACAAAGGAAGTCCACAAAAGCAGAGTATTAATAGAATATTAACTGAATTGCTGGAGCTACTTGAATTCCTTTCTTTGCCTTTAGTCTAAAGATTAGAGACTATATACAATTTTGTATATATATATTAAATTATGTATATACATATACTAAATATACCTACATATATTTAAAGGAGAAACATAATAACCCTCTGTGGCACAGTTGATTACATCAAAAGAAACATAAATACATTTGGAGTGTTCTCTAAAATATAAAGTATAGTTTTTAATAGATGCTGTTGGTGTTTGTTAACTTTTAAAATTCCCCAGATTCTCTACAAGTGATAATAATAGAGTTTGGAATATATGTAAATGTTCTACATAATTAGGAAATAGATACAACTTGGTTTTTATTAAATGTTCACATTTTCAGGCACTGACTAGCTAATTCCACTGATAAATTGTAAGTGATGGTAAAGTTGTGTCATGAAGTGTTAGACCTCCTCACTAAAAAACAAACAAGGACAGAATTATACACTTTGTATTTTATTGATTTGGGGGAGTAACATATTACATATATTCCTCTATTAGCTTGGATTACAGTTTGAGTAGTTAATTTTTTAAGGTTCATATGCACTCTAAGTGATTAAAGGGAGAAAATGGATAAGTTCTCTTCTATTTGAAGAAGAGTTTCTTATGCAACAGTTTTTTTTTTTTTAATCATGAGAGAGCTTAGTTTTTGAGAGTAGAATTACATATACTTTACAAAACTGGAAAATCTCCTCATACTAGAAAATTAGTGAAACTAGTGTAAAATGGACATATTGATCTATCATTCTTCTCAAAGCTCTCAGGACTTTAGTTAATGGTGCTCATAAAAACTACTTCAGGAGATCAGAACAGGAGCTGAGGCATCTGAATGTAGTAGAAAGTAGAACAAAGGACTGTCACATATTTAATTCTTGGGCCACATTGTAAGAAACAATGATATAAGCTAAAGTCTCCATTTACCAATCACAGATTGAAATCGTTAGGTGATGCCAGGTTTTATTATCTGTGCTTTGTTGTGATTTGTGTGTGTGTGTGTGTGTTGAGACACTGGAGTTGGTGACATAGGCTTACTTTAGTTTTGAAAATATACAGAACCAGACAGAACCTTCCCTTTAAAGATCTTGTTAGGACTGTTTTAAGAAAACACATTGGAGTGAGACACTTTAAAGACAGCACATGAATGTTACTTAAAACAATAGCAAGGGTAACATATACTGGTTGTGAGAACACTTGTATCTTTTTTTTAACCTGTACAGGTTATTTACTTAGTTAATTTCTTACTTAGTTTACTTATTTCTAACATTTTGTCACTGAAAATTATTGGTTGGGATGGTGCTCAGGGCAGTCGTATATCTTGGTTCAAGCATGGTCACACTCACAAAGTCACACTCACACGTGTGTGACTGACACGCACAAGTGTGGGAAATCCTACACCATGTAAAATCACTTGTATGTGGAATCTAAAAAAGAAAAATGATACAAATGAACTTATTTACAAAACAGAAATAGATCCACAGATGTAGAAAACAAATGCATGATTACCAAAGGGGGAGAGGGGGAGGGAGGGATTAATTAGGAGTTTGCAATCAACAGATACACACCACTGTATATAAAAGAAACAACAAGCTATATAGCACAGAGAACTCTACTCAATATCTTGTAACGACCCATAATGGGAAAGAATTTGAAGAAGATTATATATTCATATATATATATATATATATATACACATAGTCATACGAATCACTTTGCTGTGTACCTGTGTACATTGTAATCAACTATACTTCAGTTTAACAAAGCAGTGGTAACAAGGCCACCCCTGTAATAAAATCCATGCCAAGAGACATCATAATGAAATTTCTAGGGAAAAAAGGAGATTAAAATCTTGAAAGCAGCCAGAGAAATGCAACACTGTCCCTATAGAGGAAAAAACAATTAGAATGACACCAGATTTGTCATCATACCCATGGAGGTCAGGAGGCAATGGAACAGTATTTTTCAAGTGCTGAAAAAATATAAAAAGAATCTAGAATTCTATAGAGAAAACATCCTTCAGAAATAAAAGGGAAACCAAGAGAATTTGTCATCAGCAGTCCTTCTTGAAAAGTACGGCTAAAGGAATTTCTCTAAACAGAAAGGCAATGATAAAAGAAGGAAGTTTAGAACATCAGGAAAGAGAAAGAACATGGAGAGAGCAAAAATACAAATGAGTACAGATAATACAAAAATGAGTACAGGTAATACCTTTTCCTTCTCCTCTTGAATTTACTAAATTATGTATGATTGAAGTTCTAATTATGACAATGCCAGATGTGGTTCTAAATGTATATAGAAGAAATACTTAGAGAATTGTATTATTAATATAATCAGGGAAGAGAAAAGGGGTACAAAGGAGGTAAGGTTTCTGTTCTTTACTTGAGCTGGTAAAATGACAACACCTGTTGATTAATTCTGCATGTATAATATAATATGTAGTATGTACATGTGTGCTCAGTTTCTTAGTTGTGTCTGACTCTTTGTGACCCTATGGACTATAGCCCACCAGGCTCCTCTGTCCATGGAGCTTCTCCATGTAAGAATATGGGAGTGGGTTGCCAATTCCTCCTCCAGGGGATCTTCCCAACCCAGGAATTGAACCTTAGTCTCTTGCGTCTCCCATATTGACAGGCAGATTCTTTATGTAACACTATACCACCTGGGAAACCTCAGTTCAGTTCAGGTCAGTTACTCAGTTGTGTCCGACTCTTTGCAACCCCTTTAACTAAGCATGCCAGGCCTCCTTGTCCATCACCAACTCCCGGAGCCTACCCAAACTCCTTTGAGTCGGTGATGCCATCCAACCATCTCATCCTCTGTCACCCCTTCTCCTCCTGCCCTCAATCTTTCCCAGCATCAGGGTCTTTCCAAATGAGTCAGCTCTTCGCATCAGATGGCCAAAGTATTGGAGTTTCAGCTTCAAAATCAGTCCTTCCAATGAAAACCCAGGACTGATCTCCTTTAGGATGGACTGGTTGGATCTCCTTGCATTCCAGGGGACTCTCAAGAGTCTTCTCCAACACCATAGTTTAAAGCATCAATTCTTTGGCACTCAGCTCTCTTTATAGTCCAACTCTCACATCCATACATGACTACTGGAAAAACCATAGCCTTGATTAGATGGAGCTTTGTTGCTTTGAATATACTATCTAGGTTGGTCATAACTTCCTTCCAAGGAGTAAGTGTCTTTTAATTCCATGGCTGCAGTCACCATCTGCAGTGATTTTGGAGCCCCCCAAAATAAAGTCAGCCACTGTTTCCACTGTTTCCCCATCTAATTGCCATGAAATGATGGGACCAGATGCCATGATCTTAGTTTTCTGAATGTTGAGCTTTAAGCCAGCTTTTTTACTCTCCTCTTTCACTTTCATCAAGAGGCTCTTAAGATCTTCACTTTGTGCCATAAGGGTGGTGTTACCTGCATATCTGAGGTTACTGGTATTTCTCCTGGCAATCTTGATTCCAGATTGTGCTTTCTCCAGCCCAGCGTTTCTCATGATGTACTCTGCAAATAAGTTAAATAAGCAGGGTGACAATATACAGCCTTGATGTACTCCTTTTCCTATTTGGAAACAGTCTGTTGTTCCATGTCCAGTTCTAACTGTTGCCTCCTGACCTGCATACAGATTTCTCAAGAGGCAGGTGAGGTAGTCTGGTATTCCCATCTCTTTCAGAATTTTCCACATTTTATTGTGATCCACACAGTCAAAGGCTTTGGCATAGTCAATAAAGCAGAAATAGATGTTTTTCTGAAACTCTCTTCCATGATCCAGTGGATGTTGGCAATTTGATTTCTGGTTCCTCTGCCTTTTCTAAAGCCAGGTTGAACATATGGAAGTTCATGGTTCACGTATTGCTGAAGTCTGGCTTGGGGAATTTTGAACATTACTTTACCAGTGTGTGAGATGAGTGCAATTGTGCGGTAGTTTGAGCATTCTTTGGCATTGCGTTTCCTTGGGATTGGAATGAAAACTGACCTTTTCCAGTCCTGTGGCCACTGCTGAGTTTTCCAAATTTGCTGACATATAGAGTGCAGCACTTTCACAGCATCATCTTTTAGGAGTTGAAATACTATGGCAAGTAAAAAATCTATACAATAAGATGGCCTCAAAAAATATAGGTGAATAAAAAAGAAATTAAAAAAAATGTGAAAATAACCCACAGGAACAGGAAAATGGAGGAAAAAAAAAGAACAAACAGAAAAAAAACAAAACAGGGCAGGCTTTGGTCCTAATATGTCAATAATTGGATGCAAATGGTCTAAATATACCAGTTAAAAGATAGATTGTCAGAATGGATTAAAAACACGATCCAACTAAATGCTATCTCTAAGAAACTCATTTCAAATATAAAGATATAAGCAGGATACAAGTAAAAGGGTGGAAAAAATATGCAGACATCCAGAGAAAGCAGGCATGGCTATGTTAATGTCAGATAAAATAGACTTTGGGGAATAGAAAATTACCAGAGACAGGAATTGTCATTGCATAATAATAGAAGGGTTAACCCACCAAGAGAAAGAGCAATCCTGAGTGTGTATGTACTGAGCAGCAGAGTTACAAAATGTATGAAGCAGAAACTGATAGAACAAAAAAGAGAAATAAACAAATCTGTAATTATAGTTCAAGATTTCCAAACCCCTCTCTTGACAATTGAAAGAAAAACTTGACAGGAAATCAGAAACGCTACAGGAGAAAGCAACAGCACATCAGACAACAGGATCTAGTTGACATTTTTAGACTGCTCTATGCAGCATCAGCAGAAAACACATTCTTTTCAAGTTCCATGGAATGCATAAAGAGACAGACCATTCCCTGAACCACAAAACAACCCTCAGTTGAAGTCATACAAATGTTTTCTCCATCACAGTGGGATAAAACTAGAAGTTAGTAACAGACAGAAAAGAGGAAAATTCCCCCAACACTGGGAAGCTGTACATCACACTTCTACCTAATCTACTAGTCAAAGAAGAAATCACAAGGAAATAAAAATACATCAAACCATGAAATGGAAGATATGTTAAAATTTGTGAGATGCAGCTCAAGCAGGGTGGAGAGGGAATTTTGTAACACTAAAATGCATATGATAAAAAAGTGGATGATGTGACTGACCTAAATAGGACTGCTCTTTCTATGCCATTCCTCTGTCCACTCCTCATAGTAGAGGACGGTCTATCCAATGAGAGAGAGGGCCCTTCTTCTGCAGTGAAGGATATGTGAACATCAGTAAGGTGATGACAGTGAGTATTTGTTCGTATATCATGTCTTGTATCTAGAAGTAGATCTTAAGTTCTTGAAGGTGGGAAACAAGTGCCTCCTGCTTTATTGTGTATCTACTCTAGCGTCTAGTGGAGCCCAGACTATAAATCAGGTGCTCAGCCAATGTTAAACAAAAGTTTGTTCAGTTTGTTTAATTGAATTAAACAAAACATTGAGTTGTGTATATTTTTCCTTTCTATGGAGAAAAAACATTGAAGATAGAACCAGCTAGCAAATACCATCTTGATGTATATTCCTTTAAGACCTAGAGCAAAATATCCCACATCCCATTAATTAACCCTTATGTACAGTGAATAACATATAATTATGTAATTACCTAATTCACTTTCAGCCATATTTTCCGCTTTTTAGTATCTGCTTCCTAGAGAGGGCCTGATAAATTAATTCACACCACTCTACAAGGCTTAGTGCATAACTCCGCCCTCTCTCAAGTGCATTTGCGTTTAACATGGAGGAAGATACGTGACAATGTTATGTTGTTGTTCAGTCTCTCAGTTGTATCTGACTCTTTGTGACTCCATGAATTGTAGCATGCCATGCTTTCCCTGTCCTTCACTATCTCCTGGAGTTCGCTCAAACTCATGTCCGTTGAGTCAGTGGTGCTGCCTAACCATCTCATCCTGCGTTGCCCCCTTCTCCTCTTGCCTTCAGTCTTTCCCAGCATCAGGGTCTTTTCCAATGAGTCAGCTCTTAGCATCAGGTGGCCAAAGTATCGGAGCTTTTGCTTCAGCATCAGTCCTTCAAATGAATTTTCAGGGTTGATTTCCTTTAGGATTGAGTAGTTTGATCTCCTTCCTGTCCAAGGGACTCCCAAGAGTCGTCTCCTCCAGTACCACAATTCAAAAGTATCAGTTCTTTGGCACTCAGCCTTCTTTTCGGTCCAGCTCTCACACCAGTACATGACTACTGGAAAAACCACAGCTTTGACTATATGGACCTTTGTCAGCAAAGAGGTATCTCTGTTTTTAATATGCTGTATGGGTTTGTCATAGCTTTTCTTCAAGGGAGCAAGTGTCCTTTAATTTTGTGGCTGCAGTCACTATCTACAGTGATTTTAGAGCCCAAGAAAATAAAATCTGTCACTGTTTCCTCTTTTTCTTCCTGTATTTGCCATGAAGTTATGCAACTGGATCCATGGTCTTGGTTTTTTGAATGCTGAGTTTTAAGCCAGCTTTTTCACTTTCCTCTCCCACCTTCATCAAGAGGCTCCTTAGTTCCTCTTTGCTTTCTGCCATTAGAGTGGTCACAACTGCATTTCTGAGGTTGTTGATAATTCTCATAGCAATCTTGTTTCTAGCTTGTGATTCATCTAGCCTGGCATTTTGCATGATGTACTCTGCATATAAGTTAAATAAGCAGGGTGACAATATACAGCAATAATACTGGAGTGGTTTGCCATCCCATACTCCAGGGGATCATGTTTTGTCAGAACTCTCCACTATCACCCATCTGTCTTGAGTGGCCCTGCAAGACATGTCTCATAGCTTCATTGAGTTATGCAAGCCCCTTCACCACGACAAGGCTGTGATCCATGAAGGGGGTGGTGGTAGGTATTCTACTAAATAGTTGTCAGTACATTTATGAATGAAGACAATCAGGACCAACCTGTTACATCTCAAAATTATGTTTATGTTTGAGTTATATTTTGTAGTAGGAATCTGGAAATGTTCTCAGCATTTTATGGGAGATTTCACTGTCTTAAAAATTCATCACAAGTTTGTCTTTTCAACAGCTATTAAATTCTTCAGTGCATCATGTTTGGAACTTCATTTCCACTCATTTGGTACTTACTGGATGCTGTATTACATACTGAGAAGTATAAATTTATATAAAAGGTTTCCTGTCCTCAAAAACTCCTGTATATTTATTAATAGAAAAGACTGATATACTTGGGACACTCTGAACCATTCTGTTCTGATAATTTTGCAGAAGCACACCTTGATTTTCTTGGTGCTTGGTCCACTTCATGCTCATCAATATATTCCATCATTATACTATAAGAAGTAAAAAATTCATATTTAAAATTCATTTAGAGATTAGTTTTCAAGAAATTTAGCCTTGAAATCGAGTATGTAAATCGAATAAGGTAAAGGGCAGATTTGTTAATAGAATAGCTTCTGTTATTATTTTTGTTCCTGAAAGTTCTTAGCAACAGAAAGACATCTAAACATGAATTAGTATTAGTATCAAATCATCTGATAGTTGGATAGTGCTCTATGTGAAATGCATTGATAGTTTTAGGTTGTAAGTTGTTCCTTTAACATAAGAAGATCAGTTTCTTTTTGAATTGTAACCTGCAGCATACAGGAGTGTATTCCCTCACTGTTTGAACCTATTGATCTAAATTCATAGTGATCAAGATATATTGAATTGAGAATGCATTTGATTTGCCTATACATTGAAATAACTTTTCTATTTGTATGGAGTGAACTCCATTGTATAAGACCTCATCGGTGCATGTCTTTGAGACATTAATTCACTACTCCTGTACTCCTAAGAATTCTCTCCGTAGGATCTAGTGTTGTTTTGGTTATTTCACCTTTTCCCAATACATTTTTTATTTCCCAAATATAATAACCATGTTAACATTGTATAAAATTATAATTTAAATCGCTACAATTAATTAAACAGAGTATTATTCTGACCGGAAATATTTCTGGAAACAAATATTTCTGGAAACATTCCCTAGTATCTTTCCTCTTAGTAATATAACAATGATATGAAAAACAACACTGTTAAAATACGCAGATGGAGATTTCTTCGGTGGTCCAGTGGCTAAGACTCCGCACTTGCAATGCAAAAGGCCCAGGTTCTATCCCTGGGCAGGGAATTGAGTCCCATGTGCCACACCTGGGAGTTTACATGCTGCAACTAAAAAGTCCATATGCCACAACTAAGACCCTGGACAGCCAGGTGAATAAATACTGAAATATAATATGCATATGTATATATATATGTTGTTGTTGTTCAGTTGTGAAGTCATGTTTGCTTCTTTGTGATCCCATGGACTGCAGCGTGCCAGGCTTGCCTGTCCTTCACTGTCTCCCAGAGATTGCTCAAATTCATGTCCATTGAGTCAGTGATGCTATCTAACCATCTCATCGTCTGCTGCACAGGTGACAAGTACTCTGCTTTTTGGAAGCTTGCAAAAAGTCTTAGCTTTTGCAGAATTATTTTCATTCTAACCCTCACTTAACATTAAGTTAAGACTTTGAGGCCTGTGTACACTTGGCTACATCTCATTGCTACGGTCTAGAGATTGGTCAGGAATCCAAGACAGAGATCAGAGTCACTCGGTTTGTGAATAGTTCAGTTTTGAGAAATAATATTTAGAGAAGAATTCCTGAAGTGCATTAAGTTCTCAAGTTATTAAAAGTGTATTTTAGGATACATTTAGTTGAGCAATGATTTGGATACCCAGTCTGCATAAAGTTGCCCCATGGACGAATTACTTTTGCTGAGCTGAACTGTAGAGTGATTTCAGAAACTGCCACTGAGAGTCATTTTTCAAATTAGACCATGATAATGCACATTTTGTCTACTGTGGGGTGTATGGAGTGGCATGCTCATAACATTAGGCAGCATCTTTTGTAAGAACTACTGCACATTTTAATAATGTCAAAAATAGTATGTAAACATTCTGAATTGTGTTCCTATAAGTATTTCCTCCCCCCCCTTTTTTTTGTCATAGGTTTCTTGAAAACTCATAGCCTGATGATAGTCAGAATGTAGGCCATCATCATGACAACTCATACACTCATTCCTTTTCCCATATTGTCTTCATTTGTTTTACTTTATCTTCTCCCTCCCACTTTTTGTTAATGCCATTTGATCATAATTTCTGCTTCTTTGGAGAGTGCCTTCAATTCTTTCTGAAATAAGGCTGAATACAAGTTTGATATAAATCACAAAGTGACCCACCCATAATCTGAATAAATTAGGTGCATTGCAGGATATATTTGAATGATGTTTCCTATTGATACACACTCTCACTGACTTTCTTTTTGGAAATACTTCTTTGGCTTCTTCTGGATTGTTTAGGGAGAATTTATTTGCAGGATGATGTCTCCTGGGATGAGTCTATTGAGGAGCAGAGATGAAGCTTCCTAAAAGGCAAGATCTGAGACTCAGGGTCTTTGCTTGGTCTGTTTTCTCTGCTTGAAAGTTTTCCCCTCATCTCCTGTGCTGGCTTCTCTTCCATTCAGAAGTTTAAATATCTCATCAAAGAGGCTCTCACATATAACTTTTTTTTTTTTGGCCATACTGCTTGGCTGGTGGGATCTTAGTCCCTTGGCACTGAAAGTGCAGAGTCCTAGCCACTGGGCTACTAGGGATTTCCCACGGATCATTCAGTCTAACAGCTTCCCAGTTAGTCTCCATCATGCAACACTGTTTTATTTCCATACTCATCAATCTCTGGTGTTTTTTCTTATTCATTTGTTCAATATTTGACTCTCCCTTGTAAATATATCCTCCATGAGGAAAGGGACTTGGTCTCCCTTGTTCTGACTTATCCCAGTGATACACAGTAGCCCATTTCTTGCAGCTGGCTTTCATTCTTATTCCTCTTACCAAACATTTAAAAAAGAGTTAAATAAACCTCTCCCCAGGTAGGATATTTTAGAGCCATTAAAAATGTAGAAGAAATGAGTTCAAGATTACATTTGCAATATTTTTATAACTGTATTTGACATATAAAAAGAATGGAAATAATATGGTTTATAGTTTTTATATAAGGTACCAAGTTGATAGGCACTTTTTGCTCCCACAAACCATCCAGTTTTTCAAGCTCTCTGAATTACTGCACTGTTTCTTATTTCTTTTAGTATGAAGTTCTTTATTTAATATCGTTTCATCTTCTAGAGGCCCTTACTGAGGCCCATGTGAGTACTCTACTTGCATGTTGATGGTACTTTTCTTGCCAGTCAGATCCTTCATGGAGAGTTTTGGCAGAGGTTGGGAGGAAAACACTAATAGAATTGATGAAATTAGAAACGATGATGTTGAGAGGACAGGAGCAGGTAGAGTGAAAATGAGGACCAGGTGAGTAGAAATGGTGCCAGGTGGGGAGGTGGAAAAGAGTGAGTCAAGCATTTTCAGAAACAACCCTTGAATCATGCCATACTCACTCCCTCAGCTTCTCTTTTAAGCACTTTATTAACACAGAACTGTGGATTTTACCTGCTAACTGGCTTCACAAAACTATTTATTTCATCCTGTGCACCAGATCCTTGTCAGAATACTCAGGAATCAATTGCCCTAAGCATGAAGAGGCTTTAAAACTGAGATAGCCTTAAGAAGGTGACCAAAAGCTTTGTAAAGGAAATACACTGCATTTCATTTGGACATGAAAGGCCAGACTGGTCTTCCCTGGTGGCTCAGATGGTAAAGAATCTGCCTGTAATGCAGGAGACCCGGGTCAGTTCCTGGATCAGGAAGACCCCCTGGAGAAGGGAATGGCAGCCCACTCCAGTATTCTTGCATGGCAAATCCCATGGACAGAAGAGCCTGGTGTGCTATAGTCCACAGGGTCGCAAGCAGTGGGACATGACTGAGCGTCTGAAACTAACTTACTTACTTATAAGGCCAGACTGAACTCTGCTGTCACATCAATGGGTTGATACATGGCCCACCCTAGAGATATTTTTGAGTGGGTACTGTTTGAAAGGCTTTTCTATGTAGAACATCTTTTAGGTGCCTTAAACTCAAAGTGACAAAAAAGGAGCCGGATCATCACAAGAAGCCCTGCTCTCCTTGTGTCTTTGTTTCAGTGGTGGTTTAAGAATTATTCCCAAGACCCAGGTATCTTTCTCTCCTCCCCTTCCTTCCACAAATATGTCCAGTGAATTATCAAATCCTTTCAGTTAGGTCTTGTGAAAAGACTCTCGTGTAAAACACTCTCCTTTCTCTTTGAATCATCACCAACATAATCCTGGCACCTGCACAAGTCCATTGTATTGCCCTGTCCTGATCCATTCTACATGTGGCTAACACTGACCATCCAAACAGTGCTATTTACCATGTATTTCTCTACTAAAAAATAAATGTATGGGCTCTCTGATGGCTCAGCAGTAAAGACTCTACAATAGAAGAGATGCAGGTTTGATCCATGAGTCAGGAAGGTATCCTGGAAAAGGGAATTGCAACCCACTCCAGTATTCTTGCCTGGAGAGTCCCATGGACAGAGAAGCCTGGTGGGCTGCAGTCCATGGGGGTCGCAAAGAGTCGGACGCAACTTAGTGACTAAACAGCAACAACAAAATACGCTATTCTCCACTCACTATGGTCATGCCTCTTAAATAAGAGCATGCATGGATTATGACAGATGCCTATAACCATGAACAAAATGTAAGGTTCATGTAAATTTTCAAAGTATTCAAACTTTAGAGAATTTTCAAGCTTACATTGTGTCATGTTTGGCACTGCATCCAGATGATAAAATCACAGGGCTGGGCCTCTGAAGATGCAAAGATTTTGAAACACTGAATTATGGGATAAATTCCAAACCAGGGTGGCATTCAAAGTCCTCCAACATCTACTTAATCATGGTTTTCATTATCCCTTCAGTGGTAGCCAGGCTAGTTTGTCCAGTTGCCCCAATACATGTAATACCAAGTCTTTGCTTGACAATCTTTCTGCATGGAATATTTTCCCTTTCTTCTATAATGTCATAGACTAGGTTCCTTGGAAAGCATACGCTGAAGTGGAGATTTTCAAGCGGAGGTTTAATTGTGGGATGCTTGTGGGAGAAGCAGCTTGAAGGGAGTGAGGGGAGTGGGTTTGAGTAGAGGAGGAAGTAAGAGAAAAGTTGGGCTTTCTGGGTAGCTCAAATGGTAAAGAATCTGCATGCAATGCAGGAGACCTGGGTTCAGTCCCTGGGTGGGAAGATCCCCTGGAGAAGGGCATGGCAACCCACTCCAGTATTTTTGCCTGGAAAATTCCATGGACAGAGGATCCTGGTGGGCTACAGTCCATGGAGTTGCAAAGGGCACACACAGAGGAAGAATATACTCCAAGGCAGTGACAACAGAGTCCTCAGCTGAGCACGTAGGGAGGATTACCTCAGGAGTCCTGGAACTGGAAGACGCTTCAGGGTTGTTCCAATAAAAGCCTAAGGGTCAGCCCTTTATATTCCAGTCATTAGAAGCAGGCTTCCAACAGAGAGAGAATGTGACCTTGGATGAGGCAGCTGCCTTCTGTGCAAGGACAGTTCTGGGCAACGCCTCAGGTGAGAGCCTTTCAGAGTCAACACTCCTGGCAGCTGGCAGAATGAGCTTTTGTTTTTGAATGAAGGATCTGGACACATACCCCAGTGTCTACTGCAGCAAGTCCCCTACATACGAATGAGCTCTGTTTTGCTTTAAGTCCAGCAAAGTTGGCCTAGGTACCCAACTAATGCAATTGAGTATATAGTACTTTACTGTAATACGTTTATAATACTTTTAACACAAATGATACATAAACACAAAAATAAAGTATTTTTAATCTTACAGTATGTGCCAAGTTTTTCATTTGTGTCTGACTCTTTGAGACCCTGTGGACTGTAGCTCACCAGGCTCCTCTGTCCATGGGGATTTTCCAGACAAGAGTGCTGGAGTGGATTGCTATGCCAGACTCCAGGGGATCTTCCTGATCCAGAGGTCAAACCCATGTCTCTTAAGTCTCTTCCATTGGCAGGTGGGTTCTTTATCACTAGCACCACCTGGGAAGCGCCAATCTTACAGTACAGTACCTTGAAAAGTACAGTAGTACAGTATAACAGCTGGCACCCAAGGACTGGCATCTAGTAACCAGGCAAGAAGAGTCACTGACTGGAGGAGAGGAGGTGGAACTTGGTAGACCTGAAGGATCCAGCAGTAGGAGACGGAGGGCAGGCTGCAGTTTCATTCACACCTGACTTTGATGGAACACGTTTGCATCTTTGAAAGTTTGCGACTTGAAGGTCTGAGTGTAGGGAATTTACTGTACCTTCCCTTTTCAACATGTGCCGCTCACCAGGGTATAGTTAAGCTAAGCCTCTGTCATTAAATATGTTTGTACTCTCCTAAGTTCCCTAGATTTTCCATTTCTGTGGACTCCTTTTGCATTTTGGGGCCAAGCCACTCATTTTTGTGGTTAACCACGTTGTTACTTCACTACTTTCTGGGTTATGATTTGTCTTTCTAAACATATTGTTGGCTTTTTCCTCCAATTTTTTTTCCCAGAGTATCTAACTTGTAGTATAGGCATCATAGAAGTTAATTGAATGCTTGTTGAATGAATAAATGCGTAAAAACTGCATGGTCTTCAGAAACAGAAAGTAGTCTTTATACACAAAGTAGGCAGAACCTTTCGACTCTTCTAAGCTTCACAGTGAAAAATATGCAAAGACCTCAAAGAAGGTTAAAAGAAGACCTACAGAGATAAAAGGAATTAAAATCTGTGTAATCAGCTGTGTGAGTCAACTGATCCCCTCATTTGTGTGTGTGACAGACTGATTTGGATTTTCTGTTGTTTATAAGGTTATCCTTGTAGGTACAAATATTGTAATTGGTGTAAAGTTAAAACATGTTTGTTTATATGACTCCATTCAATCTATGCGAGCACGAGGAAGATGAGGCAGAAATAAAGGGCATCGTTTTTTGTTTGTTGAATTGATTGCCTTCTGTCTCTCAAAGGGGCTTCCTTGGTGGCTCAGATGGTAAAGAATCCTCCTGCCAATGCAGGAGACTGGAGTTCTATCGCTGGGTTGGGATGATCCCCTAGAGAAGGGAATGGCTACCCACCCCAGTATTCTTGCCTGGAGAATCCCATGGACAGAGAAGCCTGGCAGGCTACAGTCCACGGGGTTGCAAAGGGTCGGGTACGACTAAGTGACTAAGTACACTCCCAAAGGGTTTACATCTGAGTTTCTTAAATGGAGGGTGTTTTTTTCTTTTTTCTTTTTTTCTCACAATGTCTCATACCAACTAAATAATGAAGATTATTCATTAAAACCATAGCATATGTACTATGGTTTAATTCCAAACTTGAAGTTTTCTTCATTAACCCCAAGATTTTATCATTGAATATACAGTGGAGTCCACACTTGCTTTTCATTAATGTAGAACAAATGTATCAGTGAGCTACAGATAGATAAATTAATCATTCTTTATGCTGGACCAGTGAAGATGCTGGCAAAACTATATTGATTGGTTTGCTTTCTTCTATATTTTAGTATATATTTGAAAGTGCAGTTTGGGAAAACTGTTGAGCTTGGTGAAGTCCTGACGCAAGAGGGTTTCAGGTCCAACCTGTTCTGTGAGAAAGAAGCAAAAGGAGGTGTTACCACTGCTAATTTTCTGAGATTGGACTAGAAAGTGGAATTCACTATGATGAAGAAAGGTTTTAATTTTTATTTTAAATGTGCATCTAGGAACATGCCAAATTCCCATGGACAAAGGAGCCTGGTAGACTGCAGTCCATGGGGTCGCGAAGAGTTGGACACGACTGAGCGACTTCCCTTTCAGTTTTCGCTTTCATGCATTGGAGAAGGAAATGGCAACCCACTCCAGTGTTCTTGCCTGGAGAATCCCAGGGACGGGGGAGCCTGGTGGGCTGCCATCTATGGGGTCACACAGAGTCGGACACGACAGAAGTGACTTAGCAGTAGCCTGAAATTATTTTGAATTCTTCTTTGTAGCCAGCTGTACTGCTTGTGAAAATGATAATGCCATTTGTTTCTTTCTAGTCATTTTAAGTTTTCTCTTTTTCTCAGTCTTCATATGGTGGCTGTTATTAGTGGAAAAAAAGAAAAATGGCCATTTTTTTTCTTTTCAGTCTCAATAGTTTTTTTTCTTCTTCTGTGTCTTATTCTCTTGACTAAGATCCCTAATACAGTGTTGAATAGAAGTGGTAATACTTTTTGTTTTTTGACTGTGTCCTGATTTAAGAAGAAAAAAGCTCCAGGAAAGACTAGAGATCTCTTCGATTAGAGATACTAAGGGAAAGTTAGAGATACTAAGGGAAAATTTCATGCAAAGATGGGCACAATAAAGGACAGAAATGGTATGGCCCTAACAGAAGCAGAAAATATTAAGAAGAATACACAGAAGGACTATACAGAAAAGATGTTCATGATCCAGATAACCACGTGATGGTGTGATCACTCACCTAGAGTCAGACATCCTGGAATGTGATGTCAAGTGGGCCTTAGGAAGCATCACTATGAAGAAAGCTAGTGGAAGTGATGGAATTCCAGTGGAGCTATTTCAAATCCTGAAAGATGATGCTGTGAAAGTGTTACACTCAAAATGCCAGCAAATTTGGAAAACTCAGCAGTGGCCACAGGACTGGAAAAAGTCAGTTTTCATTCTAGTCCCAAAGAAAGGCAAAGCCAAAGAATGCTCAAACTACCACACAATTGTACTTATCTCACACGCTAGCAAAGGAATGCTCAAAATTCTCCAAGCCACACTTTAACAGTACATGAACCATGAATTTCCAGATGTTCAAGCTGGATTTAGAAAAGGCAGAGGGACCAGGGATCAAATTGCCAACAACCACTGGATCTTTGAAAAAGCCAAGAGAGTTCCAGAAAAACACCTACTTTATTAGTTATGCCAAAGCCTTTGACTATGTGGATCACAACAAACTGGAAAATTCTTAAAGAGATGGGAATACCAGCCCACCTTACCTGCCTCCTGAGAAATCTGTATGCAGATCAAGAAGCAGGTTAGAACCAGACATGGAACAGAGGACTGGTTCCAAATTGGAAAGGAGTACGTCAAGGCTATATATTGTCACCCTGCTTATTTAACTTATATACAGAGTACATCATGCAAAATGCTGGGCTGGATGAAGCACAAGCTGGAATCAAGATTGCCAGGAGAAATATCAATAACCTCAGATACACAGATGGCACTACCCTATGGCAGAAAGCAAAGAATAACTGAAAAGCCTCTTGATGAAAGTGAAAGAGGAGAGTGAAAAAGTTAGTTAAAACTCAACATTCAAAAAACAAAGATCATGGCATCTGGTCCCATCACTTCATGGCAAATGGATGGGGAAAAAAGTGGAAAATGGTGGGGAAAAAAGTGGAAACAGTGACAGACTTTATTTTCTTAGGCTCCAGAATCGCTGCAGATGGTGATGCAGCCATGAAATTAAAAGACACTTGCTCTTTGGAAGAAACGCTACGACCACAGACAGCATATTAAAAAGCAGAGACTTCACTTTCCCAACAAAGGTCTGTCTAGTCAAAGCTATGGTTTTTATAGTAGTCTTGTGTGGATGTGAGAGTTGGACTATAAAGAAAGCTGAGTGCTGAAGAATTGATGCTTTTGAACAGTGGTGTTGGAGGAGACTCTTGAGAATCCCTTGGACAGGAAGGAGATCAAGCCAGTCAATCCTAAAGAAATCAGTCCTGAATATTGGAAGGACTGATGCTGAAGCTGAAACTCCAATACTTTGGTTTCCTGATGTGAAGAACTGACTCATTGGAAAAGACCCTGATGCTGGGAAAGATTGAAGGCAGGAGGAGAAGGGGATAACAGAGGATGAGATGGTTGGATGGCATCACCGACTTGATGGACGTAAGTCTGAGCAAGCTCCAGGAGTTGATGATGAACAAGGAAGCCTGGCATGCTGTAGTCCATGGGGTCACAAAGAGTCGGACATGACTGAATGACTGAACTGAACTGATTTAAGAAGAATGACCATTGCAACATATAGTAGATTTTTTTTTAGAACCTTTAATGATCTTAGGGAAATTTCCTTTTCTTACTAGATTGATAGGATTTTTAAATTAAAAGTTGAGTTCGGTTATATTTAAAAGCCTTTCTTTGTTTATATTGAGATTAGCATATGATTTTTCTTCTTTATTAATGGGGAGAATTGTTTTACTAGATTTTATAATGTTAAACCAACTTTGCATTTCTGGGAGAAAATGATTCTGATCAAAAGACATAATCTGTTTTTTTGTGTTGCTGAATTTCAGTTGCTAATATGTTGCTTAACATTTTTTCCTTTCACTTTTAGAAGTTTTGAGCTCAATTTCTTTTCTTTGCTGTTATCTCAGAGATAATAGGATGCATGTTTATCTTAAAATTTCAAATTGAGCAGTATCATTACCTTTTTCCTGAATAATGCAAGAACTTCCTGAATAATGCTTTGCCTCTAGCCACCACTTTCCTCACCTTGTATATTGTTGTTCATTATTTCAATTCTTCTTCTTTTTTTAAATTTGCTTCAGACTGTAAAGATATAGGTAACAAATACCTTAAGTTTTTGTACACATTTAAAGATGTTCTTTTACATACCTCTCCCTCGACATCTTTGAAACCAATATTTCAATTCTGTTCTGAGCCATGCTGTTATCCACTGTCCATAAATCAGTGGTGCCTGACTTCTGGCAATGGATCAGTTAAGCGGACAAGTAAATAGTATGAAAGTTTGGGAGTCCTTCTGCCTGCCTTTCTAGGATGCTTCCGAGTGGACATATCATGCCTGCTGATTTTATGCCACTGTATCATGCAGGACTAGGTCTAAATCAGTCTCAAGGATTTTTGTTTTGTTTAGTGAAGGGCTCTCCATGAAGACATATGTATAAATTGAGGGAAAGCAGGAATGTGGCCTGAGTGTGTGCTGGAAGAATCTGGGCCACCTGCACATGTAACTTTGTGCCTTCTGGATTGCTGTTGTGCACATTCAGTCTTCTTGTCTGGGGACTTCCCTTGAGGGAGGTGCAGTGGTTAAGACTCTGCTTTTCAATGCAGGGAATACAGGTTCGAATCCCTGGTTAGGAACCCAAGAATCCTATATACCTGTGTACAAAAAATCAGAACATAAACAACAGAAGCAATGCTGTAACAAATTCAATAAAGACTTAAAAGAAAATCCTATGGTTTGATGAGTCAGAGAATACCTAGTTCATGATGGGCAGCTTAAATCTTATGGCCAATTCATGTCCCAGAGTCAGGTGTTCTTCCAGGATCCAGTAAAAAACCGGGAGGTATATCTCAAAAAGAAACTGGCTACCTGGAGAAGCAGACAGGACTTTACTAAGAATGCCTAGGGATCTGCTGTGATTCTCCTGTGCAGGCTTGCCAGCC
The DNA here is from genome assembly GCF_032405125.1 of Capricornis sumatraensis. Classification (NCBI taxonomy): domain Eukaryota; kingdom Metazoa; phylum Chordata; class Mammalia; order Artiodactyla; family Bovidae; genus Capricornis; species Capricornis sumatraensis. The sequence continues at coordinate 51,551,227 of NC_091079.1, forward strand.
ACTCAAAGCAGCATCTCACCAGGCACAGGCAAGTATTGTCGAGTCTACCAGAGTGTGAGGATTGGGTGCTGGAGCCGCTTGCACTGAAGCTGGACCTGCTGCAGGGTCTGATCTTGCTCTGGACTCCAGGCACAAGGGCATGTTGGGAGTTCCTTGCTGGTCCAGTGGTTAAAAAAAATTTTGCTTTCCAATGCAAGGGATGCAGGTTCAGTCCCTAATCAGGGAGCTAAAATCGCACATGCCTGGCAGCCAAAAAACAAAAACATTAAACGGAAGCAATACTGTAACAAATTCAATAAAGACTTTAAAAAGGGTCCACATCAAACATATCTTTAAAAAATGGAGGGGCATCTAATGGGTTGCTCAGTGTACTCTGGTATACAATGCCTCCTTCCCAGGTGGCTCAGTGGTAAAGAATTTGCCTGCCAACGCAGGAGATGCAGGTTCGATCCCAGGGCTGAGATGATCCCCTGGAGAGGGAAATGGCAACCCACTGTGGTATACTTGCCTGGGAAATCCTATGAACAGAGGAGTTTGGCAGGCTGTAGTCCATGGGGTCGCAAAGAATTGGAGACTACTGGGCTCGCACGCACATACCAAAGTCCAAAGAGGGCATGCCCGTCTGTCCTGTTAGGTGGTGTGGGTGCAGCATCTTTGGAGAGAATATCCTGAGGGATGAAGGGTTCCTCAGAGACTTCCTGCTTTTGGTGTAACTTTAACAGGAAGCCAGCTGACAAAGGAAGTGAAATTTTCAGAGGCCCAGCTTCTATATTATTGAACAGAATGTAGACATATGGATTTGTTAAGAAACAATAATTTCATAATTGGCATAAAGATATTGCCTCTTGGGTTGGTGTGGGGGGGTTTGATACTATGGAAGACGGGAAAGAGAGTTGAAACAACCCAGCACTCTGGATTCATAGGAATTCTCTTCAAAGAGTTTTTCTCCCTAGCTTGATCTTACATTGGCTATTGTACTAACGGAAGTTGAATCAGTTTGACCCTTAACAAGTCCTAGACAGATGTAGGTATAGCTTCATATTGTATTAGTGTTCTCCAAATAAACAGAATACACACGTACATATGTGAGTGTTAAATCGCTTCAGTGGTGCCTGACTCTCTGTGACCCCATGGACTGTGGCCCACCAGGCTCCTCTGTCCACTGGATTCTCCAGGCAAGAGTACCAGAGTGGATTGCCATTTCCTCCTCCAGAGGATTTTCCTCATATCTCTTATGGCTCCTGCATTGGCAGGTGAGTTCTTTACCACTAATGCCACCTGGGAAGCCTGTGTACATACATGCACACACAATTAGGATATTTATTATAGGAATGGACTCACGTGACTATGGAGGCCATGAAGTCCCATGGTCTACTGTGCTGTGTGGAAGCTGGAGATGCAGGGCAATCAAGGGTGTGAGTCATTCTGAGTCCAAAGACTTGAGAGCCAGAGGAATGCCAGAATTCAAAGTTTGGTGAAGTTGGATGTCACAGCTCTAGCAGAGAAACTTTTCCCTCATTCTGCCTTTTTTTTTTTCTGTTCAGACCTTCAAAGGGTTGGATGATGTCCATCCACCTTTTTACTCAGCCTACTAATTCAAGTACTGATCTCCTATGGAGACACCCTCACAGACACACTCTGAAACAATGTTATATACCAGCTATCTGGGCACCCCTTAGCCCAGTCAAGCTGACACATAAAAGTAGCCATCGCAGTTTTCAGTAGGGCTTCCCAGGTTGTGCTGATGGTAAAGAACCAGCCTGCCAGTGCAGCAGATATAAAAGACTTGGGTTTGATTCCTGGGTCGGGAAGATCCCCTGGAGGAGGGCATGGCAACCCACTCAAGTATTCTTGCCTGGAGAATCCCATGGACAAAGGATCCTGGCAGGCTATAGTCCATGGGGTCACAAAAGTCAGACACAACTGAAGCGACTTAGGACAGCACAGCAAAGCACAATATTATAAGGTTTCCTTCTCATCCACTGTTCTCAGCTTCAATGTTTTAGCCAAAATTTCTGAGACAGATGGGACTGTCTGTTCTACATCCTATTACTCTGGTTAATTTAATAATGGACTTTATTTCCTTTTCTTAAGTCACAGGATATTTTATTTATAGTAGCACATGGGCAACATTTACAATGTATTTTCTCTATATATTTATTTTGCAGTAAATATATATTTTGGAGTTTATTATCCAATCAGTAATCTTGGTATATAGTTAAATATGGCATTGTTATTATTAGCAAAGACATTGTTATTATTAGCAAATCCAAAATTATGTAATTCTTTCTTAAATAATGATTATACTTTAGATATAATTATACTTTTCAATGTGATGCTTATTTTAGAAATATATGTCTCTTCTGGTATGTTGTATATAAATTTATAGCAAATACTGAATAAGAACTCTTATTCCTTAATACTCAGCTTCTCTTCTCATGAAATCTAGTTAAAAATAAAAGTTTTCCCCATTTCTGACTCTGGCACGGCAGCTGTGAATCTATTTTATTATTCATATTAGACAGGATTTATTGTAGTTCAAAACTGACCAGATATAGATATTCTTTGAGCGTCCAGCTATTCACCAAACACACATAAAAATATTTGAACTTCCTCGTAATTATTCGACTTGAGCTTTGAGATTGAGAGTGAAGCCTCAAGGACACCACGTAACTCCTAAAATATTAGCATATCTCTCTCAGTTCTTCAAAGAGCCCATATGTGAAACACGCTAATTAAGTAAAGGTAGTTATCTTTATCATTCACTTAAAAAAAAATGATCTAGGATTAAAGAATTTAAATAATATTCCAAAGATCACATCTAAGCACTAAAATTGGAATTCTTTAGGGGAAAAATACTTGGACTTTCATTAAAAATTGTTCCAATACCAATTCTCCTTTCACTAGGAGTGTGACATTGGGAAGTTACTTAACTCTCTTAACATCTATTGAATTAACCTGGCAAGGAATCTGGCTGTAATGTGGGAGACCTGGATTCTATCCCTGGATTAGGAAGATCCCTTGGAGAAAGGAACAGCTACCCACTTTAGTGTTCTGGTCTGTAGAATTCCTTGGACTGTATAATCCATGGGTTGCAAAGAGTTGGACAGGACTAAGGGACTTTCAGTTCAGTCAGGGTAAATATTCTGTATCTTAATGGGTTGTTATAGAGATTAAAAAAGTATATATTTTGACCTAGTGACTAGTGCAAAAGAAGACATCAATAAACAGTAGTTTTCTTTTTTCTCTTCATTTAGAAAAGCATGTTATAGAATCAACATCAGTAAGATTCTTTGAGATGTTTTTCTGACTCTTTAGCAGAAGTTGTTCTGTGATGACTCATTTGTGTCCGCTTAATTGGACTTAATTTCATGTCCTCTAGGAGTGAGATTTTATTTATGTGAAGTAAGGTGACATAGAAAATTGAATTTTTGGCATAGACCTTGTCTCCATCATGTTCTAACTCAGTGGTTTCAGAATGTTTTGATTGTGCAATCCTGTTCATAAAATGGCTTCTTTATGCATCTGTGATGTTTATGTTCATGCATAAACTGCAGGCATGTACAATGGTATCAGTACATTTTATACATAATAAAACACATGTAAACTAGGACATTTTCTAAAGTAATAAGTCAAAGTAGAAATTCTCACACTCTCTTTCCATTTCCTAATAGAAGGTCATGTCCACTCTTTTAGGAAACTGCTGCTCTAACTGAAAAGTGGGCATGTACAGCATTATTGTGATAGAAACTCATTATATAGTATGTTCATGTGTTTATTTCAGCTTCTGTTAGTTTTCTGGTGCTTTTCACAATTTGGTCAAACCCCAGAAAAGAAATGGGATGACCCAAGATGAGGTGATCTTTCAGTCATGAAAAATGACTTATGAAGCATTTGCCCTAGAGTGGATCCCTGGGAATATTATTTTCTTTGGAAAAAAAAGCACACACTACTTAAAATACATGTTTTGCTGTGTTGTAATCTAGGAATTGGGCTTCCCTGGTGGCTCAGTGGTAAAGAATCTGCCTGCCAAGCAGGAGACGTGGATTCAATCTGTGGGTCGGGCAGATCCCCTAAGGGAGGAAATGGTAGCCTGCTCCAATATTCTTGCCTGGAGAATTCCATGGACAGAGGAGCCTGGTGGGGTTCTACAGTCCATGAGACCTCAAAAGGGTTGGACACAAACTTAGCGACTAAACAATAACAACAGTCTAGGAATTAGCATCTATTAGTGCCCACCACTGGGCTAGATTTTAACTGGTACAAGTGTGATTGTACTTGAAGACACTTCATATTTTAGATAATACGTGGATGCATTTGGCCAGATTGCCAAGTAGTGAAGAGAGTGGGCTTTAAAATTCAGACGTGTCTAGTTTGAATCAAATTTTTTTAAGTTTATTTATTTGGCTATACCAGGTCTTGGTTGCGGTACAGGATCATTTGTGGTGGTGTGATCAGAGACCTGATAGATTGGAATCATGCTAATTTATTTCCTGGTTAATTCAGTTATTTGTTTAACAAATATTTGTTGAAATCCCTGTTTTCTGTGCTGGAGTGGCAGTAGTCTTCAGAATAAATTCCTTGCTCTCTAACTCCCCCATGCCTTGATTTGTTGGCCAAGATGATATTTAATTTTCCTCTGTAACCATGGAGAGAGATCCTTTGAAGATGGAGTCCACGGTATGCACAGCAGAGTAGAAATGCCGAAATGACCAGGTCCTTGCATGGTCCTTGGTGATGTTGTTGAGCCTTCAGCCAACCAGTCTGAAGTCTGTCAAGGTCTTTCAAGCCAATGACTCCCCTTTATTCTTTCAACGAGTTAGGATTGGGTTTTCTGTCACAGGCAACTCCAGACATCTTAAACAATATGCATATATGATCGATAAGTTGGAGGATACATAATAGAGAGCTTGGGATGTCTGTATTTTGAGGAACATTGGAAGTTTAAAGTCTCAATCAACATATCAAGGCTGGCATTAAGAACATCCAGTTAAAATAGAAACCTGATGCTATACATTGGAAAAAGTGAAGAATTAGCTTTGAAATGAGGAGAGAAAATGAGACCACAGACATTTCTATAAATTCCCTGTATATTATGAAATGCCTTTTTAAAGTTGTTCCTTAGGATTTTCCAAGAAAGAAGACTTGCTGTGTGAACAAAATAATCTTAGATACATTTATGTTATTTATATTAATAAACCAAAACTTTTATATGAATCAGTTAATTAAATGGAATATTATACTAATTTGGAAACAGATTATAATTGATCATCATCCACAGAGGAAGAAGCCGATGGCCTAATCTAGCTGTTCATGGATATTAGAGAATCAGAGACGTTGCATCTCTCAAAAACTTCAGTGTTACTTTAACTGTCAGTCCCAAACCCAGTCCATTCCTAGCGGCTAGAATTCAACTAGCTTCTGAACAAAACCCAGGAGGGAACTATTTCCTTTCCTACAAAAGAAGAATGTCTAATGTAGTTTTCACAATCCTACAGGCAAATTAACCAATCATGAAGTTTATCTCCGTTCATCTATCTCTGCCTGCCCCCATTCATGGCAGCACTGATTTAACATTTATTGATGTATCATTTAAACCATTGTGGCAACTCTAGCTTTTCATTTTCTGGCTTTGCTCCTCTCTTTCTATTGCTACAAATTCACCTCTTCTCTTTCCTTCCATCGCTTCCGTGGCTTGCGCCTTCCCTTCATTTCTTCCTGAAGCATTATCTGTTTCCTTCTACACATCACTGATTCCTGTTTAAACAGACACATCCTAAAAATCTAGATGAGATGAAGCCTTTCCAGCATAGGCCACTTTCTAGAAACAAAGAAAAGTCAAATTACTGTCTTAGATATGATGTGCCAGGCACCTTCTGACCCTCATGGGTGGATGTGTCTACACCTCCACCCTTTGTATGTTGTATGTTAATTGGAGGCTTTATGGTTACATAAAATACCTTCAGAGTCAGATTTATAATATGGTCCAATATGTCTTTAAATTCACTTGACAAATTTTTTAAAAGTGGGAGCTGCATTTTTCTCTAGTGGGAACAAGATGTACTTGAAAGAGAAATTGAGTTCAGCTCAGAAAAACAAGTTTTAGAGAATGAAAGAAGCTTGAAGAGGAATCTAGTATTTAATTATGTTTAATTGTCACTGTGGAAATTTCTGTTTACATTATTGTCATTTAGAAAAAGATATTTCCAGAAGTGACATTTTGATTAGGATAATTTTCTGCCTCCAAGCTAGTGTGTTTTTATCTTTGTTTGGCTCTGTGGCTGTCAAGCCAGCAAAACTGTTGATAGATTTTTTAGATCAGATGAATGAGATCCCAGATGTCTTGCTTCTAACCTGGGCTGGTTGTATCCATTGCTATTTCATCGACATAAACTGCACCCCCCACACACACTTTCTGCTACACAAACTGAATTCAGTTGTATAATTTAATGGAGAGATATATTTAAGACATTGATGAGCTCAGCAAATATTGTGTGTATGCAGACAATTTGGAGAGAAACTCAGGATTGAAAGAGATCCATTCAAAGCAATCAATATTTACAACACATGTACTTGCTTCTGAAGATTTTAGGGGAAAAACTTTGACTCCTTTTTAAGTGTCAAGTGATGCCTTGAGGCTAAATTCCAACTGAGAGTCCCTGTTAATAAATTAGGTAATAAAGTGTAAGCAGAAAGATGACAGCTAGTGAGATTAGTTGTTCCAGGGAAAAGAAGGCTTTGAGGTGAGGGAATTACAATGAAGAATTCTAAAAGAAGTTATCATAAACTAAAGCTTGAAGGATTTCAGTTACTTAGTACAAGAGTAGGTTAATGAAAGAGTTGTGTCCATTGTTGTTTAGTCACTAAGTCATGTCTAACTCTTTGTAATCCCACAGACTGTAGCCCACCAGGCTCCTCCATCCATGGTATTCTCCAGGCAAGACTACTGGAGTGTGTTGCCATTTCCTTCTCCAGGGGATCTTCCCAACCCAGGGATCAAACCCAGGTCTCCCACTTTGCAAGTAGATGCTTTAACCTCTGAGCCACCAGGGATCCCACGGACTGTAGCCCACCAGGCTCCTCTGTCCATGGGAATTCTCCAGGCAAGAATACTGGAGTGGGTTGCCATTTCCTACTCCAGGGGATCTTCCCGACCCAGGGATCAAACCTGTGTTTCCTTGTCAAGCAGATTCTTTACCACTGAGCATCCTGGGAAGACCAATGAAAGAATACTTATGCATTTTTTCTGAATAATAAGAAATGCAAGAAAAAAGCTTGACTACTTTGTCTCATTATCCAAAGGAGGAAGATTAGGCTATTGATTTTTCTGAAGGGAAAATGATAAACTTTGTGAATCTGTATTCAAAAGCCCTGCTCTAAGTTTAAATCTTTCAGAGAGCCTTTGTAGTTTAACTGACCAGGCTCTGATTATCTACCAAATGAGTCATATGCAGTCAGTATGTATTATGTTGCTTTATGCTTTTAATAGGCTCTTGTCTTATCATGCATGTTTTGCATGTGAAGAATCTTAGTGCTGTAGAATTGACATAACTTTCCCAAAATATGCAAAGTATAAATTGGGGATATGACTGGGACCTGGCATATGTCTGAGTCCAAAGCTTATACTTTAAAAAAATTATTTATTTTTAATTGAATGATAGTTGCTTCACAATATTGTATTGGTTTCTGCCATGCATCAACATGAATCTGCCATAGGTGTACATATGACCCCTCCCTCTTGAACCTCCCTTCCACCTCCCGCACCACCCACAAAACTTATACTTTTAAAGTTTTCTAATTTAAAATTATTTTCAACTTTATTGAGGTATAATTGACATATATCATTATAACATTGTGCCAGCTTAAGGTATAAAAGTGTTGGTTTAGTGAAAGTTGTATATGTGTGTGTGTATGCACACACACACACATATAAGTTGAACGAGAACAACTTTCAGGTATATAATATAGTGTTATTGACTATGATCATCATGCTGTACATTTGATCCAGATTTTGTTCACCGTACATCAGATCCAGATCTTGCTTCATCTTATAACTGGAAGTTTATAACTCTGAACAACATCTCCCCAGTCCTCCACCCATCTTCTGGTAACCACCATTCTACTCTCTGTTTCTATGAGTTTGGCTTTTTCAGATTCCACGTATAAGTGATATCATACAGTATTTGTCTTTCTCTGACTTATTTCACTTAGCATAATGCTTCCAAAGTACATCCATGTTGTTGCAAATGGCAGGATTTCTTTCCTCATGGCTGAGTAATGTTCTGTTCTGTTGTGTGCGTGTGTGTGTGTGTGTGCACGTTTAGTACATCTTCTTTATCCATTCATTCATTGACAGATAGGTTGTTTCGATATTTTGGCTATTGTTAACGATGTTGCAGTGAACATGGGAGTACAGATAGTTCTTCAAGATCCCATTTTCTTTCTAAAAATACATACCAAGAAGCAGGATCACTAGATCATTTGGTAGTTATAGATTTAATTTTTTGAGGAATGTCTGTACTATTTTCTCTACCAATTTACATTCCCACCAACAGTGTACAAGAGTTCTCTTTTCTTTACATCTTCAAAGCTCATACTTTTATCTGCTAGTCTAGTTTGCTTTCTGTCTGCTTTGATTTTCCACACTGTCCAATCCTGCTTGTGGCTGTTTAGATTAAACTAAATTAAATTAAAAATCCAGTCCCCGTTCTCACTGGCCACATGTTAAGAGCTCAGTAGTAACACGTGGCTGCTGAACTGAACACACAGACGTGGGTTATTGCCACCATTGCAGAACATGTAATTGGACAGCTTTGGCTCAACTTTAGAGATTCTCCTCTTCCCATTCTCCCTGGCCGTCCATCTGTTCCACACAGTGAGAAGCTATTTTCTCTGGGCTCCTATAACACCATCCTCTCCTAGTTTTCCTTCTGCCTCTCTAGGCCGTTTCTTCTCTGTCTCCTTTGGGAACTCCTCCACTTCCACCTCCTGTTTAAATGTTAAGTATTCTCAGGGCTCAGTCCTAGAGATCGTCCACTTCTATGAATTCAAATTTCTGTTTGTTGACAATTTTTGAATTTTCTATTTTCACTTCATATCGTGTCTTCTGATATGTCTACATCCTTGCCACTTGTATTTATTTCCAGTTCCACCTTCCTGGGAAAGAGGGGGCTCATTAGACAAGAATTAAAAACTGAGAGGATGACTGTAGTAACTAGAAGAAGAGTATTATTTTCTCCTTTGGACTAGACATTGGGTCTGGATATCTATGAGACTGTTCAGTGCAGCAGAGGTTAAAGATGGCATTGGACCAAGAATCAGAAAAAAAAAAAAATTGCAAAAGACAGGCAAGATGTAACTGTCATCCTTGGTCTAGTACACACTTGAAAGTAAAATGATCTGAGATCATTACCATGAATTTATGCTCTTACTTCATAGTCTTTAGTAAAAATGTTATTGAAGATGCTGACCCTGTATCAACAGTACTGTATGGAGCCTGTTAACGAGAGAACCTTTTGACTAAATTTGGATAAGAGTTAACCATGAAATTATGTCCTCCATCCCCCTATCCTTTCATTGCCCGCTTCTTACCTATGTAATAGTGATCATGATGATTCATGAGCTATTCCAAAGGTCTGTGTCATGCTTTTGTGGTTCAGACCTTTCCCCATCATGAAACTTTCCTTCCAGGGTTAAGATTAAAGTTTATAGTTTTATGTTACTAAAAATGCACATTCAAGCTGCCTACTGAGAGGAAATATGTTTGGGTCTGGTAGATTTCTTTAAGATTTTAGATCTAATATATACATACATATATATATATATATATATATATATATATATCTACACCTGCAAAGTGAGGTTGATGAAGAGGCTTCTGTATCATCACATTTAATTTTGTGCTTCAGGGTGTAGAGTGGGCAACTTCAGGGTGTAGAGAGGACCTTTAGGAAAGAGCTCCCTTACCTCTCCTTCTCTTTACCCTATTTCCTGAGCCTATCCTGATTCTTTCTGGGGTCGTATCCTTTCTATGGCCACCCGTATCTCTGTAAATATTTGGCAACAGTGTGCCCAGGAGAATATTCTGGCAGTTGTGTGCATGCGTGTTCAGTCACTTCAGTCATGTCCGATCATTTGCAACCTTATTGACTGTACCCCACGAGGCTCCTCTGTCTGTGGGGATTCTCTAGACCAGTATGCTGGAGTGGATTGCCATGCCAGACTCCAGGGGATCTTTCTGACTCAGGATTAGAAGCTGGGTCTCCTGCATTGGCAGGTGAGTTATTTACCACTAGCGCCACTTGGAAAGCCCATTCTGGCAATTACTAGGTGCTGAAAGGATATTGAGTTGAAAGCATCCAGGTTTGTATCATTGGGCTGTCTCAGTGAAGCTGAGTAGCTTTTTCAGTAGGGTGGGAGGACAATTTCTGTTTAACTAAAAGCAACATATAACACTTTGGGATACATATGGGTGTATTTCAAGTAGCCTGCCATTCAGATGTGTCTATTTATAGTGAAAGTGAAAGTATTAGTCATTCAGTCTTGTCGGACTCTTTGTGACCGCATATGGACTGTAGCCCGCCAGGCTACTGTGCCCATGGGATTCTCCCAGTGGGTGGAGTGGGTTGCCATTTACTTCTTCAGGGGATCTTCCAAACCCAGGGATCGAACCTGGGTCTCCTGCATTGCAGGCACATTCTTTACCATCTGAGCCACCAGGGAAACACTGTTTATAAGGAGATACTTAACCTCTCTGCCCTTTCTCAGCAGATAAAATAGGAAATGTTACCCTTTTTTATAATTTGAAGTAAAACTTCATCTTTTTAGATAGAAATTCAGCCTGTTCAGATTGTTTTCTGAAACTATTGATTTAAAATTTTGCTTGCATCTCAAGTCATTATCAATTTAGACTTCTTAACCCTTTTCTTTAAAGTTTTATTAGGTTCCTTAATTACAGAGGGAGCAGATATCATCAGCAAAAGCAGTGGATCAGAAGAACATGTATTCAATGACTTTTGCCAGTTTAGTATTCTACATACAAATGCATTGCTGTTTGCATTAATTCTAGGAGATTTGCTGAGTGGCCCCCAAATCATGTTTGGAGTGATTATGTAGTATATGGAACTGATCTCTTCTTCTAGCTCTAGGCTTTCGTTGTCAGTATACCACTTTATTTGTTAAATAGAGGAAGACAATATTAATTGGTTAATATTAAACTTCTAAGATTTATGATTAAGTGTTGCATAATAAAAACATCGAATACTTAGGAAGAATAATGATGCTCAATAGAAGCCAGTAGAGTTTACTGTGTACAATTTACCCTCTACTGTTGTTGGTCACTGTAAGATTAATAGGCTAAAATTGGTTGTTGAAATACAGAAAAATACATTGACAAGGAAATTAACTCAGTTATTATGTGTAGATATAACTTATTTCCACTCAGCCAAATGTATTGTTTTCTCTCTCTGCATACATTTTGGAAGATTGGAAATGTAGGTTCTAATAATATCATGATGGAACAAAGCTCATGGTGGGAGCAGATGGTGAGATTTTAGCAGATGACATGGAAAAAGTGGAATAATTCAACCTTTATTTCATTGCTATATTTTCTGTCAAAAATGGTTGTCATTAAACACTATAAAATAGGATGTTCTTGATTGAGAGGAAGCTGAAGACCTAGAAATGAGAAAACATAATGCACTATACTATTCATCAGTTAAAGGTCTCTTGGTCCGGAGCACTTACATCCTTGTGAATTTAAACAACTTGGATTGAGGTCATAGAATCATGGTGTTCCTTCTTTAATTAATAAGCTGACATCTAACCACAATTACTACGTGCCAGTCACTATTCTAAACACCGGGATATTGCTCAGTGGTAAAGAATTTGCCTGCCAGTGCTGGAGACACAGGAGATGTGGGCTTGATTTCTGAGTCAGGAAGTTCCCCTGGAGAAGGAAATGGCAACCCACTCCAGTATTCTTGCCCGAGAAATTTCATGGACAGAGGAGCCTAGTGGGCTACCGTCCATGGGGTTGCAAAAGATCGGACACGACTTAGTGACTGAGCATGCCTGCATAACTTATTTGATTCTCACAATTCTATGTGGTGATTTTTTTCAGCTCCATTTTAATGATAAGGATATTGAAACAGAGAGAAGTGAACTTGCTTAACATCATAATCCATCAAGTAGAGGAGCTAGGATGCATACCCAGGTATTTTTATATCAATGTCCACCCATGCTCTAAATCTCCATCCCAGACCTATCAAGCTGGAACACAAAAGTGCTAAAATATGGGAGGGAGGAAAAAGACTTTTAATTTTCAAGATAGTAAATTAGGTATATTCAGAGGGAGACAAAATGATCTATATAGCAAAATTATAGAATTTATGATTAAATGTTGAATAATGAAAATGGGTGTACTTAGAGTGACAAATATGCATCACTGAAGCCATTATGAGTTTATTGAAAACAAATCATTTCACACTAGCTCAGTCTTCCTTTCTGATATAAAATAACTAGACTCATTGATAAGATCCATTTACATTTAGGAGACATAGTTCATGTGAGTTTTTTCCCCAGGTAATTAGAAAAGTCTTCCATATGCATATGATGGTTAAATATAAGGTGGAGAAATATGGACTGCATGATGGTACAGTCACTGAGAGCTTGTTGGACTATCCTATCCAGGAGGATGTACTGATGACTGATGTGAGCCTGGAGGGTGGTACTTGGTGACTTGCTGGTGATATTTTTACCAATGACTTAGATCACGAAAGAGCAAGCTATATTTTAAAAATTCATAGATGATACAATCAGAATTTTGAAAAACAGAGCCTGTACCTTAAAATGAACAATAAAACCATTGGTAGGAATAAAGATGAAGTTGAACATTTAGTTGGAAATATTCTAAACACAGGGCTTCCCAAATGGCTCAGTGGTAAAGAATCCTTCTGCCAATGCAGGAGACACAGGAGATGTGGGTTCCATCTCTGGGTTGGGAAGATCTCCTGGAGGAGGAAATGGCAATCCACTCCAGTATCCTTGCCTAGGAAATCCCGTGGAGAGAGGAGCCTGGCAGGCTCCATTCTGTGTGTGCAAAGGGACAAACACAACTGAGCATGCATTCATATGCATTCCAAATGCAGTGGTCACTACAACAATGGCTAGGGTAATGAGATATATTTGAAATATTTAGAAATATTAAATTTAAGAGAGAAAACTTGGGAACATCACATATGTCTTCAAATACAGGAAAGATTGTTATATGGAACATAATATTTTTCTGTATATGTTCAGGAGACAAAACTGAAATCAATAGGTAAGAACAACATGACAACTTCCTGATGACACTAACTGTTTGCTTTATTTTTCCTTGTACAAGCTCCTCGATGTTTATGACACAAGAGATTGGTCTTAAGTAACTGTTAACTCTACTTGGATTTCTGTTATAATTTGAGAAGTGGTAGGGGATTCCCTGGACTTCCCTGGTGGCTCAACTAGTAAAGAATCTGCCTGCAGTGCTGGAGACCTGGGTTCAATTCCTGAGTCAGGAAGATCCCTTGCAGAAGGGAGTGGCTACTGACTCCCGTCTTCTTCCCTGGAGACTTCCATGGATAGAGGAGACTGGCGGGCAACAGTCCATGGGGTTGCAAAGAGTCAGACACGGCTGAGCAACTGAGCAAGCATGCACGCACAAGGGAGTCCCTTCACCTTCCCAAACACCTTTTACCACTAGAACTTCCATAGACCTTTAAGCTTCCATCTTATTTATAGCATTAGTGCAAGGTTTCTCAGCCTCAGCAATGTTGACATTTTGGATCAGATAATTCTTTGTTGTGGGGGAATGTGTTGTAGGAAGTTTAGCAACTCTACCCACTAGATGCTAGTAATACTTACCCCAGTCGTGACAACCAAAAATATCTCTCGACATTACCAAACATGCCCCAAAGGGCAAAATCACCACTGATTGATAACTACTGATGGAGGGAAAGGCATTAAAAGTCTTTTTAAAATGCAAATATTAGTAGAAGGTATATAAACCAATTCAGTCAAGAATACACGGTAAACCTAGGAATCAGAATTTATCAGATACTTGGAAACTTATTTATCCAAGGGGTTATATATTAAAAATCTGAAAGTGAGACTGAATTAAGGAAATACAGTGATCTTTGATACATAGAAGAGATGATTTAACAATTTCTTTCCTTTTTTTATTTAAAGTCTTAGAGAACTTAATGTGGCTAGAGATATATTTACTTTTCACATAAGAATATCTGGTTCAAGGACAGTTTCTTTAGATGGAAATTATTTTTGGCTTACATAATCCTAATGATGATCACTTTTCTTTGAATCTCTATTGTAAGGTGTTTATGTATTTGAGCATCTGAGTAAGCATTTTGGTGAGCTAGTTACTCTTGAACTTATTCCCATCATTATTAGTGAAGAGATGACTTCTCCATTACCCCAGATTTGAGCATCATTTCAAATTTGAGTGTGTTTTCCCTTTTCCCTTACTGTTGTATCTTTCCTTTTGGTGTGATGTCGTTTGCCATGGAATGAAAGAGAAGGAGTAAGGATTCAAGGAGAATACACTCGATTGGAGATGAGGGTGGCGGGTTCTGACTCCTGGATCAGTGTCCTAAAGTATTAACATCTTGGGTTCTGTTTCTGTGTGTTGAGGATCCTGAACTGAGTTTCTTCTCTTTGGAAAAGATAAGTCTGAGGAGTAGCTCGATTTCACTGATTACATCTATGAAGTTTGTTGAACTAAAAGATGAAGGCTGTTTGTTACTTTCTAGATAAACCACAATGAGTCAAGAAGGAATAGCTAGCAATAAGGTAATGTGTACAAAGCAAATGCTCGGTGTAAATTAGTACAAATAAGAAAAGATTATGAATGGAGGCTGTATCATGTAGAATTCTTTAAAAGTAGAACAAACTCTTTTCATTTCTGTCTTTTATTCTCCTTCTTTGGCTATGGGAATTTTACCAAGTTTTAAAAATCCAGCTTGAGTATCTCCCTCAGGCCATGGGCTTTGGAATCAGTGCATCTGAAACTGAATTAAACTCCACCACTTATCAGCTCAGTTTTTTATCTTTAAGATAGAGATGCAGGTTACTCAGGAGTGTGGTTATAGTTCCTATCAGTCGGGGTGTTCCAGAGAAAACAGATCCAACAGAGATTTATTTTAAGAAATTGAGTCATACAATTGTAGAGGCTGGCAAGTCTGAAATCTGTAAGGGCAGGCTGGCAAGCTGGAAACTCAGGCAGGAGTTAATGTTGCAGTCTGGAGACAAATTTTTTCTTTAGGAAAGCTCAGGTTTTGTTCTTAAGACTTTCAACTGATTAGATGAGTTTTGTGACACATAAAACTAACCATCACACAGTTGTCATGTTAATGATAGTTAATATGTGGTTACTGTTCAAGCTAACTGTTCACATAGATTATTTCATTTAGTTTTGATAAAACCCACAGGAGGACCTATTATAATCTTAGGATAAAATGTGCCAGTGTCCCACAGCAACTTGTATAAACATGGGAGCCAGATCATGTGTGAGTCCACCAAAGTCCTGTCCCCCAAATCTAAATTGGAAAAGAGACTGTTTTTCTTTACCCTCTCAAAGCTAAAGGCTGAACTGGTGTGCTTATGGCCATGAAAGAGGCATGTTTAAAAGCGTGAGGTCAGCGTGCTTAGAGAAGATAACGAGGATCAGAGAAAAGTAACTATGAATGTTTCATTCCTCTTCTCCAACTTGACCTTGTTAACTAATTGCTGCTTTTCTTTCTTTAAGTAACTCTGAGTTGGGTTTCTGTTACTTGTTGTTTAAGAGTCCAGCCACCAGGCTTCCCTGGTGGCTCAGCGGTAATGAATCCATCTGCCAATGCAGGAGATGCGAGTTCCATCCTTGGGTTGGGAAGAGCCCCTGGAGATGGAAATGGCAACCCACTCCAGAGTTCTTGCCCGGGAAATCCCATGGGCAGAGGAGCCTGGACAATGATCCTGTCACATTGCTATCCAAGTGATGGGTAACAAAGAGCCATAAGATCTCAGGAGCTGAAATCACAAGTGTTGAATTCTCACTCATACTTGGTGTCTATCTTTAGTCAGTGCTAAGTTCTGGTCTCTACCATCTTCGCTTGAGAACCTCCACTTGCCATGACTGGCTGCCATGACAGGGCCAGGAATAGGGAAGCTCACGCACTAGCTGTTAACGCTTCTGCCCACTGTGACATAAATCACTTCTCACGGTTGAGTGTCCACAGCAGACCACACAGCCCACCAAGAACTGGGAAAGTGTAATCCTACCACATGCCTGCAAGGGAAAAACCAGAAAAAATGGAGGCTGTCACTGATAAATATCAAATATTTCATATAATTTGTCCCTCATATAAAACACATTGGTTCTATTGGTAAAGGGTAACTGATTTGAAGAGAATATAAATTCTGATTTCAAAATTGTTAATTTTTAAATTTTTGCCATAATTTTTGTTTCTTATCCAAATAAAACACTTTTCTTCTCTGAGGTTATAAAGATTTTTTTTCTTATATTTTCTTCTATAATTTTGTTTCTGCCCATTTAAGTTTTAAATAAATCTAGAGTTTGTTTTTGCTTGGGGTTTGAATTAGGAATCCACTTTATATGTATAGTGTGTATATATATATATATATATATATATATAAAGAAAATTATCCCAATATCCTTTTTAAAATTGTTCCATTTTCCTCCTCTGACATATATACCCATCACTAAAATATATTAAATTCCCACCTTTACTTGGGTGCATAGGAGATTTTGACTTTTTCTGCAATGTTCTACTTATTTTATAGCAAAAAAAAAAAAAAAAAAAAACCCTGGAAACAAAAATAACTGATGTTACTTTTAAGTTTTGAGGATAGATATGTTTGAGACAGATATGCTGGATTAATCTTTGTAAACTTTTGTATATTTTTCCCAAATATAAAAAGTCATATTCTGCCGAAACTATTATTTTGCTTGTTAAAGTTGAAAATATTACAGGTAAAATTCCGTTACAAATAATTTGCATACCAAATTATGTATTACTTTAAAAAGTAATACATGTATTGCAATTAAAATATAAACAATGGGTTTCTTTTCAGAGGCTTCTGAGAATCCATTTTAAATCCATTGAGGATGACCCTAGCTCATCCTCCTTCTATTCTTTGTTTGAAGAATATATCTGAAGTCCTATTTTCTTTCATAGGCTATTATGATTCTGAAAAGTGATAACATCATCTTCTTGGCTTTAGGAAATAAAGACTAAGCTTTGGAAGAAGCCCAAGAATTGAGTCTTGACCTTGGAAATGTTTCCTAAGAGAATATATTAGAGAAACATACTACTTTTTAAATTTTGTTAATCCATTAGCCAAATTTAATTTTATTTGTAAAACAATGCTGTAGTTCTCTCTCATCCTTTAAACTATTTGGGGCTGGTGAAAGAAGGAATGCGGAAGACAAAAGTGATGTATATTTATGTATTTAGTGAATTTCCTACAACTGAATAGCCTTTCTGTGAGTAACAGGAGTTGAATTCAGGTATTAGTGATGACTGGTCGAGTCTAGTCCATCTGAAACCCAGGCTAGTTCAGGCTCATTCTGTACATGACAAGGAATGTTGGCTATGTTAATGTGATTTGATTAAATATAAAAATGTGGAGAATGGACACATTCCTCTAGGCAGACTTGTTCATTGTTGCATGAACTAAGTGGAGGATATCCTGAAGCAAAATAAAATATAGTAATAATCTCACATTTTTGGTAGAACAAGGCATGAAAATGTGAGCAGGCCAGTGAATTTTGCAATGAACCTTCTTTCCTACCGTGATTCAACAGTACTTGCCTGCAGTGACAAATCAGAAGTTGTATCACAGCCTGAAAGTCAGGTTTCACAGACTTCCCTGGTGGCCCAGTGGTTAAGAATCCTCCACCCAATGCAGAGGACACAAGTTTATCCCTGATGGGGGAACTGAGATCCTGCATGCTGTGGGGCAAGTAAACCCAAGTGCCTCAAGTACTGAACCTGAGAGCCCTTGAGCCCATGTGCCACAACGAAGACTCAGTGCAGTAAAAAAAAATTTTAAATAAAAGTCATGTTTCAGCATGACTTTCTCCTCCTTTGGCTTCCTAAAAATGGCATAGGGAAAGAAAATGAACATTGTGGCAAAGAAATAGAGAAAGGACACCTTTAAAAGATTTACCAGAGGAAAGAATATCACTGTAGAGTTTGAGAAAACAGAAGTGGCAAGAGAGGAAATTAGAGAATTCAGGCAGAATCACTTCATGCCAGTTCCTATAACCATCTCTGGGCGTTTGAACTTGATTCTGAAGGTGATAGCAAGTCATCGAAAGGCTTTGAATAGGTGAGTGAAATTATCAGATGAGAGCATTGCAAATGTGCTCTTGCTTCAGTTTGAAAAAATGGATTGGAGAAGAACAAGGCTGAAGGTGGTGATACCTGTTAGGAGACCATTACAGTGACCTTGGGGAGAGAGGCTGGTGGCCACGCCAGGGGATGGCATCTGGACTGGAGAGGACTGATGAGATTCGAGATCTGTTTAGGAGATGCTGTCAGTTAGACTTAGTGTTTGACTTACCTGTGGGGGTTCAGGTAAAGGAGGATTCAGGAATGATGCCATAGTGATGGAATCAAGTGGGTAGGCGTGCTGTTTCTGAGGGAAGAAACATACATCCGTGGCAATTATGGATGAATTTTAAGTGCCTAGTATTACAGTCCATGGGGTCCCAAAGAGTCAGACACGACTGAGCGACTAAGCACAGCAACGTTGTACAATGTAATTTTGTTTCTCAATTTGTAACATTTCCTACAACTGTAAAGATGAATTCCATCTTGTTTTGGACTCATGTACTTTACAGTAAACTCATAATTTCTCATTTTAAGTAAAGGCGTTATCTTATTTAATTCTGAAAATAATGACATTTCTGCTGTTGCCATCTAGTGGCCACTATTAGTTATGGTCCCTTTATTTTGTGCTCAAGATCTCAGTTCTTGAATGTTACTCAGAGCAAAGAGTAAATATTAGAGAACCAGTGTCTTTGAAGATGCAGTAGAGATCCTTA
The DNA here is from genome assembly GCF_032405125.1 of Capricornis sumatraensis. Classification (NCBI taxonomy): domain Eukaryota; kingdom Metazoa; phylum Chordata; class Mammalia; order Artiodactyla; family Bovidae; genus Capricornis; species Capricornis sumatraensis. Next base: position 51,570,329 of record NC_091079.1, read on the forward strand.
TATTTGAATGAATTATACCATGGAGAGTGCTAGTGACATAAGTGAAACTGAATCAGTTGTGTCTGACTCTTTGCAACCGCATGGACTGTAGCCCGCGAGGCTCCTCTGTCCATGGAATTCTCCAGGCAAGAATACTGGGGTGGATAGCCATTCCCTTCTCCAGGAGATCTTGCTGACCCAGGGATTGAACCTGGGTCTCCTGCATTGGCAGTTGGATTCTTTACCAACTGCACCACCAGGGAATCCCATAGGAAGATACTGTTAAATTTTCAGTGTAAGTTCTACAGGTTTTCTAGAGTAGGACTTGAAACAACTTATTTTAGCAGCTTTAGGGAGAATTTAGCAAATATAAAGCAAGAATTTGAATTCTTCCATATCAAGTAAGAGGATGCACCTCAATGGCAAATATGTGGAAAAGGTACAAAGGAATTTTTATAACAATCAACATGCAGATACCTAATGAACAGCTTTAGTGTGCCCAGGGTTAACACCATCATACTCTGCGGGACACAAGAGTAGAGCATGGGGGTTTTCCCTGGACATATAACTTTACTGGGGGAAGGTATAGTAAAATACACTGTGTTTGTTTCACTCCTCTCTGAATCCAGTTACTACACTGCTTTCTCTCTCTTTCCAACCAATAATTCAAGGTTCTGAACATCTGGAAGGTACTTCCTGTTCCTACTAAAATTTGTTGGTCGACTACTAATTGTGAACTCCTTGATGTCAAACAATGTGTTCTCTTTTATACTTTATGCCTCACCATGTCAAACAAACGAACAAGACATTAAAATAAAAATGAACAATCCTGGGACTTCCCTGGGGGTCCAGTGGTTAAGACTTCAAGATTTCACTGCAGGGGGCATGAGTCCAATCCCTTGTTGGGGAACTAAGATCTGGCATGCCACGCAGTATAGCAAGCAAAACAAATGTGTATATATATATATATATACACACACACACATACACACACACACACACACACACACACACACACACACACACACACATACATTAACCATCCTGCTCAACTGGTACAAATCTCTGCTATGTACTATGAGAAATTTAGAAACTGATAGGAGTCCAGATCCGTAGGGTTTACGAATTTATGGTCTATTGAGTGAGAGACTGGGCAACTATTATATTAGAATTATGTTATTCAAATAGTTATATAATAGAGGAGTGTTAGTAGGGCCAAGTAGGAAACCAGTCGGCTTGAAGTATCTATGCTGGAGTTTGATGGTGTGGGATAGAAAACTAGCATCCGTATTTTGTTCAAAGCATTCAGTGCTATGGAAACCTATAGATTCTGAAGGCAGAGAAATAGTGTGCTGGGTACTTTTCATGGTGCATGATATAAAATCACACACTTTCTTTCTGTATCTGTTCCTAAGAAGGCAGTACGTACCAAAGTGTAGCAACTTTTATACAAAATGGCAACTTTGGGGGCACATTTTTGTCTCAACCTCTGCCCCCCAACCCCCCACCAAACAGTAGGAAACATGTCCTGTTCATCTTAATATCTCTCTAACATGGAGTTTGGATGTGATTTATAAAAAGAGGGTCTTGATGTCTGTTTAGTGAATATGTCAGCATGTTTCTAAAAATATTTTATTTCCTACAATTTTAATGATGAGTTAATTATCAGTAATAACCATTGCAATAAATTAATGATAAATTCCCTCTGTACAGTATGAGGTGCAACTGTGAGTGACTTTGTAAGCTTAACATCTGAGACAGGCTGGGACCTGGGTCTCGGTGCTGCAGTGCTTGCACCTGGACACACCGCTCTTCAAGCAACAAAATACAAAGAAGCTCTGTGGGACTAAAGCTAACTGCATACATGGGGCACGTGGGACAAACTGTGGACAAGAGATACAAAGAGACCAAAGCCTTTGATCAATTTCTGTTGATTAAGGAGGCCAAGAACCCTAGTCAGTATCAAGCTCGTCCCTGTGGTCTTCTCTTCTGTCTTGTAAGGTGAGGAGGTTCTGCCATCATTCTGAAAATTCATCCTTCTTAGACTGTTCGTCTCACCTGTGCCCCCTCGTTGCTTTCACAGTGAGGCAGTCTCTTTTCTCCAGCCCCCACCCCAAATATTTCTCCATTTTCCTGTCAATTCCCCTATTTTCCTAAATGTTATCCTATATTAGACTCCCAACTTCCAGTTTATTGGATTATTTTAAAAGCCATAAACTAACTCTTTAAGTGGGTTTTTCCATTTCGTAATTTAACTTGTAGAAAGATACATATGAGTACATATAAACTGCTTTATTTCTGTTTCATAATTGTAATATATTCCAAAGTATGATATATAGTAATTTCTTTAGTCAAAGTCTTATCCAGAGCTTTTAGGTTGTTTATTGTCTTTGTTGTTTTAAACAATGCTCAATAAATATTCATGTGTATTTGTTAGTTTTGAATTGCTAAATCAGGATGTACATTTTTACTCTTGAAATGCGTGGCTAAATCATGCTGCACTATTTAAGAGCCGTTCATTTTGTCCTGTGAATTGTCTCAGTATAGTTTTCATTGAATTTAGTCTATTGTTTCTTTTATTCATGGCTTTTCTTCTAAAGAAAAAAGCAAAGTAAAGCGATTTACAACCCTGAAACATAGACTATAGAAATGAAGGTACTAAAATATAGCCTGTTATTTTTCTGTAGTCACTTTAACTATTAGAAGGCTGCAGGGCCTCTTAATTAATTTAGAAGCCTAATAGGTATGTTTAAACACAGCTAATTAAAATTCACTTGCAAATGAACCAGTGATTAGTATCTGTGAACAGTATCCTATTTATCTTAAATATATACTCATAGGCGGGTTTGCATAAGCCTGAAAGGACTATGTAATCAAACAGTTAACAGGAGCAAAACATAGTATTCTGAGATAATACTTTGAAAATCCAGTGGTGTTATCACAAAACAGAATTCTTGTTTTGACACAGAAGAATTTACTTACGTAATCTAACATCCCTATGAAAGAAAGGACTTTATAGCAATTTGAAAAAGTTTCAAGTACTTTTGAGATGTTCATGCTATATTTGAATGGTTTTGCTAAATATGCAGTTTTAGCATTGGAGAAATTTTCTGAAAAAGCAGTTTATAGCACAGCAGTGCCTGACTCAGCAACTCTTTTCACTCCTGAAGCCAGGGCTAGCTTCATGGGCATGTGACGTGTGAAGTCACACAGGGCCCTATGTTTGGAGGTCCTCACTCTTGGTTTAATGATCTGCTTTCAATATCTTGAAATTTTAAATGATTTTTGAACAGAGGGCTCCACATTTTTATTTTGCACTAGACCCTCCAAATGTTACAGCCAGTCCTACCCTTAGTATATTTTTCAGGATGAAACTATGTTTATTAGCACGTATCCTTGAGTCAGTGTTAATCCTAATTACAGAGAAAAACTTTAGAATGAGATCTGTATGAATATATCTGTTCTATTGGAAACCAGGGGCCAATGAATGCTGATTGCAGTTGGAATCCTTATCCCTGCAGGGGCTATGGAACTAACCCCGGCCACTCTAATCCTATCTATCTCCCTTTTCTGGTCACTGAGAAGCATCAGGCATTGGAAACTTCTTGATGTGATTTCCTGCTATTCCAGGAGTTTCAAATCTATGCAGTTCACTGTTTCCAAGTGCCAGATTACTTTTTTTTTCTTTAAGTTTTAGTTTATATTGGAGTATAGGTGATTAACAGTGTTGCATTAGTTTCAGATTACTTTTTGAAGACCCTCACTCAACCAGGAACAGACATCAGTAAGGAGCTTTGTGATGTTATCTTTGTGGTAGTAGAGATGACACCTCCTCCCTGAGGTACTTTTATACCTCTGGAAGGCAGGAAGATCACAGGGAAGGATTCCCATGCCCATCAGTTCTTGTTCCGTTCCTTGTTGACTTGTTCATTCTCACCAATGACTGCTCTTTTTCTTAATTCGCTTTTCTCTCCCCTATCTTTACCCACTCTAGTATTCTTGGGCTTCCCTGGTGGCTAAGCTGGTAAAAAATCCACCTGCAATGTGGGAGACCTGGGTTCGATCCCTGGGTTGGGAAGATCCCTTGGAGAAGGGAATGGCTACCCACTCCAGTATTCTGGCCTGGAGAATTCTGTAGACTGTATAGTCCATGGGGTCGCAGAGAGTCGGACATGACTGGGTGACTTTCACATTCACTTCCCTATCTTTTGGAAGCCTCAGAGTTACTACATACTGAGTGAATCAGTTTGTCTTTTGACTCTGTATTCTTAAGGTGATTCAAGGATCATTTGTCAATTAGAGTCTGACATCAAAGTTAGCTTGTTGTTGTTTAGTCACTAAGTCATGTCTGACTCTTTTGCAATCCCAGGGATTGTAACCTCCCTGGCTTCCCTGTCCATGGGATTTTTCAGGCAAGAAAACTAGAGTGGGTTTCCATTTCCTTCTCCAAAAGTTAGTGTCTTAGCCGCTCAGTTGTGTCCAACTCTTTGCTACCCCGTAGACTATAGCCCACCAGGCTCCTCTGTTCATGGAATTTTCCAGGCAAAAATACTAGACTGGATTCCCATTCTATTCTCCAGGGGACTGTCCCAACCTAGGGATCGAACTGGAGTCTCCTGTATCACAGGCAGATTCTTCACTGTCTGACCCACATGAAAGTGAAAGTGAAAGTTGCTCAGTCGTGTCCGACTCTTTGCAACTCCATGGACTATACAGTCCATGGAATTATCTAGGCCAGAATACTGGAGTGGGTAGCTGTTCCCTTCTCCAGGGGATCTTCCCAACCCAGGGGTTGAACCCAGGTCTCCCGCATTGCGGGCAGATTCTTTACCAATTGAGCTATCAGGGAAGCCTGAGCCATGTAGATTGGGCTTATCTTCGCATGGGGATCCTATATGGGCTTATCTTCGCATCGGGATCCTCTATGGGATATTCACAAAGAGCAAAGAAATACTGGATCTCTTAGGATAGTTGGATCTGGAGAGCTTGGGACTCCTTTCAGCCTAAGAATATGGTTTATTCTAGGATCACTGAGTTCACCCAGGTCCAAAAATAAAATATACTGTATCTGTTACCTAACCTGATCTCCCTAAGATAGTGTAAATTCAAAAGTGTGAGTCAGTCTGAGTCATGACTTACTATTAGGATGGCTATCATAGATTTGCCATGAGAACTTGATGGTGGATTCAACTCTGGGCTGGGAGAGAACGTATAGGGGGCTGATAGGGTGTGTGACAGATTGCATTCATACATCATGTAAGGTTTTTTTCCAAAGAGGGTCGTTTACCTCTGACAGTATTTCAGTCTATAACCACTTGTGTCAGATACATAGAGGATTGGCACAACAAGCATATAAGACAAAATCTGGTTATTTACCACTACTGAAACTAACTCAGAAGAAAATAAGCATTTGATTTTTGTTTCGGATTTCACTTCTTCCCATAATTCCATGAGAAACTAAAATACAGGCAAATCAACTACTTTTAAAATTCACAAAGCAGACAAACTCTCTCATCTTCCTGCTATAATAAAACTATTATAGAATTGGTGTACTGTTGGGTCTCAACTTTCAGATTTCCTGAACTTTTTTTACTTCTTTGGCCATGAAAAAATACCAAAAAGATTATAAAAATGTTTGCTATTAGAGGAAGGAATCAGAGGTATGAGGACATAAAACCCATGTTGCCAAGTAAAAGGTACAGAATAAGATGGACCAGAAGTATTTTAATTTATGCAGTGGAGAATTGAATGTAAGGGGAAGGGAGTGTGGTCCTGAAACATAAAGCAAGGGTTGGTGCTGAGGACCCAACCGTGGGCTAAACACCTGCATAGGTAGACACAGTGAGGAAATGAACGGGAGGAGTAACACGATCGATTCGATCTGCTGGTCTGCTGGTTGCTTTGCTTTCAGTAAATTTAAATATGGTTTCCACTCTTTTTGCTGTGTATTATCATAGAACTTGGAGGAAGGGTGTTTAATCATGGAGAGGGGTAAATATAGGTTTTATTTGTGAATAGAAACAGTGGAAACAGTGTCAGACTTTATTTTTGGGGGCTCCAAAATCACTGCAGATGGTGATTGCAGCCATGAAATTAAAAGACGCTTACTCCTTGGAAGGAAAGTTATGACCAACCTAGATAGCGTATTGAAAAGCAGAGATATTACTTTGCCAACAAAGGTCCCGTCTAGTCAAGGCTATGGTTTTTCCAGTGGTCATGTATGGATGTGAGAGTTGGACTGTGAAGAAAGCTGAGTGCTGAAGAATTGATGCTTTTGAACTGTGGTGTTGGAGAACTCTTGAGTGTCCCTTGAACTGCAAGGAAATGCAACCAGTCCATCCTAAAGGAGATCAGTCCTGGGTGTTTATTGGAAGGACTGATGCTGAAGCTGAAACTCCAATACTTTGGCCACCTCATGCGAAGAGTTGACTCATTGGAAAAGACCCTGATGCTGGGAGGGATTGGGGGCAGGAGAAGGGGACGACCAAGGATGAGATGGCTGGATGGCATCACTGACTCGATGGACATGAGTTTGGGTGAACTCTGGGAGTTGGTGATGGACAGGGAGTCCTGGTGTGCTATGATTCATGGGGTCACAGGGAGTTGGACATGACTGAGCGACTGAACTGACTGACTGATACAGAAGAAAGATTGAAGGCAAAAGGAGAAAAGGGCATCAGAGGGTGAGATGGTTGGGTAGCATCACCAGCTCAATGGACTGAACTTGGACAAACTGTGGGACATAGTGAGGGACAGGGAGGCCTGGCATGCTGTATCCCATGGTGTCACAAAGAATCGAACATGACTTAGCCACAACAACACACAGAAGACTGTGGGTATGACCCTGAGTTGGGACAATCCCTTGAAATAGGAAATGGCAACCTGCTCTAGTATTCTTGCCTGGAAAAATCCCCTGGACAGAGGAGCCTGACAGGCTACAGTCCAGGGGGTTGCAAAGAGGCAGACATGACTGAGTGACTGAGCACAGAGTACACACACATGGGTATGACAGTCTGGGTGATCAACTAGGAGGCTTGTGTTTCTGTTGACTCACTTGGGAGAGGTGAGATGTGATGGGTCCTCCTGAGAGCCCTGAGCGTGAAGGCAGGTCACCCACTTCACTGGAATCAGGAGCTTCCTGGACAGGACTGTTCTCCCTGCAGATCCCAGTGAAGATGTCTTGGGAGATTGCTTCCTTGGGTGGACTAGTGCAGGGGGCTGTGGGAGCATCTTCTTTCAGGTGGAGCTGTGGTGTGGGTGGCTCTGTGAGAAGAAGGCCAGCCTGCCCCAGACATACAACACTGTGGACGGTGAGCACGAGGTGGGGCCTGCTGCCTCTGCCGTGTGGCTGCCAAGCCATGTGGTGTGACCGTGCCCACAAAAATTGGAAAGTAATCACCTTTGACTAAAATATTATTACCTGAAGAGCTCCCTAAATGTCAAATTCTATAATAAAAAAAATTGGCGGGCGGTGGGGGTGGGGGGGCATTTCACCATACTTCTGAGTACCTGGCTGCCTTTAACTTTTATATTTCTTTTATAGTTTTGCTTAGATCCCTTTTTTATCATTATAGAGCATCTCTATAACATTTTTTTCCCTCATGAAGTAGGGGAAATAAACTCTCTGAATTTCATGTCAAAAATAGCTTTATTTTCCCCCCACACATGTTTGATTTATATCCTCTCTCGTTCATAGAATTCTAAGTTTGTATCCCCTACTCACCTTAGTTGAGCATCTTGAAGGTACTGCCCTTTTGTTTTTCAACATTTGAGTTTTACTGATAAGAAGTTGATATCACTGAGGTTTTTATTTTATAGGCAGCATTGTACCCCACTGACATCTGTTATTGTTTTTCTTTTGTCTGTGAACTCGTAACATTTCATCAGGGTGTTTTTAGTTATAGGTCTTTTCATTAATTCTAAGCTCTTTCAGTCTGTTGCTTTGTGTATATTTCTTCAGCTTAGAGAATTATTATACTTTTCTTCATTTGCTTATCTGCATTGTCAGCATATTCTTCTGAAATGTTTCTTTAAAGAATGGTGGGCCTTCCATATCTCAGTTTGATTCTCTTAATTTATATTTTCCCATTTTTATATTTTTATTTCATTTATCATTAGATTTATTCCACTTTATTTCTTGAATTTATATGTCACTATGAAACTCCAGTACTTTGGCCACCTCATGTGAAGAGTTGACTCGATGGAAAAGACTCTGATGCTGGGAGGGATTGGGGGCAGGAGGAGAAGGGGACGACCGAGGATGAGATGGCGGGATGACATCACTGACTCGATGGACGTGAGTCTGAGTGAACTCTGGGAGTTGGTGATGGACAGGGAGGCCTGGCGTCCTGCGATTCATGGGGTCGCAGAGAGTAGGACATGACTAAGCGACTGAACTGAACTGAACTGAACTGAACATTACCTTGAATTTATTTAGTCCTTCCATTTATATTTTGATTTAGGAATACTATTTTAATCCTCATTGACACTATTTCCCTTAAATTTCTTATTTTTCACAGCCACAAGGTCCTGTTTTATAAATGCAGCACTCTTTCTAGTGGTTTCCTGAAACAGCTTTATTTTTGTCCCAGCTGTCTTATATGCTTTAACAATTCTTCCTAAAATTTCTGCTGATTTCTGATTGTCAGTTCATATATATGAATGAAAGATAAAATTGGTTATTATAGGTAGCTTGTATGTGTTTCTCTGTACTTGAGTAGATTCCTCCACTCAACCTCTACCTTGAGTGAGTGGACCGGGTGAATAGACTTAGAGAGCTCAGCAGTCATATGTCTTTGTTCAGTGTGCAGGTGGAGATCCAATATCCCCAAGAAAGGAGGGCCCTCACCTTGGGGTAGAATGTTTTCCCAAAGTTAGCTCACCAGCCTCCATTCTCATCTTCCATGAGATGTGAAGCCCAGGGCTACTTCAGGTTCTACTCTGCGGCTTCTTGTAGTCTACTGCTGTTACTGGGGACTTTCTTAGATGGCATTGGAAAAGAGTTCTCTGATCTCACTCTGTGTGTTAAAGCCCCTGCTGCGAACAGCATCCTTAGAAGAGGGACATGAGTCCCTACAAGCCTAGCTGATCAGAATGTACTTCTTTACTGAATTATTGGTTTGGCCAAAATGTTCACTCAGGTTTTTCCATAACATCTTATGTATGTAAATGAACATTTTGGCCAGCCCAGTCCACTGATGGCTTCTCTTTGGCTTGTGTTTGGTGTTAAACACAAGCTTTGTTTAGCTTGAATGTTCTCCCTGGCTCTCTTGGGAAGAAGAGAACTTCCTTCTGGTGTCTTGGGCTGTATTGTCTCACCTGTTCTAATATAACCACTCGTCTTAACCCATCTGCTTAGTTCTTCATGCTTTAGAGTTTCTTAAAATCTCCAGTCCATCAATAGCACTCTCTTATTTTCCTGTGCTATTGTGCACATAACATCATTTCTTATTTTAGTATAACTTTGGGGAATGAGAGAAGGGCTAGTCATTGTGTAAACTTGTAAGGTCATTCCACTGTATTATACAAGAAACCAACTTGTATTTAACCTGTTAAAGGTTATAGGACCACACGGCTTTTGATAGTGTTTGTGGTCTGGAGTCAGTGTAGAGGGGAAATGTTTTTGGTCAGACAAAAATATATAAGCATACATAGCATGTTTCTTGTGTAAAACAATCTTGAAAACAACTGGAAAGATTATTCATTGCTATAGCAGAAAATAGATTTTATTGAATGATTGTAAATCTCTCTAAATCATCATGTTGCTTATCAGCTGCCGTGAGCCTAGTCAAACTCAGTGAGGGTTTGTTGAAATGATTGCTATTTATTATTCATTAAGGAATGTAGTCTTAAGCACATGATGTCTATTTTTATCAAAACATAAATAACTCTACAGAACCTACATAGAGTGTATTTATTTTAGCACATACCTTCTGTGAATGGGGGTATTAGGTATCTGAGATAGAAATTTATTACCAGCAATTACTAATGATGTCAATATACTTTTTTACTTTTCATAAACCATAGATAATATTGATGTCAGCATGCTGCTAAATTAATTTATATATGAATTCCTGTCTAGGGACTTTCCTGGTGGTCCAGTGATTAGGAATTCTTCCAATGCAGGGGGCGTGTGTTTGATCCCTGTTCAGGGAACTAAGATCTCACATGCCACTCACCATGGCCAAAGAAAAGTAAAAGAGAATTTCTGTCTATGCTAATGCCATGACTTTAATGTTGGTTTAGAATTAAATGCCTCATCAGTTGACTTCATTTTTTTGTACATTGACTTGGTGTTCTGCGAGCATGTTAAATTTGTATGTTTATTTAATGTTTTATAGTTTTGGATTTTAATAATAAATAGTATGGTGTTTTTTCCTAACTGAAACATTTTTTGCTGATGAAATATTTCTAATAAAAAGGAAAAATTAAAGTTGTAGATTTAAGAAAAATTTAAAATAGACTTATTCTTTCCACTCTGTTTCATCAGATTACGTTGCCTACCACCCCAGTTGTTACTTTTACAGACCCCTGGGTGGCTCCCCTATAGTCCTCAATAGTTTTAACTCTCTAGACCTTTGGGTGATTTCCCTGTATTTCTCAATAGCTTTAATTCCTAAATATTGCCATTCTTTCTAATGGTACATTAGAAAGATTCATTCTTGCAATTTTCATGTATATGTGGATGACCTTTCCATCACACCTTTCCATTAGCCTCTTTGTTGAACTCCTTTCACCCAGGGATTTATTTCTTACTTCTTATCTTAGCCACTCCTGGTGGTGTTACTAATGACTGTGGTTCTCTGGAGTTTCACTTTCAAGCATCCTTCTCTCCGACCATCTTCTCCTCTCCTTCTAGCTCACTGCCTCTAGTATCCCAGCTCCAGCTTTTCTTTGACCTCCCCTGGATGTCCAACTCATTGATCCTACCACATTTTCATCTGCCCTTACCTCTTTGATGTCCTCACTCAGCTGAAATTCGGGGGCCAGTGGCCAGTCATTATAATTGCTCTTTCCACATACTCTCAAATGTTGATACCTTGTCTCTCTCTCAGCTCCTGCTACTCAATTCACTAAACTGTAAACCTGCCTAAATACAAACTTTTGCCTCTTTTGTGCCTCCACGTGTGCAGCTGAACATGACTGTGAGAAAAACATGCTGCCACACAAAATTGTCGTACTTTAAATTTGCAACAACAAATCTCAAGTGGCCAAATAATCCTACAGTCCTGAGTCACTGTTTTTCATTTGTTTCCCTTTTCTCAAAACTCCCAGTGTTCATCTCCCATCCTCTATTCCTGCTGTTAACCTTGTTTCCTGCTTTACTGGGATAATCCAGACAATTATTAGAGGAAGCCCACAGACCAAAACCAACAAGTGCAGGGTAAGGACACGTTTCTGTTTTATTCACTAACCATCTGCAATACACAGTGCCTAGTTTCTAGTGTGTGTGAGTGCTAAGTCACTTCAGTCATGTCCGACTCTTTGTGACCCCATGGACTGTAGCACACCGGGCTCCCTTTGCCATGGGATTCTCCAGGCAAGAATACTGGAGTAGGTTGCCATGCCCTCTTCCAGGGGATCTTCCCAACCCGAGGATCGAACCCACGTCTCTTATGTCTACACTGAGCCATCAGGGAAGCCCAGTGAGTGCTCAATAAATATCTGTTGTGCAAATAAAGAGAATTATTGTCATTCTAAAGGAAGCATTGAAAAATATTAATTGAAGAATTGCTGTGAGCACTATCTCTTCTGTTTGGCTAGTTGACAGCTCCTTTCCTACACCCATGTTGGAATTCTTGGTCTTCTACCACTGAACCATCCCTTGTTCATTGGTCTGTTTTATAGTGAATGGCAGTGACATCAGCTCATCACCATTCATTCAAACTCAATACCTGAGTGACTCATTCTTCAGGCTGCTATGACCCTCTCCTCCCCCGGTCAGATCTGAGTAGGAACTGATGTGTAAAGTCAGGCCATTGCTTTGCAGCCTCACTTAAAATACCACTATAGTTCAGTAGTCTCGGAACAGTCTAAGCACATCTTTTAACAGGGCAAATCAATTTCGTTTCCTTAATGAAAATTATCATTGGCTTTGCACTCCATTTAAAGTAATATTCAGTCTACGTATCTTAACTGACAAAAATCTGCAAGTTCTTTCGTCTGCCTCCCTCCTCAACTAGCATACTATTCCATCCTTGCTGACATTTGACAGCTCTTTTAAAAATTAACTTATATTTGAGTATGAAAAGTGAAAGTGAAGTCGCTCAGTCGTGTCCGACTCATCAGGACCCCATGGACTGTAGCCTACCAGGCTCCTCCATCCATGGAATTTTCCAGGCAAGAGTACTGGAGTGGGTTGCCATATCCTTCTTCCAGGGGATCTTCCTGACTCAGGGATTGAACCTGGTTTTCCTTCATTGCAGGTAGGTTTTTTTTTTTGCCATCTGAGCCATCAGGGAAGCCCATATTTTACTTATTGTCTTTGTTATTTGTTTATTGACTAACTCTTCCAAAGAATAAGCTCCCTAATTCCTGGACCATGCCAGTCTTGTTTATTCTGAAAAAAGAGTCGACTATAAATATGTAATATGGAAGTGAAGGATATATAAAGGGAACTTTTGCTGTCTGTAGAATCTAGAACATATTATCATAAGAGATGAAACTGCCAGTGGGGACCAGTTTTAGGTAGCTTTGAATGCTATGAAGGGAAGCGTGTGGAGTTTGTTTGTTTTGGGGGCAGATATTTTTTGCAGATAATAATGCAGCTAAAGAAGGTTTTTTTATACAGTTATTTACTTAATTTATTCATTTATTCATTCTTTCCCTTAGCACATGTGCAAGGAACTGTTCTTTGATCTTGGGAAACAAAGATGTCTAAGACATGTTTCCTGACCTCAAGAACCCCGCAGAGAGCTGAACTGGTAAACGCATAATTTAATACAGTGGCATGAGTGTTGTGCAGAATTATATTCATAATATTATTCAAACACTGACTATGCCTAATTAACTCTGGGCCTGATTAGAGTCTTTTTTTATTTTTTCAGAGCCATTAAAAAAAGAATTCCATGTGGTTCCTATTATGATGGTCACTTCTTTGAAGCTGTATTTAGTTGGCATCAGTGATATCATTTGACCACAATTCCTTCTTCTTCTAATAAATGCTAATTCAAACATTCATATAACTATTAACAAGGCTATAATTTTCTTCCTGTTCTTACCACTCTAGTTACAGTCAGATAGCTCCAGTTGGACACCTGATCACTATGTCTGCTCTGTGTCTTCTGGAAATATTTATACTCAGGACTCTCAGACTCAAATTTTGCTACTGTCTGTTGGTCTAAAATGTAGGAGATAAGTAGGTTGGCTGTGTATGTATGGTTGTGTAACACCAAAGTCCTGCATGGTCAAGAATCAGGTTTCCCAGGATGTAGAGAAAACCATATGCAAACGATAAAGCATATGGTGGAGCTAAGAGATGGACAGAAACATGTGGTAGGCTTCAAATGCCTGCCTTTACTTGTTCCTGAAACCTAGCATCATCTTTATACTTCTTGTAGATTGATTATCCATGCCACTCTGAATCCATGAGCCAATAAATCCATGTTTTTGTCCAAACTAGATTTGACCGAACCATACATTTTTGGAATATTTTTTTTTTCACTTTAATTGTGATGTAGTTGACATGCAGTACTTTATAAGTTTAAGGTGTATGGCATAATGCCTTGACATACATGTATTGCAAAATGACTACCACAGTAAATTTAGTTAGCATCCATCATCTCATATAGTTGCAAAAAAATAGAAAATCTTTTTAAAATCCTTAGAAAAAGTTAGATTTGAAAAGAAGAAGAAATATAGTTGAATTCTTAAAAGGAATCATGGGCAAAAATGGAAAGTAATCCCAACATATAGATACATAGATATATACATACATATATATACATAGATAAATAGAAATTATCTTCACGTTTAAAAAACAAACAAAAAAGATATTCTTATGCAAAGCAAAACATTACTTGTCAGCACTAAGATAAAGGTATTCCTTATTGTTGCTGAGAATAATCCCAGATGGATGATTGGATATGAATGAAGAGATAAGAGCAATAAAAATGGTAAAGATATAGGTACATATAAATGCATGCTAATGGTATAAAATAAAAATTAAAAATACTCATGGAGTCATATATATGTATATATTTCATATATCTTGCATATTATATATAGTTATAATACATAACAATAAAAATATAAACCAGGCATGATAAGTAGTGTCAAAGTATTCTAACTTCCTTGCAAAAGCTGAGGTGAGGAAAAAATGCCAGTTAATACTTAATGTAGCTAAGTCAAGTATTAATTTTATAATCTCTAGGTAACAACTAAAAGAATCTTAAACATGTGTATAACTTTCAGACTAACAGAGAGAAAAGTAGGAAAATTTTCAATCAACCCAAAGAAAAAAAGAGAAAAAATGAACATAATCTTGACAGAATAACTAAAAAGGTGATAGAAATAAAATAGGATGATTTTTTTCACAATTATTGTATAGCCGTAGTCATTAAGACATTGCAGTGATGGTATAAGATTGACAAATGGATAAATGAAATAAAATGTACTTCTAGAAATAGGCCCATATTTATCTGGCTCCTTTGATTTATGACTCTTTTAGGATTGAATCAGAGTAAGGCCTTACTTGCTAAGTAAGGAATGTCCAGTGAATCCATACCCAATTTGAAAATATCCTTGCCATGGAGACAAACATCCTTTCCTTAGATCATCAGCTCCTAAAGGAAGTGCCAGGTGTACACTATGAAATTTCCTCATGACTCTATTATGCTGAGCATCCTGTCTTAGTTACACATTATTTATAAACAATAAAAGGCTAAAATAAAGTAATTCTTACTCAACCAAGGGACGTCCTCCTTTTTATGGTGACTTCTACATACATCTGCTACTTCCACCATGGATTGATTTAATTATTTTCTTTGAGTCAGGAAGTGCTTAATTATTTCTGCTGAGTATCACCTGTATTGTACTCCTATGGAGATATTTTCAAGACTGGAAAGGCCTTCAGCTCAGTTCAGTCGCTCAGTCGTGTCCAACTCTTTGTGACCCCATGAACCGCAGCACACCAGGCCTCCCTGTCCATCACCAACTCCCAGAGTCCACCCAAACCCATGTCCATTGTGTCGGTGATGCCATCCAGCCATCTCATTCTCTGTCGTCTCCTTCTCCTCCTGCCTTCAATCTTTCCTAGCATCAGGGTCTTTTCAAATGAGTCAGCTTTCCGCATCAGGTGGCCAAAGTATTGGAGTTTCAGCTTCAACATCAGTCCTTCCAATGAACACCCAGGACTGATCTCCTTTGGGATGGACTGGTTGGATCTCCCTGCATTCCAAGGGACTCTCAAGAGTCTTCTCCAACACCACAGTTCAAAAGCATCAATTCTTCTGGACTCAGCTTTCTTTATAGTCCAACTCTCACATCCATACATGACTGCTGGAAAAACCATAGCCTTGACTAGACGGACCTTTGTTGGCAAAGTAATGTCTCTGCTTTTTAATATGCTGTCTAGGTTGGTCATAGCTTTCTTTCCAAGGAGCAAGTGTCTTTTAATTTCATGGCTGCAGTCAACATCCACAGTGATTTTGGGGCCCTACCTAACATCAAAATAGTTTCATTGATAGACTGCTATATGGAATAATATAAATTCCTTTACTAAAAGTAGATCCATATATGCTAATATTTCTCACCGGAGACCTTAATGTTGGCATGGAAAAACTACAAGCTTGTACATTTATGTGAAAACTTTCAAAGTAGATACTAAATATTCAAAAATTAAATATGAAATCTACTTTAGAATTTCTAATACAGAGATGTCTTCTAGGAGGGATTAATAGGTATTAGATAAAATACTCCATCACTTGTCATCTGCTGGTTAGGTTTATTTTTGCCTATATTATTGAGAGCAGAGAGAATTTAGTATCTAAAATTCAGCTCTAGAGTTTAGAATAATTATTTTTTAATTGCGGTATTATTCTTAATCTTCATTACAAAACCACTCTCTCTGTTTGTTTTTTTTTTTTAACTCTCCATACCTGGATTATATTCTGTAATATACAAGGTGATTTAGTTGCCTTTTATTTTGTATTATAAATGAGTATTATAAATCTAATTTTGTATTAAATTATATTTAAGAGGGACCAAAGAACATTTCAAAATAGGGATGAAAGTTTCTTAGGTCTGTATGGTTGTGTTTGGACGTGTGGCTAAGATTGTTTGCATTGGTGGGTTGTTGGTGAGGGATGGGTCCCTGAAATGAGTAGAGAGTTAACATACACCTTAGTAAAAGTGCATATATCCTAGTTGGGTTGTGCATCTAGTATGAAGTCCTTTAACGTATTGTTGTTTAGTTACTAAGTAGTGACTGACTCTTTTGCAACCCCATGGACAGAGGAGCCTGGCGAGCTACAGGCTCCTCTGTCCATGGGATTTCCCTGGCAAGAATACTGGAGTGGTTGCCGTTTCCTCCTCCAGAGGATCTTCCCCACCCAAGGACTGAACATGAGTCTTCTGCAGTGGCAGGCGGATTCTTTACTGCTGAGCCACCAGAGAAGCCCCTGTTAATGTATAGTGAATGATTAAATCTATGTCAAATATTTGACATCTGTGCATATCAGACAGTAAATAACTGATACTTTTAAGCATTTATTTTCACATTCTTTCTTTCCTGTTGAGCTCAGCCTTCCAGGGAAATCTCAGTTCTCATTGTGAATGAGAAGGTTTAGAGTAGGGCTGGGCATGGTCCTGAGGTGGAGGAAGGTTGACTAACCACAGGACAGTCTGAGTTCTGTGAGCAGAAGAGTCTGACTGGAAAACATCAAGTAGATATCTGTCTGTCTCACTTGTACATGGAGACCTAGTGCTGCATCGGAACTTATTTCTTGCCAAAGACAAAACCATAATAGAGTTTAGAGGTGTAATGAAGCAGAAAAAATATTCCTCCTTTCTACTTCTGTTTAGAAAAATGGAATGAGAAACAAGGCAAGGATTCTGGTGGGGGTAGAAACCAGTTGGGATTCTATCAATTGGGAATCCTGACATCAATTTAAAATAAGGGTGTTTCATAAGGTATTTTGGAGACAGCTGATTTTCAAGTATTCTGTCATTCATTTGTTGACAATTCAGTGCCCATTAACTGCCTATTTATGAAAAACAGGTGGTGGTGGAGAGGGTGAGTGTCTGGAAGGTTGTGATCTCATGCTAATTTTTAATAAGACCTAATTAAAAAGAGAAAATTGAAACATATGCAGATTTAGAATAAATTAATTCAGTCATCAGATCTTAGTGCCAGTTTTGAACTAAAATATCCTGCAGATGGTACTGTGCCACATGCCAATTAATATTTAAGATAATTATGGGTGTTGAGTAAAAAATACATTTGATTGACATCATCTCCATTATTAGGCTTCGCGTGTGGTGCTAGTGGTAAAGAATCCACCTGCCAATACAGGAGACATAAGAAATGCAAGTTTGATCCCTGGGTCAGAAGATCCCCTGGAGGGGGAAATGGCAACCCGCTCCATTATTCTTGCCTGGAAAATTCCATGGACAGAGGAACCTGGAAGGCTATAGTCCATGGAGTTGCAGAGCCGGACATGACTAAGTATGCTTGCATGCACATCTCCATTATGACTAGAGTGTAATATCCTTTATGTTTATCGATTTAACAAAAAGACTGTATAATGAGAAAGTCCTGAGATTTTAGAAGTGGTTTTAATTTTGTTTCCTGATAACTTTCTACTGAGGCTAGGACTTCTATCTCAGGAAATGAAGTAAGAAGTAACTAATTCCCAAGTAAGTCATTAAGTAAATAAGTAATGTTTTAGGCATAATGCCATGCTCTGTGTTTGTTGTGGGACCTGGAGCAAAGATTCGTAACCTAGAATCATTGAAACCTTTGAGTGTCAGCCCTTAGGTGGATAAACATCCAGGCACATTATGTAAAATTTGATGTTTGTGTGTATACACGTGCTTTTGGTTTTTTAACCAAGAGATTCCATAGTTTTCATCAAATGAAATGAATCTAGCATTAAAATTATTTATAATTGGTCATGATTACTTGTTGCCTTAACTGTTCACTTATTTAATAATAAATGACTGTGATGAGCTACCAACTTTCTCATGGTTTTGCTTTTATCTGGTGGACATTCAAACTAAAATGCATTTTGAAACAGTCATTTCTGCTATTAATTGATAGTTAGCATTCATTCTCCAGTTTATTAATTATGACCATGTTCTATATAGTACAAGGTTCTATATAGTACAAGCCCTAACTTCCGTGTATTTACATGACATATAATACAAATTTATGCTCAGTAGTTACTTAATGATTTATGTTCTCTAGATTGTTTTTAAACATTATAAAAATAATATTATCTTCCTATATATTTATATTTGAAAATGATATATTTTAATAGGTAACATAATTATAATTAGCAAAAAAGGAAGCATATCAATTCAGAGGCTGTCTCAATATAGTATATTCAAGATTAAAGACTGTAGTTTATAATAAACTGTATTAAGAGAACATTTATCAGTTTTAATAATCAGAAAAAATAAGTCCAATAAAATGATGCAATGTGTATATTATATCAAAGCATATGCTGTGAAAACATATGATAAAATGGCAATGGCAGTAGTAATAATAAATGTATACATATATGGAATAATATATACATACATAAACGTAATAGTAAACTTGAAAATATTAGCTAACACCACTTTTGGACATATCAGTAAGGGGGTTTTGGTTAGGAAAATAGAAGCCAGTCTGTATCTCGGTCATACAGGCTTTAATACAGATGAATGGGTAAGAAGATGTAGCACATATATGCAATGGAATATTGCTCAGTTATCAGAAGGAACGAAGTTCTGAGTTGTCATTTTGTGAATGAACCTAGAGCCTGTCATACAGAGCGAAGTAAATCAGAAAGAGAAACACAAATATCATATATTAACGTATATATATGGAATCTAGAAAAATGGTACTGATGAACCTATGTGCAGGGCAGGAGTAGAGGCTCAAACATAGAGAATGAGCTTGTGGACACAGAAGTGCAGAGAAGGGTGGGGGACGAATTGAGAGTAGCGTTGGCATATATACACTACCCAGTGTAAAACAGATAGCTTGTGGGAAGCTGCTGTATAGCACAGGAAGCTCACCTCGGTGCTCTGTGATGACCTAGAGGGGTGGAAGGGAGGAGGACGAGGGGAGGCTTGAGAGAGGGGACATATGGATGCATGTGGCTGATTAACATTGTTCTACAGCAGAAGCTAACACAACATTGTAAACTGATTATATTCCAAAGCATGTAGTGTACTCAGTCACTGAGTCATGTCCAACTCTTTGTGACCCCATGGACTGTATCCTGCCAGGGTCTTTTGTCCATGGGATTTCCCAGCAAGAATATTACTGGAGTGGGTTGCCATTTCCTTCTCCAGGAGATCTTCCCAGCCAGGGATTGAACTTGTGTTTACTGCATTGGCAGGTGGGTTCTTTACTGCTGAACCACCAGAGAAGCCCTATATTCCAATAAAAAATATGTAAAAAATAAAGACAGTATAGGGACACTTTAATTTACTTTAAGAGGAAAAAAAAAAAAACCCAGAAACTTTCCATCTAACTTGAAAGTTAAAAAAAGGGAAAATAAAAGCTTATAAGATCTTGTGCTTTTTTCTCTTTTTAACTTAAAAGTTATATGGAAAGTTTCTGAATTTAAGTTAAAGTCCTGTTATCTGACCTAATTTTGCTTTATCAGAGTAAAGCAAAGGCCTCTGTGACAAGAGTAGGCTAGTTGGTCTTTCTATTTATTTTTCTCTTTATTTTCTCACTGCCTTTATACTGTATGAAAGAAAGTGAAAGTGAAGTCGCTCAGTCGTGTCCCACTCTTTGTGACCCCATGGACAGTAGCCTACACCAGGCTCCTCCGTCCATGGGATTTTCTAGGCAAGAGTACTGGAGTGGGTTGCCATTTCCTTCTCCAGGGAAATCTTCCCAACCCAGGGATTGAACCCAGGTCTCTTGTATTGTAGACAGACGCTTTACCGTCTGAGCCACCACGGAAGTCCTTTTATAATGTATAACTGATTTAAATGGAATATAATATATTTTTTCTACAGAAGCAAAACCTAAAATGATTTAAATTATGTTCCACTGCTGAGTAATTGGGTTTTAATTGAACCCTGCATTGCTTTAACACATAGAGGAATGACCTAAGTTATAGCTGTAATAATTGCAATTTCAAATAACAGAAGTAAAGAAGACTTATGCCAACTGATTGTTTGCTTACCTACTTATTAGAATATAAAAACTTGTTATATTCATTTGTCTGGCAAATATGTTGCTTCACAATGTGTTTGTGGTAGAAATCCTTTGCTCTTTTTAGTTCCAACTTTATGTTCAGTCTGCACAGTTTTGAGATACCTTGTACTATTTTATCCATGTCTCTGAGATCAACTGGTAATCTTGTCATCTACAAAACCCATTTAGCCTCTGTGGCTCAGAGGTTAAAGCACCTGCCTCCAATGTGGGAGATCTGGGTTCGATCCCTGGGTTGGGAAGATCCCCTGGAGAAGGAAATGGAACCCACTCCAGTATTCTTGCCTGGAAAATCCCATGGACAGAGAAGCCTGGTAGGCTACAGTCCATGGGGTCGCAAAGAGTCGAACAGGACTGAGCGACTTCACTTTCACTTTCACTTTCAGACAAATCCATGTGTTCCTACACTGTTATAAATGTCAAGAAATATCTCTGAGATATGACAGCAGTTTCTGGTGTAGCAGTTCAGAATAATGTATTTTACTGGGCTAAGAAATCTATGGATGCTTTAATCATTGTTTATTAGGACAATAAGGGACTTTAGTTCTAGTAGTTTAGTCACTCAGTCATGTCCAACTCTTTGTGACCCCACGGACTGCAGCATGCCAGGCTTCCCTGTCCATCATCAACTCCCGGAGCTTACTCAAATTCAGGTCCATTGAGTCCGTGATGCCATGCAACCATCTGATCCTCTGTCATCCCCTGGGTTTGATACACCAAATATTGATTCATTCTTTTAATACTAGCTATGAGCTCTGTAAAATCTAGGCCTTAAGGAGAGGGTAGCAATCAAATCAGTTGGTTCTTGTGTCTTGGTGCTGTAGTAGGGGAGGAAGAGAGACAGGCACAAACTGAATAGGAAATATGAAATGAGATGATTCTGGAGAGTGCTAAATGCTGTGATAAAAGATTATGAAGATTTGTTAGGGTAAACTTTTTAAGATATCATTAGAGACTGATGATGACAATGCTCAAAATTCTCCAAGCCAGGCTTCAGCAATATGTGAACTGTGAACTCCGTGATGTTCAAGCTGGTTTCAGAAAAGGCAGAGGAACCAGAGATCAAATTGCCAACATCCCCTGGATCATCGAAAAAGCAAGAGAGTTCCAGAAAAATATCTACTTCTGCTTTATTGACTATGCCAAAGACTTTGACTGTGTGGATCACAATAAACTGTGGAAAATTCTTCAAGAGATGGGAATACCAGACCACCTGACCTGCCTCTTGAGAAACCTGTATGCAGGTCAGGAAGCAACAGTTAGAACTGGACATGAAACAACAGACTGTTTCCAAATAGGAGAAGGAGTACGTCAAGGCTGTATATTGTCACCCTGCTTATTTAACTTACATGCAGAGTACATCATGAGAAACGCTGGACTGGAAGAAACACAAGCTGGAACCAAGACTGCCGGGAGAAATATCAATAACCTCAGATATGCAGATGACATCACCCTTATGGCAGAAAGTGAAGAGGAACTAAAAAGCCTCTTGATAAAAGTGAAAGATGAGCGTGAAAAAGTTGGCTTAAAGCTCAACATTCATAAAACGAAGATCATTGCATCCGGTCCCATCACTTCATGGCAATATATGAGGAAACAGTGGAAACAGTTCAGTTCAGTCACTCAGTCATGTCCGACTCTTTGTGACCCCATGAACCACAGCACACCAGGCCTCCCTGTCCATTACTAACTCCTGAAGTCCACCCAAACCCATGTCCATTGTGTCGGTGATGCCATCCAACTATCTCATCCTCTGTCATCTCCTTCTCCTCCTGCCCTCAATCTTTCCCAGCATCAGGGTCTTTTCAAATCAGTCAGCTGTTCACATCAGGTGGCCAAAGTTTTGGAGTTTCAGCTTCAACATTAGTCCTTCCAATGAACACCCAGGCCTGATTCCTTTAGGATGGACTGGTTGGATCTCCTTGCACTCCAAGGGACTGTCAAGAGTCTTCTCCATCACCACAGTTCAAAAGCATCAATTCTTCGGTGCTCAGCTTTCTTTATAATCCAACTCTCACATCCATACATGACCACTGGAAAAACCATGGCCTTGACTAGAAAGACCTTTGCTGAGGAAATAATGTCTCTGCTTTTGAATATGCTATCTAGGTTGATCATAACTTTCCTTCCAAGGAGTAAGCTTCTTTGAATTTCATGGCTGCAGTTACCATCTGCAGTGATTTTGGAGCCCCCCAAAATAAAGTCTGACACTGTTTCCACTGTTTCCCCAGCTATTTGCCATGAAGTGATGGGACCGGATGCCATGATCTTCGTTTTCTGAATGTTGAGCTTTAAGCCAACTTTTTCACTCTTCTCTTTCACTTTCATCAAAAGGCTCTTTAGTTCTTCTTCACTTTCTGCCATAAGGGTGGTGTCATCTGCATATCTGAGGTTATTGATATTTCTCCCAGCAATCTTGATTCCAGCTTGTGCTTCTTCCATCCCAGTGTTTCTCATGATGTACTCTAGAAACAGTGGCTGACTTTATTTTTTTGGGCTCCAAAATCACTGCAGATGGTGATTGCAGCCATGAAATTAAAAGACACTTTAGTCCTTGAAAGGAAAGTTATGAGCAACCTAGGCAGCATATTAAAAAACAGAAACATTACTTTGTCAACAAAAGTCCATCTAGTCAAGGCTATGGGTTTTCCAGTAGTCATGTATGAATGTGAGAGTTGGATTATAAAGAAAGCTGAGTGCTGAAGAATTGGTGCGTTTGAACTGTGGTGATGGAGAAGACTCTTGAGAATCCCTTGGACTGCAAGGAGATCCAACGAGTCCATCCTAAAGGAGATCAGTCCTGGGTTTTCATTGGAAGGACTGATGTTGAAGCTCAAACTCCAAAACTTTGGCTACCTGATGTGAACAGCTGACTCATTTGGAAAGACCCTGATGCTGGGAAAGATTGAGGGCAGGAGGAGAAGGGGACAACAGAGGATGAGATGTCTGGATGGCATCACCAACTCAACGGACATGGGTTTGAGTGGACTCCGAGAGTTGGTGATGGACAGGGAGGCCTGGTGTGCTGCTGTTCATGGGGTCACAATGACTTGGACACAACTGAGCGACTGAACTGAATTGATAACAAGCCAGCGATCTGAGCATCCCAGAAAAGAACATTTAAGGCAGAGGAAATAGGCCACAAACAAAAAAAGACAATGGGATGGGAAATTTCCAGTATCCCTTCCATCAGCACTGCTAATACTTGATACACACTGTATCACTAGAGCCACTGCTTCTCACAGAGTCTGAACTTAAAAAATGACAATTGACAGATTAGAATTCTGAGCTAAACCCGACAAGATAAAATGTGACTAACAGGAATCTAAAGTGGTGCATGCAGGTTCATCAACCCAGTTACACAGCTCAAAATGATGTTCAGTTGGCTTGGCAGCTGTTGATAAAAGAACAGTCTGGGGATTCGAATTGACCACAAATTGGAGCTTGCTCTTGCCATTTCTGACCGGTAAAAGCAATGTGTAGATATTGCCCTTAGGCAGACTTCTCCCTAGTTTAAAGCATCATTAGAGCTCTCCAAAAATGGAACTCCCCATTGCTTCACTCATTAAAAAAAAAAAAAAGAAAAAAGAGCAAGAAAGAATTAATAACTTTCAGGCCTTTTGAGAAAAGAAACTTCTGTTAAAGAACCAGTTTAAAATATTTTTTGGTTTCTGTGAAGCTGTGACTTGTTACTGGTTTCTTTCATTCCAACGTTTTCTTCGTTTGGGGATATTTATGTATAGTTAAGAAAGAAAAATGACATTGGCATATAAGTCATATGATGAGGTCTATTGAAAATTTGATATATAATGGCATCTCCCAAAATAGTAATCTGAAACTTCTTTGACTAATTTTTCAAAGGAACTTAAACTTCTGGTATGTTTTGGACAAATAAAATATTAAAACTGCAAATATATCTTGACTTTGCTATGTATTAGCTGTGTAATGTGGGCAATTTACTTTCCTCAAAATGAGACCAATAACTTGTACCTGCCTGAAAAGTTTGTTAGGAGGATTAAATTAGTTGTTGTGTATAGAGCAGGTAAAGCAGTGCCTAGTAATAGTAAGTGATGTGTATGTGTTTGCTGTTATTATTAGATGTAAATGTATGTTCTACTCTGCCTTCAGGAATTAATGACCAAGTTAATAACTGAGACACCTGACCAGCCAATCCCATTTCTCATTGACCATCTTCAGTCAAAACAAGGAAACCGTGGGCAACTTCAAAGAACCTTATCTGGATCTGCAGCTCTCTGGGCAGAAAGTGAAATATCAGGTAAATGAAGATATATTTTACAGTTAATGTTAATATATTTAATGTAAAATTTATGAAAGTCTTTCTTTTTATAACAAGTAAATCTAGATAGTTACCTATGGTTTCATGTATTCATTGGTATTCACCCATATGCTGCTGCTGCTGCTAAGTCGCTTCAGTCGTGTCCGACTCTGCGACCCCATAGATGGCAGCCCACCAGGCTCCTCCGCCCATGGGGTTTTCCAAGCAAGAGGACTGGAGTGGGTTGCCATTGCCTTCTCCGACCATATGCTAGAACTTGTCAAAAAGTCTTCTCAAATTTGAATATATTGTTATTTATTAGGCTTCCAAACATGAGAATCTTTGTATTCAATTTGAATGGAAGTAAGATTCAGATTTGCATGGAAAGCTTTCATTTCATATGAATTCAAACTAATTATTTTAAACTTTAGTTATTTATTCTCTTTTTATGAAGAATTTGAATTAAGTGCTTATAGCTCCTCTGGGCAAAAAGGTAAACAATACATTTCTAGAGTTACCTTTTCTGTAGCCCAAATGGATAATTATTCTGTTTCCCTCAGTTCTAATTTTACCTTATAAGTTCAACCTGATTTATTTACTGTAAACATTGGGGAACCAACCTTACCTCTCCAGTAAGCACTAGTGAGATAATTGGGTAGACTTGTCTCTGATTTTTATTTATAAAAAGTGTGTCTGATAGCTTATTTCTTTTACACACTGGTCTGTTAGTTTGGTGTTTACTTCTGAACCCAAATCCCACCCCCAAACCTTGGCTTGAGTAGCTAACTCCTCACTTGACCCGTGATATCTGACTGACTGGATTTCAAATGCTTTCTAGGGGTAGCACCGTTGCTTCTCTTCTCTTCATGCCCTCTGGGATCCCATGAAAGGATTTTGGTCCTCTTTGGCTGTATTCTCACATTGGTGCTTAAAGTGGGTAAGGGATAGGGTATTCTCTGCAGAATGTAGACAACTCTGGTGTTAGTTATCAATATAGAAGTTCTCTGCTGCATACAGGAAGCCAGAATATGAGCTTTTGGTATAATAAGAGGGAACTCTTGGTTTTTCTTAGTCACTTTCTTAGGGTTAGATTCTTAGCAAGGTGAGTATTAGGCATAGGCTCTGGTTTGTAGGTGCAAAGAGGAATCCATTCTTGTGAAGGTAGACCAGATAAACATCCATGAGCCCATTAAAACTCATAGGAACCCATATTTGTGTTATCATGTCTGGAGAGACAATAATGTATTAAATTCTATAGTATTAATCAACACACATTTAATAGCTCCCATTTACCACAAGTCAAAAGTCTGTGGAGGGTTTAAGCAGATTGTCTGTTTCATCACACAGAGCTACAGATCAAGATGTTGGCCAGGTTGTATCTTTATCCAGAGGCATAAGATAAGAAATCCTGGAATAAGAAAGAATCTGCTTCCAACTTCATTCAGGTTGTTGGCAGAATTAGTTTCCTTGCAATTATATGACTGAAGTCCCTGTTTTTTTGCTGGGTCTCAGCCAGCAGCTGCTCTAAACAAATAGGTACAACCCACAGTTCTTTGACGCACAGCTCTCACATCACGGCAGCTTATTTCTTTTTGTTTTCTGAGAGAGAATGTGTTGCTGTTGTTGTTCAGTTGCTAAGCAAACTCAGTTTGCTAAGTTGCTAAGTTGTGTCTAAGTCTTTGGGACCCCATGGACTGCAGCATGCCAGGCTTCTCTGTCCTTCACTATCTTCCAGAGTTTGCTCAGATTCATGTTCATTGAGTCGGTGATGCTGTCTAACTGTCTCATTCTCTGTCATCCACTCTTCCTTTTGCCTTTAATCTTTCCCAGCAACTGGATCTTTTCCAGTGAGTTGGCTTTTCACATCAGGTGGCCAAACTATTGCGCTTCAGCTTTGGCATCAGTCCTTCTGATGACTTCAAGGTTGACTTTCTTTTAGGATTGACTGGTTTGATCTCTTTGCTGTCCAAGGGACTCTCGAGTCTTCTCCAGCACCACGATTCAAAAGCATCAGTTCTTCAGCACTCAGCCTTCTTACATTTATTTATTTATTTTTGAACTTTTAATTTTGTATTGGAGTATAGCCAGTTAGCCATGTTGTGATAATTTCAGGTGAACAGTGAAGGAACTTAGCCATACATATACATGGATCCATTCTCCCCTAAACCCCCATCCCCTCCCTCATTAATCTGCCACATAACATTCAGGAGAGTTTTGTACGCTATATAGTAGGTCCTTGTTGGTTATCCATTTTAAATATAGCAGGCTTATTTCTGTAACAAGAAAGAGAATTTCTTTCAGTAAGATTTTCTAAGATGGAATCTTATAATACAAACTATATAGTGAAGATAGTGGGTGGAGATAGTGAAGGACAGGGAAGCCTGGTATGCTGCTGTTCATGGGGTCACAAAGAGTTGGACACGAAGTGACTAGACAACAAAATAAAGCAAGAGGGGAATACGGGACTAAAATTCATCCAGTTTCTTTGGATGAACTTGAATTTCTTGGGGCATCTTAGTAGGTAATTCCAACAGGCTGTTGGATATGAGTCTAAAACTGTGGATGGGTTAAGGCAGAAATTTCAGGAATAGCATTCAGGATTGTGCACATTAAAATTATGAGAACAGAAGAATGGAAGAAGTTGTGCTTAAATTTAGAGTAGGAGCTGGACTGGGATAAGGCAAGTGTGAGATGATATATTTCATCGATATTTTTCCAGTTTTTTAAGAAGTGAAGTTGTTTGCTGAGGACAAGAGTTTTGGGGAATAAATCGTGGAAATTGAAGTGAATGATAATGGTTGTGAAGTCACCCTGGGGAATAAAAAGAGACTTGGCAAAGGAAAATAAAAAAGACTGAAGCAGTCCAGGGGCTTATCTAAAATTCAAGACATGAAGTAATAATCATGGAAATTATGGGCAGGATTGTGGTTTTTCCCCCACAGTGCCCAGAAGTGCTAGGAGGAAGGGGAGAAAAGCAGTTTGAGAGACTGATGAGAACTGTGGATGTACAGCAGTGAGGATGAAGGGTGGACAGACAGTTTTATGAAGGCATTGAGGATGTCTGTGGGTAAACTGTACAAGCAACCAAAGCATGTGGCCCGGTATTAGAGGGCGGGAACAAGGAAACAGTCTAGACATAAAAAGCAGATCAGAGAACTAAGAATCTTTAAGAGGCCAAATGTAAGGGAAGGCGTGGTGAAAATATGAAAGATTGAGAAGGCCAGGGAAATTGTGATGTTTGGGACCAAGACTTTTGAGGGGAAATGATTCCAGATGATGAGAAAGTCCTGTGGGTGTCCTGAATTTGTGGGCTCTGAAATTCAGAGAAGTGAAGTTCTTTAGGGTTTGAGAGGACAGTGAATTGTGATACTCAATACATGGTTTGTTTAAGAAATTAAGAGGTCGCCAGAGTTTCATTCTGTTTGTTGAAAGGTTAAGGGTAAGTGGGCCAGTGTCTTGAGTAGGGCTGCAAGAGTAGTCAGGAGCAGAAAGATGCAGTGGTGAAGAGTGGTGAGCAGTATGGACACGCAGCACCTACCACAAGAGAGGAGAAACGTTCAGCTGAACATGGATGGATCACATTTGCTTTTCTCTTTCTGACTTACTTCACTCTGTATGACAGACTGTAGGTCTACCCACATCTCTACAAATGACCCAGTTTCACTCCTTTTTGTGGCCGAGTAATATTCCATCATGTATATGTACCATGTCTTCTTTATCCATTCATCTGTCGTTGGACATTTCGGTTGCTTCCTTGTCCTAGCTGCTATATATGTGGAATCTAGAAAAACGATACAGATGAACCTATGTCCAGGGCAGGAATAGAGATGCAGGTATAGATAATGGACTTGTGGACACAGTAAGGAAGGGGAAGGTGGGACGAATTGGGAGATTAGGATTGACATATATACACTACAATGTATAAAATAGAGAGCTAGTGGAAAGCTGCTGTATAGCACAGGGAACTCAGCTCGGTGGTCTGTGATGACGTGAGAGTGGGATGGGGGATGTAGGTGGGAGGTAGGTCCAAGAGGGAGGGGATACATGTATACACATAGCTGATTCACTTCATTGAACAGCAGAAAGTAACACAGCATTGTAAAGCAATTACACTCGAAAACAAACAAACAAACAAAACAAAAAAACACCATGGATGTACCAGAAAACCCCAGCCTATGGCAGGTGACACGTGAGGAGGTGATGAACACCTTTCATTCCAAGAAACTGCAGAGGAGGAAGCACTCTTGTGGAAAGAATGATGTGGCTCTTCTCTTGAAGGAGAGGATTTGAAGACGGAGGACTATTGTTTATCGTGGAATGTATGCCCAAGAAGGTGAAGAGAAAAGATTTTAGAGGGGAGGATATGGCAGGAGAGAGAAGGAAAGCAGAGACTAATTCTTTGATACGAGTATTAGTAGAAGAGGTTATAATTCAGGTGACAGTAAATAGTGCCAGTTTAAACTTGAACTATAATTTTGAATTATTTCTTTTGGTGCTTGTTATAATTAGTTAGAAAGGGTCTCAGTATTCAAACTATTTAGGTTAATACTTTTTGAAAATATCTGAAGGTGCCCCCTTTTTGCTTTTAAATTTATCTAGCATCTTGGGGACTTAACATGTTCTCAGAAGTTTGTCTTTTAATGTCTAGGAGAAAGTTGAAAGCAACCTTGTTTTTACTTATTTTTAGGTGCTCTATTATTAAACACTTATGGGATTTGTTTTTTTCTTTATTTCTGATATTCAAAAGTTTTACTGGGAACACATCTGCATGTTCGTCTCTTTTCTTATTTTTCATTTTATCCAGTGAATCCTTTCAATTAGCAAACCCGCATCTTTATCCTAGAACAGTTGTCTTCTTGTGTACTCAATGCTTCTATTGTATTTGTTTTGATTTCTTCAGAAAAATCAGCTATGTGTAAATTGTTTTCTTTATCCATAACTTCTAGGGAGGTTTGTCAAGTGTATTCTCCCTGTCACTGATTCAATTTTCTACAGTATTACTTTTCTCTTTCTGGCTTTGTATACAAATTCAAATATTGTACATATTGCATTTTAATTTCCTGTCAGTATTCTTGATCTTCTTTCATTTATCTTAGCAATTATAGTTTTACAGTTTTATCTCTTTTCTCACTTCTTTTTGCTTCACAGAGTCTATTTTATTTGTATTAAAAAGATAAAATAGCCATATTGTAAAATTTAAAGGTTTTTTCATAGTAAATCTTCCCTCAAACTATGAATTTCTTCTATATCTTGAGTGATGTATTCTTGCTTTTTATATTGAATCTTCCTTGTTAAAATATTTATTTTGTTTATTTGAATTTAAATGAAGGATGTTCGAATTAGTTTTGTTTGTTTAGTTGCTAAGTCACGTCCTGTTCTTTTGTGACCCCCCCATGGACTGCAGCCCTGCAGGCTCCTCTGTCCATCGGATTTCCCAGGCAAGAATACTGGAGTGAATTGCCATTTCCTCCTCCAGGGGATCTTCCCAAGCCAGGGATCGAACCTGTGTCTCCTGCATTGGCAGGCAGGAGGATCTTTACTGCTGAGCCATGGAGAAGTCCATCTAGTTTTAGGTTTGTCAATAAATAGTGTAGTTATTCTATTATTTTCTGTCCCCTTACCATATAGCTTAGAACTATTTAGATAGTTTTTAAAAATTTGGGGGAGATAGATGAGATCATGGCTGCTACTATTGGTCTTTGAGAAACTGACAAGTGACTTTCTGTCTCACATCTCTTTTCAACACATTAAATAAGAACAGTATCATTGCTAAGATAGTCAAATTAATATGGATTTTTTTTTTCTTTCCAATAGTGGAGAATTTAAAAAGCTGCAAAATCCAGTGTATTATTCTTCTGTGGCTGCTTTTAGTTTTTCTTTGTATCATGAAATACTGTGTTTTGTGTCCATGATTCTTAATTCTTTTAGCTGTGTTGCATTAGAAGAAACTATGGTCCTAGGCTGGATATAGAAAGACAGATTCTGATAGACTGTGAAACAATGTCAGGAGCTGAATCTGAGGTAGGGGCAAGCATTGTGAATGTCTAGATATTTTTCAATCTATTACTGATAATGTCTGTTTTTTTGTCTTAATTCTCTCTATGGCAGAATGCAGACCAGTATTTCTGTTCATAAACCAATATTTCTGTTACTAGTATTTTAGAATATTTATACCTCTTTTGGTATTTAATGGGATGTTTGCAGTAGAAAAACTGGATAACAACTCATTAAGTACAAACTTAACTTGAGAATTTGAAGGCTCTCTATAGTGTCTACTTGGTGTTTATAAGTGAGTAGCCAGAGAAAGATTTATGAATCATGCGTGTGCTAGGATGATTTGAAAATACTGAAATTTAAACAAGAAGGTAGAAGGAAGCTAAGGAATGTCATGTAGATAAAAGATAAGGAAGCAATGAATAAGACAAAGAAGGAGAATATAATGCTCTGAGAATAAAAGAAGAAAAAGCTCCACAATACAGTCTGTCTAAAAATATGGGATGAAAAGATGTCAAGAGGGATAAACTCCTGGAAAGATCATTTCATTTGAAAGTTGGTATGATACTGGCCACCTTTGAAGGGGAACTGTAGCTTTCAGTAAAGGTGATTGAACTACTCTTTCGTGAACAGAACAGTGGAAAAAATCAGTAATACTGTTTTGCTGAAAGTTTTCACTTTCGTCTCAGGGTCAAAGGATTTGTTAATAAGCCACTCATTATATACAAATAAATAATAAAAATATTTATTAGAGAATTATCTAGCTTACTTTCATATACTAACATTAAAAGAAAAGAAATAGAGCAGAAGATACATCACTAAATTGGACTTGCTGACATTCAGACTTAAACAATGTGGAGAAGTCCCATGTGACAGCAGTCTGGAGTTCCAGTTGGGAAAAGGTCCTGGGCAGTGCATCAGCTCTGTGTGTGAAACTTCAAAGATTACAGTTCAGGGTTCCCCCTTATAAACCCAGGATGGACGCAAACTGATATCATCATCAATGTGTAACCAAATTGCAAGCCTCAGTTTAATTCAGTAGAGTCACTCAGTTGTGTCCAACTCATTCAGTTCAGTTCACTTGCTCAGTTGTGTCCGACTCTTTGCAACCCCATGAACTGCAGCATGCCAGGCCTCGCTGTCCATCACCAACTCCTGGAGTCTGCCCAAACCCTGTGCGACCCCATAAATTGCAGCACACCAGGCTTCCCTGTCCAACACCAACTCCCGGAGCTTACTCAAACTCATGTCCATCAAGTCAGTGATGCTGTCCAACCGTCTCATCCTCTGTGGTCCCCTACTCCTCCTGTTTTCAATCTTTCCCAGCATCAGGGTCTTCTCCAGTGAGTCAGCTCTTCGCATCAGGTGGCCAAAGTATTGGACTTTCAGCTTCAGCATCAGTCCTTCCAATGAATATTGAGGACTGATTTCCTTCAGAATTGATTGGTCTGATCTCCTTGTAGTCCAAGGGACTCCCAAGAATCTTTTCCAACACCACAGTTCAAAAGCGTCAATTCTTCAGCGCTCAGCTTTCTTTATAGTCCAACTCTCACATTCATACCTGACTACTGGAAAAACCATAGCCTTGACTAGATGGACCTTTGTTGACAAAGTAATGTCTCTGCTTTTTAATATGCTACCTAGGTTGGTCATAACTTTCTTCCAAGGAGCAAGGATCTTTTAATTTCATGGCTGCAGTCACCATCTGATTTTGGAGCCCAAGAAAGTAAAGTCTCTCACTGTTTCCATTGTTTCCCCTTCTGTTTGCCATGAATTGATGGTGAAAGGTTGTTGTTGAATTACGACATCGGGATTCTTGGCCCCTGGTGGAGAAGAATTCAGTCCGGGGCCAGAGACAAGGCTTGATTGCTCAGAGCTTTTGTGTAACAAAGTTTTATTAAAGTATAAAAGAGATAGAGAAACCTTCTGACATAGGCATCACAAGGGGGCAGAAAGAGTACCCCCCTGCTAGTCTTCAGCTGGATGTTATATAGTCACAAGCAGCCTGTTAATGAAAGAAAGGAATGTCTCAAAACTCAGAATGGCACCAGGCCCTTCACCCATAAGATGTATTTTGGGATAATCTTGGCACCAAATGGTTTATCTTAGGCCATAAAATAATTAACTTGAATCTTGAAGAAGGCAGATCACCATACAAATAGTTTCATATACATAGATTAGAGGAACAATATCAGAGTATAACATACTGGTTTATCAAGTAGGTTCTGAGCCAGTTTGGGGTAAATGCATAGTACATTAGCATAGCTTAAGATAAACATTTCCATAAGAAAAAGGCATTGGTTAACTTCAGGTGAAACCAGGTGTCACTATGGCAACACAGAATTTTAAGAAAAACCTCCTTTTAAATTTGTATAGAGAAGGAAATAATATCTCTAGTTTGTTTCCTCCTGCCCCTTAAGAGAGATAAAAATGTCTGACACTTGCAGGCTATTTCCTCCATTTGGATACCCCTGGCCTTCCTGCCTGTTACTCTCTCAATGGGACCAGATGCCATGATCTTTGTTTTTTGAATGTTGAGTTTTAAGCCAGTTTTTCCCACTCCTCTTTCAACTTCATCAAGAGGTTCTTTAGTTCCTCTTCACTTTCTGCCTTAAGCAGGGTGTTATCTGCATATCTGAAGTTATTGATATTTTCCCCCACAATCTTGATTCCAGCTTATACTTCATCCAGTCTGGCATTTCGCACCATATTTCTGCATATATGTTAAATAAGCAGGGTGACAATATACAGCCTTGACGTACTCCTTTCCCAGTCTGGATCTAGTCCTTTGTCCCATGTCCAGTTCCAACTGTTGCTTCTTGACCTGCATACAGATTTTTCAGGAAGCAAGTAAGGTCGTCTGGTATTCCCATCTCTTGAAGAGTTTTCCACAGTTTGTTGTGATCCACATAGTCAAAGACTTGGCATACTCAGTAAAAGAGAATTAGATATTTTTCTGGAAGTCTCTTGCTTTTTCTGTGATCCAGCAAGTGTTGGCAATTTGATCTCTGGTTCCTCTGCCTTTTCTCAATTCAGCTTGAATATCTGGAAGTTCACAATTCATGTACTGTTGAAGCCTGGTTTGGAGAATTCTGAGTATTACTTTGCTAGTGTTTGAGATGAGAACGGTTGTTCGGCAGTTTGAGCATTCTTTGGCATTGCCTCTCTTTGGGATTGGAATGAAATCTGACCTTTTCCAGTTCTGTGTCCACTTCTGAGTTTTCCAAATTTGCTGGCATATTGAGTGTAGCACTTTCATAGCATCATCTTTTAGGATTTGAAACAGCTCAACTGAGATTCCATCACCTCCACTAGCTTTGTTCATAGTGATACTTCCTAAGGGCCCCTTGACTTCACATTCCAGAATGTCTGGCTCTAGGTGAGTGATCACACCATCATGATTATCTGGGTCATGAAGATCTTTTTTGTATAGTTCTTCTGTGTATTCTTGCCACCTCTTCTTAATATTTTCTGCTTCTGTTAGGTCCGTACAATTTCTGTCCTTTATCGAGCCCATCTTTGCATGAAATATTCCCTTGGTATCTCTGATTTTCTTGAAGAGATCTCTAGTCTTCCCCATTCTATTGTTTTCCTCTATTTCTTTGGATGGATCACTGAGGAAGGCTTTCTTATCTCTCTCTCGCTTTTCTTTGGAACTCTGCTTTCAAATGGGTATATCTTTTCTTTTCTCCTTTGTCTTTAGCTTCTCTTCTTTTCTCAGCTATTTGTAAGGCCTCCTCAGACAACCATTTTGCCTTTTCCATTTCTTTTTCTTGGGGATGGTCTTGATCACTGCCTCTTGTACAATGTTTTGTCTTATAAAACTTGTAATGTAGTTTAAGCCTGGTGCTGGAGTCCAGCTCTAGCATCCAGGGATTCAACCTGAAGAGATGGACAGTGTCAGCGATGAGGCAGCCTCTCAGTTTTCTTGGACTGCCTATTTATTTCAAGTTTAAGATATTCTTTTATACTTTACAAAAGCATTAGGTCAGAGGTTTGACATTTTCAGTTACCCCTCACCCAGATTTATTATCTCCATAAATCATTGTTGCTCTTCAAACAGAGTTCCTGCTTCAGTGATTCTCTGGGAATCAGCCTTACCATCTATTATCTGCTTCCTCTAATGTGTCCTATAGTTAACTTGTGATTCCATTGTAACTCATGTTACATTCCTCAGTTTACTACTTACCTTCCTAAATCCTGTTTGCCCCTAACATCCTGAGCTCACTATCTCTTAAAAAGGCTTCTAGCTATAGTGTCTCTAAAAATTCCTAACTTGTATAAGCTATAGTAAAATATGCTAACTTTACAACATTGCTTAAATCTTTAACTTCTAACTATTTTAACTATTTCTAAGCCCTAAATTCAGTAAACTCTTTTGCCATAAACATTTTCCTCACAAATAGGCTTTAGATAGCAATCCCTCCCATGGCCTCAAGCTGTGGCCTATGTGCTCATCCTGGAACACTCTTTTGTAAAAGTCCTTAAACAAATGTCAATGATTAACTTTATGGATTATTCTCTGAGCACAGCTGCAGAAGGCTTTGTGCCTTCTCGTGCTCTTCTCAAGAACAATAAGCACCTTAATATTCCTTTTCGGTCAACTCAGCCGAGGAGAGGAAAAAACAAGTTACGATTACAAGGCCTAATTCCTTCATCCCGGGTCCGTGCCTGTGGAGTGAGGAGAGGGGGCTGGGGTCGTGCCTCCATTTTGTCAGTAATGCCTAACGCAGCTGACGCGGCTCCCAACAGCCTAGGACTTTGCTGTTCAGGCCCTCTTCAAGGTGAAGTCGCTCAGTCGTGTCCGACTCTGCGACCCCATGGACTGTAGCCCATCACGCTCCTCCCTCCATGGGATTCTCCAGGCAAGAGTACTGGAGTGGGTTGCCATTTCCTTCTCCAGGGGATCTTCCCAACCCAGGGATTGAACCCGGGTCTCCCGCATTCCAGGAAGACACTTTAACCTCTGAGCCACCAGAGGGGCTAAACAATCTCAACATTTCCCCCCTCCCCCCCCCCCACCCACACACATCTTACCTATGGTGCTGCAAGTGCTGCACTCACAGCAGGCAGTCATTCGCAGTCACTCCCAGTCAGGGCTGTGTCCAGGAAGGTTAGAAGCAAGGTCAGAGGACTGCTCTGTTTTGTCTCTGAAGAGTAAACAAGTCTATTTATTTAATTTCCCTAACAAATACTATAGTGGAAATGTATGCGTGCACCAGTGGTCTTATGAACTGCAGCCCACCAGGCTCTCCGTCGGATGGAGGAGCCTGGTGGGCTGCAGTCCATGGGGTCGCTGAGGGTACGACACAACTGAGCAACTTCACTTTCGCTGTTCACTTTCATGCATTGGAGAAGGAAATGGCAACCCACTCCAGTGTTCTTGCCTGGAGAATCCCAGGGATGGGGGAGCCTGGTGGGCTGCCATCTATGGGGTCACACAGAGTCGGACACGACTGAAGTGACTTAGCAGCAGCAGCAGTGAATAACAGATAAGGTAACATCAGATGAGTAAAATTTACTTAAACATTTAGTTGTTTTTATTTACAGCAAAATACAGTGCTTTATTCTATGACACCCATTTATAGAATGTTATTTTAAGTAATTTGTGCCTTAAAAAGACTTTCAAATAATTTTACAGTTTAACATCATTTTAATCATATTAATATATAAACTAATTCATATCACATGCAAAACTCACATTTACAGGAAAAATAAAGCAAGTAATACTCTGGGCTATTTGCATTATTTTGATACAAGGCAGCATAGCTTTTGCTAGGTATATCTAATTACTTCAGGGATTTAATTTTTGATCAATCATGAAATCACTTATTGTTTTTATTGTTTTTTTCTTTTGTTTGACAGAACATAAAGGAACAAGAAGAGATTTCAGAAACTATGATAAACCCTGGCAGTTAAATGCAAAGAAGCCTAAAAAGTCCAAAAGTGACCTTGCTGTGTCTAATATTTATCCACCATCTCCAGAATCAAAATCATGTAAGGAAATTTGTCATTTAAATATTAACTTAATGTATGTTAAGTGTGTGTTAGTAAAGTGAAGAAAAGGTAAGAACTGAAGCCAAATTTTCTTCTGATATTTCTGCCTATTAATTCTAATGAATTTCACATTTGTTTTAGCATTAACATATATTCTCAAGCATATGTGATTGATTTAGACTTTTGAGTATAATATTCTTTTAAGAATGTAAACTTCATGGAGGAGGTCCCTTGCCTCTCATGAACAGTTGCAGTATTTTATCATATTCAGAGCAATACCAACCCTGCATTTAATAAAGGATATAAAAACAAATCTTTTAGAGGGAAGGCAAAGAGGATTTCTATTCAAAACATTTAACAACAACAACAACAAAAAATCCTTCATCCAGGGTCTCTCTGAAGTCCTACTCATTTATTACTGAAGGTTGTGTATTTGTTCTCTCCCACAATAATAAGTATCTCCTTGCCCCTCCTCCTTTCTCTCTGCCTTTCCAGCTGCTAAGTTTTCCCAGTGCTCTGTTACCATCACATAGGCATAAACATGTCATATAGCTTAGGATCTTGTTGCAAGTCAGTTATTCTTTGAGGACAAAAGAGCCTGAAAGCTGTTCTTAAACATCAATTTCCTGTGCTTGTTGCAGACTGAGATATGTGATTTCAATTTAAACAGAGAAAGGAATAGGTAGAAAATACTTACCTTTGTTTGAAAATTTTGAAAAATCATTATGTGCTAACTGGATTCTGAATTTGGAACATTTGTGAAAATAACTGAAATTAACTCCTTGAGGTTTTTTGGTTTGTTTTTTTTATACAAAGACACTTATAAAAAGAATTGTATCAGCCACAAAATTCTAGTGAGAATTATGTGAAGTATTATAAACTACAAATGTTCTTTTAAAATTATTATTGTAGCTAAATTATACTGCTTCACCAGGTTGGTTTATAATATTTGGTCCCAACATTTAAAAAAAAGCATACAAGTTTAAAATTTAAATGTGTTGTTCACAATCATATTCCCAGTAATATCTAGTACAGTGCCTGGCTCAATGAATAGTGTCAAATGAAAAAAAAGAATAAAAGAATAAATGAAATCAATCAGTTCTCAGTCTCACATTTCTCTTTCTATCCTTGGAAATGTCTGTCTGTCTGTCTTCATTCTTTCCCAATGATAAATATTAATACATATCCCTAGAGCTTGCTAATTTTAAAGAGCTAAGTCCTGGATCTCAGCACTTAGAGGACAGAATGCTGTAAGGTTCTTCATTTTGCAGAGACTTGGCTATTTATGGATGTTCTGTAGGCACAAAATGTTACTGGTGAGCTGGCATCTAATATCTTTTCTGTTCAGGTACCCTACTCTTAACCTCTGGCTCCACTGGACTATTAGCTTTTTAAAGGAAAATTATTAACACAGTCTCATGCATTTTTAATAATAAACGTGGTATTAAGATTATAGGATTCAGAGTTATTAATTAGAAATATATTGTTTAAACATAAATTGTTCCTGAAATAATAGAATATCTTTTGAACATAGACTGTAGTAAGTCACAGTTGTATGTTATAATATATAAAGCACCACTAGAAAGAAGCCTGAAAAAGAATAAATAAAATGTTAATAAGTTTATTAAAATAGGATGCCTCAATGTTTTGATTTATTCTCCCAAAACAAAAACAAGAAAAGACAAAACAGAGAAACAAATAGTAACCTCTTATTGAAATAAGTGCAATCTCTATCCAAGCTCTACAGGCCCTTGGAATTGACTGTATTATTTTAAATGGATTTGGAAAGGCAAAGGACCATGATTTTCTAAAGCAGTCTTGAAAAACATGAACTAGCTTGGAGAATTTACCCTGCCTGGCTTCAAGTCTTTTTATAAAACTGTAGTTATCAAGACTGTGTGATTTTGGAGAAAGGATGGAAAAATAGATCAATTGACCTTAATAAAAAGTTTAAAAAAAGAATCTACCTATGCAGTCAAATGGTTTTTCACAAGGACATCTAAGCTAGTAAGAAAAGAAACAGTCCCTTCAACATTGGATGCTGCTGCTAAGTTGCTTCAGTCTTGTCCGACTCTGTGCGACCCCATAGACGGCAGCCCACCAGGCTCCCCCATCCCTGGGATTCTCCAGGCAAGAACACTGGAGTGGGTTGCCATTTCCTTCTCCAATACATGAAAGTGAAAAGTGAAAGTGAACTCGCTCAGTCATGCCCGACTCTCGTGACCCTATGGACTGCAGCCTACCAGGCTCCTCCATCCATGGGATTATCTAGGCAAAAGTACTGGAGTGGGGTGCCATTGCCTTCTCCGCAACATTGGATATTCATATGGAAAAATACACTCATTGATCGTACCTTAATTCATGCTGAAAATCAATCTGAGATGGGTCATAGACCTACAGATGGAAACAAGAACAATGAAATGTCTAAAATAAAACATACAAGTGTAACATTGTGACCTTGGAAAGCCAAAATAGTTTCAGAGACATTCTAGTTACCATGGCTTCATAACAAATCACTCAAAAATACATTTTTTAAGGTTAAAATAACAAAAATTAAGCATTTTAAATTGTGCAATTTACATGGCATTTAGTACATTCAAATAGTGTGCTACCATAACCTCTTTCTTACCAAAACATTTCACCTCAGAAAAGGAAACTGAAACAGTTACTCAATATTTCTACCTCCTCCCAGTCCCTGGAAACTTGCTTTCTCTATGAATTTGCCTGTTTTGATTGGCTCAGGCTGTAAAGAATCTGCCTGCAATGTGGGGACATCTCAGTTTGACCCCTGGGTCAGGAAGATCCCCTGGAGAAGGGAATGGCAACCCACTCCAGTATTTTTGCTTGGGAAATCCCATGGACAGAGGAGCCTGGCACAAAGAATTGGACACGACTGAGCGAAAAGGGGATGACAGAGGATGAGATGGTTGGATGGCATTACTGACTCAATGGACTTGAGTTTGAGTAAACTCCAGGAATTGGTGGTGGACAGGGAAGCCTGGCGTGCTGTAGTCCATGGGGTTGCAGAGTCAGACACGACTGAGCAACTGAACTGAACTGAACTGAGTGACTAACACGTTCATCTTAACAGAATCATATGATGTGTGATCTTCCTGTGATTAACTTATTTTACCTAGTGTGATATTTTCAGGTTCATTCCCATTGCAGCAGGTAATAAAACTTCATTCCTTTTTGTGGTTGAATCATATTCCATTGTATAGATAGACTACTTTCTATTCATGATAGCAAAATGTAGAAAAGCCAAAATATCCTAAAATAAATGGATGAATAAACAGAAAGTAGTCTATCTATACAATGGAATATGATTCAACCACAAAAAGGAATGAAGTTTTATTACCTGCTGCAATGGGAATGAACCTGAAAATATCACACTAGGTAAAATAAGTCAATCACAGGAAGATCACACACACATCATATGATTCTATTAAGATGAACGTGTTAGTCACTCAGTTCAGTTCAGTTCAGTTGCTCAGTCGTGTCTGACTCTGCAACCCCATGGACTACAGCACGCCAGGCTTCCCTGTCCACCACCAATTCCCGGAGTTTACTCAAACTCAAGTCCATTGAGTCAGTGATGCCATCCAACCATCTCATCCTCTGTCATCCCCTTTTCGCTCGTTTGAATACTCATGATCCATGATTTTGAGGATATACTTTGAAGTGGAAATGCTGGGTCACATTGTATGTTTTAACTGGAGAAGAATTGCAGTTGTATTTTATTGAGGCTGTACTATTTTACATTCCCATCAGCAATATAAAGGTTTTCGGTTTCTCCACAGTCTCACCAACATTTGTTACTTTCTATTTATAACAAAAATATTATATCATACAAGTGGGTGTGAAGTGTTACCTCGTTTTGACTTACATTTCTATAACAACTAATGATATTGCATGTCCTTTCATGTTCTTCTTGGCTGTATGTATAGATTCCTTGGAGAAATGTCTATTGAAGTTTTTGTTAATTTTTTCAAGTAAGTTGCTATTCTTTTTATCTGCAAGTAGAGTTAGTTTTATTTTTCATTTTCCAATTTTGATGCTATTTATTTTGTCTTCTTGCCTACTTGCTCGGGCTAGAAATTTAATAGTGTTGAAGGTCAGTGATGAAAGCCAGCATCCTTTCTTGTTCCTCATCTTAAGGGGAAAACTTTCATTATTTTACTAATCTACTTGACATTAGCTGTGAGTTTCTTTTATCACATTGAAGATGTTCCTTTCTACTCATTTAGTGGGAGTTTTTATTATGATAGAATATTGAAATTTGTCAAAAGCCTTTTCTCTATCAGTCAAAATAATGGTGTATTTTAAAATTCATTCTGTTAACACAATTATTGCATTGATTAATTTTCTTATGTTAACTTTTATATTCATGAGATAAATCCCACTTTGTAATGATGTTTAACCTTTTTTAATGAGTTCATTTATTAGTTTTAGTTTTTATTGCATGGTAACAGCTTATAAATACTTTTAAAATATAATTTTTATTTGACATTGGAGTATAGTTTATTTACAATGTTGTATTAGTTTTAGGTATATGGGAAAGTGATTCAGTTATACATCTACATATCCATTCTTTTTCAGATTCTTTTCCTATATAGGTTATTACAGAATATTGAGTAGAGTTTCCTGTACTATACATTAGGTCCCTGTTGATTATCTATTTTCTATGTAATAGTGTGTATATATTAATCCCAAACTCCTAATTATCCCCTCCCCCCAACCTTTCCCCTTTGGTAACCATAAGTTTGTTTTCCAAATCTGTGAGGCTGTTTCTATTTTATAAAT
Source organism: Capricornis sumatraensis (assembly GCF_032405125.1). Taxonomy (NCBI): domain Eukaryota; kingdom Metazoa; phylum Chordata; class Mammalia; order Artiodactyla; family Bovidae; genus Capricornis; species Capricornis sumatraensis. The sequence continues at coordinate 51,611,758 of NC_091079.1, forward strand.
AAGTTCATTCATATCATTTTCTTAGATTCCAAATATGTGATATCATACTACATATGTCTTTCTCTGTCTGACTTACAGCATTTGTTATGATCATGTCTAGATCCATCCACGTTGGCTGCAAATGGCATTCAGTCAGTTCAGTTGGTTCAGTCGCTCAGTTGTGTCCGACTCTTTGCATTATTTCATTCTTTTTTATGACTGAGAAATATCCCATTGTATATACATACTATACCTTCTTTATCCATTCTTCTGTGGATGGATATTTAGGTTAACTCCATGTCTTGGCTACTGTAGTGCTGCAGTGAACATTGGAGTGCATGTATCTTTTCAAATTATGATTTTCACTGGATATATTCCCAGGAGTGGGAATGCTATATTGCGTGGCAGCTCTATTTTGAGTTTTTAAAGGAATATCCATACTCTTCTCCATAGTGGTTTTACCAATTTACATTCCCACCAACAGTGTGAAAGGTTTCCCTTTTCTCAAAACCATCTCCCGCATTTGTTGTTTGTAGACTTTTTGATGATGGCCATTGTGACCACTGTGAGGTGATACCTCATTGCAGTTTTAATTGGCATTTCTGTAATAATTAGTAATGTTGAGCATCTTTTCATATGCTTTTTTGGCCATCTGTATGTCTTCCTTAGATCTTCTGCCTGTTTTTTAATTGAGTTATTTGTTTTTTTGATATTGTCATGAGCTGTTTGTATAGCTTAGAGATTAATCCCTTGTCAGTTGCTTCATTTGCATATATTTTCTCCCATTCTGTGGGTTGTTGTTTCATTTTTTTATGGTTTCCTTTTTTAATTTGTGTGTGTGTGTGTTTCTTTCTTTTTTACTTTATTTTGCTTTATAATACTGTATTAGTTTTGCCATACATTGACATGAATCCACCACAGGTGTACATGAGTTCCCAATCCTGAACCCCCCTCCCACCTCCCACCCCATATCATCTCTCTGGATCATCCCCGTGCACCAGCCCCAAGCATCCTGTATCCTGTATCGAACATAGACTGGCAATTCGTTTCTTACCTGATAGTATACATATTTCAATGCCATTCTCCGAAATCATCCCACTCTCGCCCTCTCCCACAGAGTCTAAAAGTCCGTTCTATACATCTGTGTCTCTTTTGCTGTCTTGCATAGAAGGTTATCATTACCATCTTTCTAAATTCCATGTATATGTGTTAGTATACTGTATTGGTGTTTTTCTTTCTGGCTTACTTCACTCTGTATAATAGGCTCCAGTTTCATCCACCTCATTAGAACTGATTCAAATGTATTCTTTTTAATGGCTAAGTAATACTCCATTGTGTATATGTACCACAGCTTTCTTATCCATTCATCTGCTGATGGACATCTAGGTGGCTTCCATGTCCTGGCTATTATAAACAGTGCTGCGATGAACATTGGGGTACACATGTCTCTTTCAATTCTGGTTTCCTCAGTGTGTATGCCCAGCAGTGGGATTGCTGGGTCATAAGGTAGTTCTATTTGCAATTTTTTAAGGAATCTCCACACTGTTCTCCATAGTGGCTGTACTAGTTTGCATTCCCACCAACAGTGTAAGAGGGTTCCCTTTCCTCCACACCCTCTCCAGCATTTATTGCTTGTAGACTTTTGGATCGCAGCCATTCTGACTGGTGTGAAATGGTACCTCTTTGTGGTTTTGATTTGCATTTCTCTGACAATGAGTGATGTTGAGCATCTTTTCATGTGTTAGCCATCCGTATGTCTTCTTTGTAGAAATGTCTATTTAGTTCTTTGGCCCATTTTTTGATTGGTTCATTTTTTTTTCTGGACTTGAGCTGCATAAGTTACTTGTATAGTTTTGCAATTAGTTGTTTGTCAGTTGCTTCATTTGCTATTATTTTCTCCCATTCAGAAGGCTGTCTTTTCACCTTGCTTATAGTTTCTTTTGTTGTGCAGAAGCTTTTAATTTTAATTAGATCCCATTTGTTTATTTTTGCTTTTATTTGCAGTATCCTGGGAGGTGGGTCATAGAGGATCCTGCTGTGATTTATGTCGAAGAGTGTTTTGCCTATGTTCTCTTCTAGGAGTTTTATAGTTTCTGGTCTTACATTTAGATCTTTAATCCATTTTGAGTTTATTTTTGTGTATGGTGTTAGAAAGTGATCTAGTTTCATTCTTTTACAAGTGGTTGACCAGTTTTCTCAGCACCACTTGTTAAAGAGATTGTCTTTACTCCATTGTATATTCTTGCCTCCTTTGTCGAAGATAAGGTGTCCATAGGTTTGTGGATTTATCTCTGGGCTTTCTATTTTGTTCTGTTGATCTATATTTCTGTCTTTGTGCCAGTACCATACTGTCTTGATGACTGTGGCTTTGTAGTAGAGCCTGAAGTCAGGCAAGTTGATTCCTCCAGTTCCATTCTTCTTTCTCAAGATTGTTTTGGCTATTCAGGATTTTTTGTATTTCCATACAAATTGTGAAATTATTTTTTCTAGCTCTGTGAAAAATACCACTGATAGCTTGATAGGGATTGCATTGAATCTGTAGATTGCTTTGGGTAGTATACTCATTTTCACTATATTGATTCTTCCAATCCATGAACATGGTATATTTCTCCATCTATTAGTGTCCTCTTTGATTTCTTTCATCAGTGTTTTATAATTTTCTATATATAGGTTTTTAGTTTCTTTAGGTAGATATATTCCTCAGTATTTTATTCTTTTTGTTGCAATGGTGAATGGAATCGCTTCCTTAATTTCTTTTTCTACTTTCTCATTATTAGTGCATAGGAATGCAAGGGATTTCTGTGTGTTGATTTTATATCCTGCAACTTTACTATATTCATTGATGAGCTCTAGTAATTTTCTGGTGGAGTCTTTAGGGTTTTCTATGTAGAGGATCATGTCATCTGCAAACAGTGAGAGTTTTACTTCTTCATTTCCAATTTGGATTCCTTTTATTTCTTTTTCTGCTCTGATTGCTGTGGCCAAAACTTCTAGAACTATGTTGAATAGTAGCGGTGAAAGTGGGCACCCTTGTCTTGTTCCTGACTTTAGGGGAAATGCTTTCAACTTTTCACCATTGAGGATAATGTTTGCTGTGGGTTTGTCTTTGCTGTGCAAAACCTTTTAAGTTGAATTAGGTCCCATTAAAATTTTTTTATTTTTATTTTCATTAGAATAGGAGATGCATCCAAAAAGATACTGCTGCAATTTATGTGAAAGAGTGTTCTGCCTGTTTTCCTCTAAGAGTTTTATAGTATCTGGCCTTATACTTGTGTATTTAATCCATTTTGAATTTGTTTTTGTGTTAGAGAATGTTCTAATTTCATTCTTTTACATGGAGCTCTCCAGTTTTTCCCGCACCACTAATTGAAGAGACTGTCTTTTCTCCATTGTATAATACAGTCTTATCTACCTTGTTGTAAATTAGTTAACCATAGGTGCACTTCTGGGCTTTCTATCTTGTTCCATTGATGTATATTTCTGTTTTTGTGCCAGTACCTTACTATTGATTACTACAGCTTCAGTGTATAATCTGAAGTCCAGGGGCCTGATTCCTCCAGTTCCATTTTTCTTTCTCAAGATTGCTTTGACTATTTTGTATTTCCATAATCCTTTTATTATGCTGCTGAATTTGATATGTTGCTTTTTGTTGAGCATTTTTGGATCTATTTTCAGAAGAGATGCTGCTGTATTGTTTTAGTATTATGTTCTTGTCTTCTGTGTCAGGGAAATGCTGGCTTTATAGAATGAGTTTAGATGCATTCCCTCCTTTTACATTTTTTTGGAAGTGTTTGAGAAGAATTGATGTCAGTTCTTTAAATGTTTGGTAGAATTCACCAATGAATTTTTCCATTTCATGTGTAGTTTATTGGCATTAAATATTCATAACGTTCTAATTCGTTTTAAAAACAGTTCTGTAAAGTCTGTAGTAATGTCTTGGTTACATTTCTGATTTTAATAATTTGAATCTTCTCCCTTTTTTCTTAGTGAATCTAGCTAAAGGTTTATTAATTTTTAAGCTCTTTCTTGAGATTCAACTTTGGGTTTTATTGATTTATTTCTGTTACATTTGAATCCTCTACTTCACCTATCTGTTTTAATATTTATTATTTATGTCATTCTGCTAGGTTTAGTTTAGTTTTCTATTCTTTTCTACTTCTTTAAGGTATAAAGGTCAGTTATTGATATAAGATGTTTCTTTCTTTTTATTGTGGGCTTTACAATTGCAAATTCGCATCTGAGAAACCACTTTTACTGTAGTCTATACATTTTGACTTATTTTGTGACCTGACGTATATATGGTCTATACTAGAGATTGTTCCACATGCACTTGGAAGAAAAATACGTATGACTGTTAGTCTTTGTATTGTTCTCTATTTGTCTATTAGGCCTAATTGATTTATAGTGTTGTTCAAGTGCTCTGTTTTCTTATTGATCTGTTTAGATTTTTTCTATGCATTATTGACATGGAAGTATTAGAGTTTCCAGCTATTATTGTAGAATTCTATACCATCACTTATATCAGTGTTTGATTCATGTGTTTGAGGGATCTGCTGTTAAATGTGTATATGTTAAGTAATTGTTGAATCTTGATTGGTTGACCATTTTACCAGTATGTAATATTCTTTGTCCTCTTCTTTAACAAGTTTTCTTTTAAAGTCTATTTTGTCTGATACTAGCATAGCTACCCCTACTCTTTTTCATTAATGTTTTCATGGAATATCTTTCAAGCATTATTTCCTCAAATGTTCTTTCTTCTCCTTTTGGGACTACCATTATGTGTATGTTGGTACAATATACAAATTGGTAAAGAAAAGTCATATGACATCTCAAATAATATTTGAATGTATTTGATAAAATTTTACAATTCTTACTTTAAAACAAAACTGATAAAGAGACTTTCAAAATAAAAACATATTTTCTTAGCTGAAGTATTATTTGACAGAAATATTTGTGTAATAAGTATAAAAAGTTTTCTAAGTGACTGTTCTTAAAAGAACAAAGACAATAATAAAAGGAAAAAAGACCGTATTAACAGTTACTAACTTTCACATCATGGGCTTCCCTGGTAGCTCAGACGGTAAAGTGTCTGTCTGCAGTGCAGGAGACCCAGGTTCAATCGCTGGGTTGGGAAGATCCTCTGGAGAAGGAAATGGCAGCCCACTCCAGTATTCTTGCCTGGAAAATCCCATGGACAACGAAGATTTCATATGAGATAAATATCATTAACATTCATTACAGAAGATCTTTATTGCTAAAACTTATTTTAAAATATATACTGTATATTATTTAAGGCCAGTTTTGTAAGGAACACAATAACCTGTTATCCTATGCAGTAGACTGTGAGCTTGAATAGAATGTCATCTCCATGAGTACCGGGAATTTTGTTATATTTATTCACACTGGTTTACTCCTAGAACCTAGGACAGTGTTTTGTGCTATACAAATGAAACAGTTTAGAAGCTGTGCATTTTCAGATAACAAAGAAAGAGACTTACACAATACAAGCTAGTATAGGTACAAAGATCTGCAAGATAATATTATGATTTTAATTTTCAACTGTGAATTGTCATGACTGAAGGAAAATATGACAAAGAGAGTTCACTGAAGTTTTTCCTATGTGCTTGAAGCATCTCTACTGTTTACCTGGTGTAGTGGTGGTTTCTGATAGAATGGTTGAGGATGGTCAGTGGAGTCTTGGCAGAAGGGGCCAGAAAAACATTTATTTCTCAATTCCCTATGCATGATAGTGTATACTGATTCTTTTATAGCCATTTCAAATTTGTGATCCAGATGAGAAAATTGAGGTAAATACATTAACTTCAGTTAAAACCAAAAACTAGAACCAGTTCTCAGTATTTTTATTTATGCTGTTGTATTTGTCAGAGATTTCTCATTTTTTCAATGTTTCATTTAGCACAGCATACACAAAGAGGAATAGCTGTATATTTGTTAAAATTTTAGGAAAAAAATGAAAAGACTATACATTTGTGTGAGGTGAGGTGAAGTCGCTCAGTCGTGTCTGACTCTTTGCCACCCTGTGGACTGTAACCTACTAGGCTTCTCCATCCATGGGATTCTCCAGGCAAGAATACTGGAGTGGGTTGCCATTTCCTTCTCCAGGGGATCTTCCCGACCCAGGGATCGAACCCGGGTCTCCCACATTGGAGGCAGACGCTTTAACCTCTGAGCCACCAGGGAAGCATACATCTGTGTAGAAAACATAAATTGCATAGATACAAGAGAATTAATGTGGCAATGCAATGTCTGAAAAATCATAGTATGGAAATGCAGAAGGCAAGAGACAGGAAATAATAAATTCACTATAATCAGCTTTAGGTACATCATAACTATAGTACTGGGAAATCTCCTGACATATTATAAGTGAAGGTAAAGTACTTGGGAGGAACTTTCAGGAAAGCATACTAGCATTTACTAAACTTTTAGAAAACAGAGTTAAAAGATCTAAATAATTGAAATTATTTTGATTCAAATGAAATGGATAAATAATATATCAAGTCATTTGGAGGAAATAGTAAATTTATTATTTGACCCACAGATAGAAACTATTGGTGGAGATATCAGGGTTTAATTAATTCTGATTTGATTAATGTTGTTCAAAATAGGCCCTGCTCAGTATACAGTAGGATGTTTGTGAAGTAGTGACCTCTTTATGAATGAATGGAGCATGACCATTTATATGGTGCTGTGGATGGGTTCCTGCTGTGCTCTGGGGATGTGTTTTATCTCAGGGATAATTATAGGCTGTGCCTAATCTCAGATTGTTTCACCTCATATGGATCATATTAATATTCGGTTGTTCATACCATTCTATTATTATCCATTTCTCCTGAGGACATTTTTTAGACAATATATCTAAACTGTAGCCCTGAGTTTTAGTACTAAGTATTACCTAAGCAAGGTTTTTAATTCATCAGAAACCTTTAGAGATTCTCACCTTGAGTCTGTAAACTGGGCTGATGACTCCCAAATCATCTTCCATTAGTTATTTCAAAACATCTTCTGAAATCATCCAGTGTAGTTGATTAGACAGTGATTATCCTGTGGCCTTCCTTGTCCTAGATTTGGATCCCATGATAAATTGAATATCACAAATGTAGCACATTTGTCCCAAGCTACAGAAATACAGAAAGAAATTTGTCTTAGTTTCTCTTGAAAGTTCCTGAGGGAAAGAGCTTGGATGTCGTATCATTTCTATACAGTGCTGCATATAACCTCCCCAAACTCCATGGCCTTAAACAACAAATTATAGTTTCTCAGGGTTTCAGCAAATTGGCTGTGCAGTTCTGCTGGTCTCATCTCAATTTGCCCACGAGGGCATTCAGGTGGTGTTCTGCAAAGTCTGCTGGGGTGGGCAGCGGGGCATGTCTCATGATTATCTGGGGAGGTTGATTGGGACTGATTTTTTTTTTTTTAAGACTATGTTCTTATTTTTTTATTTGAAGATATCTTGATAGGATATGGTAATTTTCAGAAAAGTTAGATAATATAATGATGCAGATTAGATAAATTACTTTTAAAACGGCTAACAAAAGTACCAGTAAGTGTTTTGAAGGATCTGGTACAAGTACAGTTTTCTCTGCGTCCTCTTCTGAGTTTCTCTTCCCTGTGCCTGAGCTTGTCCCCTGGGAACTCCTGGGGTATTACCTGTGGGGTAATAGGTGTATGCTTGAAGGTGTTTTCTAGAACCATTGATCACAATCGCTGCTTCCCCTCTCCACTGCTTGAAAACTGGGGTGCTGATGTCAGCTGACATCTCCATCCCAGAGTCCCTTAAACAAAGAAACACAGGAGGCACATGCATGTTTTTAGTTTAAATGTATTTAAATTAAAGAAGTTATGTAGAAAGATAGATCCTCTCCCGTCAGCCATTTCCTATTCTACTCCCTTGGAAATAGTTTGTATCTTTTCACATCCCTTGAAGCGATTTACATTCTTTTACATCCTTTTCTTTGTATAAACTAACATAAAATATGTGGGAGTTGATTTGCTTTATGAAACTGGCTTTAAACTGTACACATTCCTAAGCAACTTGTTTTTATTGTTTTAAAATGTATTATGGACATATCTCCATGCAATGAACTTAGATCTGTGTTATACATTTTCATAAGTATATACCTATACCATAGTGTAAATATGCCATAATTTATTTCCCTGTGAAGTACATTTAGTTTTATAGATTATTTGCAGAGTTTTACAACCATTAACTCTTTGGTGAAATAAACAATTATCATGCACTTTATGATAAAATAAACCTTTGTACATATATATATAACTAGAGAGTTTTCATTTATGTATTATAATTTGTCAGAAATAATGAGATTGCTGAGTCAGAGGGTCAGTATGTGTTCTATTGTAATAAATATTTCTGAATTACTTCTAAAAAGGTGGCTGAAAAAATTATTCAGTAGGTTGAGAGTATTTTTGCTATAGCCTTACCATGTAAATATTTTTAAATTATTTTATTTTATTTTTATCAAACATAGACATATATGGTATAAAGAGCAAACTAATACCATAAAGCAAGTGTCCTTCTGTTCTTCCTGTTCTGCTTCCAATGTGGACCCATTTTTAACTCTTAGATGTTTCTTTTGGTACTCAGATCTACATATCTAAACATAGAAGATACTTGCATAGTTCTCTTTTAGCTTTTAAATTTGAAGCATCATCTTTTGATCTTTTCTAAGACATTGTGCTTTATTCCCAAGGCCCATCACATTCTCACAGTACAGGCAGGCAGATATTTCAAATGACGTAGACTCTGCACTGATATTTTTATTATTGTGTTAATTATCCTTTTTCATAGTAGAATCGTAGGAAAGCCAACTTTTATTTTGTTTCTAGAATCAATAATTGGGTTGTTTTCTGCTTGCTTTGCTTTCTCTGTACCCATCACTAATGCTTCACCAAAACGTGCCTTAAAATGTCAACACTCTCAATAACTAAAACACATCATGTTCTTCTATCTTACTTTAATTTACATTTTATACTTTATTTCATTTAAAAAGTCTTAGAGACTTCTCTCCTGTGGTCCTTTGTTCTCTTGCTCCAGTCTTAACTCCTTAGTTTCCTTTTTCTCAGCTGTCTGCTGAGACCATCGTTTACTGTCATCCTGAGGCTTACATTTTCATTCTTCTTATGGGGGATTATGTTTCCTGAATCTCGAGTCTTTCCAGTTTGGGGTTTACTTGCTTATTTTGGTGGAGCACCTCACACTAGGAACTTTCCGAGAGTGCTTGCCAGGTACCTTTTCTGAGTCCTTACAAGTATCTTGACTGACTCCTTGTGCTGTGCGCCAAGTCACTTCAGTCATGTCTGACTCTGCAGACTTATGGACTGTAGCCCTCTAGGCTCCTCTGTCCATGGGATTCTCCAGGCAAGAATACCAGAGTGGGTTGCCATGCCCTCCTCCAGGGGATTTCTTGACCCAGGGATCGAACTCTCGTCTTCTATGTCTCCTGCATTGCCAAGTGGGTTCTTTACCACTAGCACCACCTAGGAAACCCGATTGACCCTTAAAGTGTAAAGTGAAGTCGCTTAGCTGTGTCTGACCCTTTGTGACCTCATGGACTGTAGCCTACCAGGCTTCTCCATCCCTGGGATTCTCCAAGCAAGAATACTGGAGTGGGTTGCTATTTCCTTCTCGAGGGGATCTTTCCAACTCAGGGATCAAATCCAGGTTTCCCACATTGTGGGCAGATGCTTTACCCTCTGAGCCACCAGGGAAGCCCATTTTAGTTGGGTATAAAATTCTAAATTAAACAAATAAATAAAATTCTAACTTAGAAGTAATCTTCAGTTAAAATTTTGAAGGAACTTCTCCTGTGTCTTTTGGGGCCAAGCATTGCTGCTGAGAAATCAGATGACAATTTGATCTGCTATTTTTGTCTCTGAAAGCTTTTAAAGATGTTTTCTGTATTACCACTGTTGTAAAATTTTGTGATAATGTGCCTTGAATTATGGGCTTCTCTGGCAGTTCAGCTGGTAAAGAATCCACCTACAATTCAGGAGACAATGGTTCAATTCCTGGGTTGGGAAGATCCCCTGGAGAAGGGATAGGCTACCCACTCCACTATTCTTGGGCTTCCCTGGTGGCTCAGATGGTAAAGAATCTGCCTGCAAAGTGGGAGACCTCAGTTTTTTTCCCTGGGTTGGGGCGATCCCTGGAGAAGGTAAAGGTTACCCACTTCAGTATTCTTGCCTAGAGAATTTCATAGCCTGGCGGGCTACAGTCCATGGGGTCACAAAGAGTCGGACATGACTAAGTGACTAAGCACAGCACAGCCTTGCATTATACTGAACATTTAATGGATCCTTCTAATCTGGAAGGCAGTTATGTTTTTCTATTCTTATTATTTTGGCATTGGTCCTCCTTGATTGACACTTTAACGTTCAAATGGTATGAAATGTCCACTTTTTTGACATCTCTATCTTCAAGGCCTAGGTTTCAGTTTTCTCTATCTTGTTAAATCCACTTATCACTCATCAGTTCATTTTGCATCTTCCTTAAAAAATGTATTGTCTTCTCTCTTTGTTTAACCAATTCTTTGACAAAAGAAAAATACCATAATATAATTTTAGTGAGAATTTGAGGGAAAGTGAAGGTAAATATAAGTATGCAGTCTTGTTTTATCAGAAGACAGCGAGAATGTCTTAAAATCATTTAACAAATTGCTCATGAAGAAGGTAGCAGTTATTTTTTAAGTTGCTGAAACATAATATAATATATACTTTGCTTGTGTTGTTCCCTAATTTATATGAATTACTAGTGTTAAATCAGTACCTGAATTTTCTTTTTTCTATAAACACTGTCACACTTCCTTTACTTGTTTAGTTAAAACATTTCTTAAAATCCAGCCTCATAACTTCCCTTCTGTTTGCTCACAAGAGAACTATTTCCAAAAACCATTTTTATTCTGTGCACTGATCTTGAGACAATCTTTCACATAATGATGAATAGTAAGTTTTTATCTTTCTGTAGCATGCTTATGAAGTAATCATTTTTTTTAAACATAGTGCCAAGGTCAGTAGATCATCCTAAGTGGAACTGGCGGACTAAACCAGAAAGCCGTGATTTTGATGAATTGAACCACATCCTTCAAGAGAGCAAGAAACTGGGAAAAGCCCTTGAGAATCTCTCTCGAAGTAAGTTCATTTACTTGATTGTAATTGGAATTCCTAACCAATATGAAAGTAGAAACATTCATTACCATTACCAATAACCTACTTCCAACATCCTCATTATAATTTCTTGAGAGCCTGCAGAGTTCTAGAGCATGAGATTGGATTTGAGGACCGATCATGTGTGTTACATGGATTCATGGGAAGACCGGTTATATAGAGTAGAAAGAGCTATAGACCCCTCCCCACAATGGCTGTTTGATTCCAATCTCCCTCCACGGCCTCTGTTCATTACCCAGGTCAACTGTAAACCTAAAGGCATCGTATTCATTCTTCTCTTTTGAACCCTGTTGTTATGTGTCATCCCAGTTAATGCACAAACCTGTTGCTTCCATTAGTTTTTGATGTCTCTAAACTTCTTAATAGTGACTGGGCCAGATTCTTCTCAGAATTCTCTCAGAACCTAGCAATATACCTTTTTATAAAAGCAGTGATCTGTAATCCAAGGGCCTGAGTTAGAAGATTTGCCTTCTATGAGGTTAATAACCTTAGATAAATCATTAACCTATCATTAAACCTGTATGAGCCTTGGTCCTCTCATCTCCAGATCAGGAAGACATGGTTCCATCTCCTTCTTCTGATGGGTGGGAATGTTTAAAATGATATATTTCAGATAGACAAATATTTGATTTGATCAATGCATTCTATATATGTAGTATAGTATATACTTAAAGTATATATTTGTATGTAAATATATATATATATATGTATACACTTTGCAGTTTTTGTAGGGAGTTCAAAGTATTTCTGTCTTTCTCTGGTTCTTAAATATATTTCAATATTAAAAATTGGGCATCTCTGGAAACATATTAATGCTATAGTCTCACTAAAATTTTCTTTTGGTGTGATATCATGTTAAAGATTCATATTAAAATAGAATATTAGTAAATTCTAATAGATTATGTTTTAGGATCAGTCTGTTTTTTAAAATAGCAGTGTTTCTAGTTTCTTGATATTTTTCCAAGTTAAAAATTTCCCTTAGCATATTTTGGGAGAATTGTTTATATAAATATCTATGTGTTTATATATTATGCTATACTATAATTATGTATTTATATACTGTTTTATGTTTTTTTTAGAAAGATTTAGCTTTTTCATATTTCTTAATTTATAATTAATTAGAGCCACTAGGTTTTTTATTTAACCTTTGTATAGTAAGCCTGTCTCAATGTTAACTTGGCTTCTGATAGATTCTCATAACTTTGCCATTAGTAGGAACTCTTTGTTTGAGATTCAAGAAAATCCTGTTTTTGGCTAGGTTTACTTTTGGACCAAATAATGATAAAATGAGTTTTCAGCTAATTATTATGTTCATGAAAAGAACCTTATCCATTAATATGTCAGAGGCTTTAGTGTGTGTCTGTGTGTGTATGTGTGTGTGTGTGTGTGTGTGTGTGTGTATGCACTTTTGGTGTCACTTGATCATTATAAAGGGGCTCTGTTTTTTGTAGCAGTAATGGTGATGTTTATGTGGGGTAAGGGAGCAGTTGGTCACACAGGGCGAGGTTGCTTATTTCTCTGGGTAAGTTTCTGAGTCTCTTTTGGAACAAAAGCCTACTTTATTGGATGACTTGAGTTTCTATGATTTTTGCTATCTGAGATTTAATATTAACTTCTTGTCTTAGGTCCAACATGTGTCTAACTATTCGGTTATCAGTTCACCTGAGATGATTATTGTAAATTAGTAGAAATATCCCCGGTGGCTCAGCGGTGAAGAGTATGCCTGCAGTGCAGACGATGAAGGAGTTGTGGGTTTGATCCCTGGGTCAGGAAGATCCCTTGGGGAAGGAAATGGCAACTCACTCCAGTATTCTTGCCTGGGAAAGTCCATGGACTGAGGAGCCTAGTGGGTTACAGTCTGAGGGGCTGCAGAGATTTGGACATGAGGGAGCACGCATGAGCACAATGTTTATTTAGTGATCTCGCTGCCCAGAATTGAACTATTTAATCTCAAACTGTTCATCCATCTTCCTGAAGCTAGATGTCAATTCATTCCTGTTTGATCTTGTTTGACTTTCATAATAGACTAACTTGATAACTCTTTCTCTAAAATAGTGGTGACTTTATTAACCATTGTTTTATTTAATAGGACGACTTAGGGAATGGAATCTTTCCTCCAGTTATGGTCAAAAGGAATGTTCATTGTCTTATTATCGTGAACTGTTTTCCTGTACCACAGGAAAGATTGAAAGTTTTTAGTGAGTGCCTAATTTTCATACAGTCTCTGATAGAATTCTCTCTGGCAAGGCTGGTCTTTGCTTTATCCAAGTTTTACTTCCTAAAAGATAATACATTATTTAAAGTATTTGTTATTAGTAGAGATTGACAGTAAAAAATTGTTTATATCCCTCAAAATAGTAGAATTATCTCATCTCTACAGCTGTCAGCTTATACAGACTTAAATGCAACCCCCCTCCTTCCTTCTCTCTCTCTTGCTCTTTCAAATAATAACAGGAAAGATTTGAAATTCTCTCCAGTTTGCAAATGTACCATGCTCTTTTTCTGGCTTTTTGCAAACCTTTCAGCATAATGCTTTATCTTACGGTCAGACATGACCTGTGACCCTCTTCATGCTGTGTTCCTTACCTCAAGGTAGATATGTTAGAATAGTTTCAGTGGCCTGGAATGCTACCAATTATTAGCTTCATGACCTTGAGAATAAACCTTACTATGTTTCTGTCACCTTTACTGTAAAGTTGGAATAATCATGGTACTATTTCTGAAGGTTTTATGAAAATCACATGGGATTTTGTGTCTAAAGTGTTTAATATTGTGCCTGGTATGAAATAACTGCCAATTAAACATTAGATATAACTGCCAATTAAACATTATATAGGGGGCTTTCCTGGTAGGTAAGCTGGTAAAGAATTTGCCTACAATGCAGGAGACCCTGGTTTGATTCCTGGGTCAGGAAGATTCCCTTGGAGAAGGGATAGGCTACCTACTCCAGTATTCTTGGGCTTCCCTGCTGGCTCAGATGGTAAAGAATCTGCCTGCAATGTGGGAGACCTGGGTTCGATTCCTGGGTTGGGAAGATCCCATGGAGGAGAGCATGGCAACCCACTCCAGTATTCTTGCCTGGATAATTCCGTGGACAGAGGAGGCTGGTGGGCTACAGTCCATGGGGTCACAAAGAGTTGAACATGACTGACTGATTAAGCACAGCACATACAGCACAGACATTAGATATAATATTCCATTTCTATTATTATATAACAGATTACCAGAAACTTAGTACCTTTAAAAAGTAAAAATTTATTATCTTACTATTTTTGTGTTTTGGGAGTTTGAGTGCAGGTTAATTGGGTCCTCTGCTCAGGGTCTGGGCAAGCTGAAATTAAGGTGCTGGTTGGGGCTGGGATTACTCCTGGGCTCGGGTCTTCTAAGCTTATTCACACTGTTGGTCCAATTCAGTGCTTGCTGTGGCAACACTGAGACCCCTTTTTTTCCTCATTGGCTATTGGCCAGGAGTGTTCTCAGCTCATTCCCAGGTCCTTCCCTTGTGGTCTTCTCCTCTCACAACAACAATGAACTGTTTCTTCCTTGAGGCCACTGGGGAGCACCTCTCTGAAGCTTTGCCGTCTTTTAAAGGGCTCATTTGATTAGGTCAGGACCACCAGGATTTACTTCTGACTTACTCAGTCTGCTGTTTAGTAACCAAGCCAAGAGAGAGATACCCTTTCATCTTCAGTGGTTCCGCCATGCAGACTCAAAGGGAAAAGACCGCCCAGGGGTGTATCTTGGGAGCCGTCCTAGATTTCTGCCTGCCACAGGTATTATTAGTGTTGTTGCTATTTATCCCTGACAGCCAATAACATACTTCAGCTGAGCCCTGCCAAACAGATATGTAACATGAGCCACACATGGGATTTTATATGTTCAAAATAGGCGCATTACAAAAAAGCAAAAAAGAAACCTGTAAAATTAATTTTAATACAATATTAACCTGCTGCTGCTGCTAAGTCACTTCAGTCGTGTCTGACTCTGTGCAACCCCATAGACGGCAGCCCACCAGGCTCCTCTGTCCCTGGGATTCTCCAGGCAAGAACACTGGAGTGGGTTGCCATTTCTTTCTCCAATGCATGAAAGTGAAAAGTGAAAGTGAAGTCGCTGAGTTGTGTCCAACTCTTTGCAACCCCATGGACTGCAGCCTACCAGGCTCCTCCATCCATGGGATTTTCCAGGCAAGAGTACTAGTGTGGGGTGCCATTGCCTTCTCCACAATATTAACCTACTATATCTAAATTATTATAATTTAATGTATATTCCATCTAAAAATTATTATTGAAGTGTTTTATATTGTTTTTCTTTCATTCTGAGTCTTCAAAAGTCTGTTGTGAATTTTATCTTACAGCACCCCTCAGCATGGACGAGCCACATTTCAAATGTTCGTTAGCCATCTAATGAGTAGCTCCCATGATGAACACCACAGCTCTAACTGATGTTAAAACAAACACACACAACCTCCTCTTGAGGTTGAGTTCCCTCGGATAGCATCAGAATTCCTTCTTCCTCTTTCATCCAAGTTTTCAAAGAGAATCGTTAATGCGCATCTTCTCCGCCTGCTCAGATTCCTCTCACTCCTCAGTATAATTATTGGACCTGTCATTCTACTCAGAGTTTTCTCACTATGGTCACCACCAATTGAATCCAAATTGTCAAACTCAGTGGACACTCTTTCTCATTTTCAAAAATTGCTTTGGTCATTTTAACACCACTGATGACTCTATCTGTCTTCAAACCCTTGATGTTTTAGTTTCTGGGACCTGGCCCTCATTTGATGGTCTTTGGGTGCCCTACACATCATTTCTTGTAGGTTTCATTCTAATACACCTCTTTCTTTCCTGCTGCTATAGATGTTTTTCATCCTCTGCTTCTGTTCTTTCAAATGTTCTCTGTGTCTAGCCTTCTCCTCCCACACAGATTTAACTATCACCCCTACACAGCTAACTCAAATGAGTGTATTTCCCATCCAGACTGTTTATGGATTTTTTTTTACATTTACTTACTGTCAGTTTTTTTTTCTTTTTATAATACCTTTATTTTTTATTTAAATTTATTTATTTTAATTGGAGGCTAATTACTTTACAATATTGTATTGATTTTGCCATACATCAGCATGAATCCGCCACGGGTGTACACGTGTTCCCCATCCTGCATCCCCCTCCCACCTCCCTCCCCGTACCATCCCTCTGATTTTATACAAGGTGGTGGTATCCCACTGCCATGTCAAAATCAGTTTATCTAAGTAGATCATACTTCCTTCTTTACCACTACTTTTCTTTAGTTGCTTTATCTTAGCTGGTGACACCTACCTACTGGTTCAGCCAAACTGGACTCATCTTTCTCCCTAACCTTTTTTTTTTTTTTTTTTAAGATTTTTGTGATGTGAGCCATTTTTAAAGTCTTTGAGTTAGTTACAGTATTGCTTCTACTTCGTGTTTTGTTTTTTGGCCATGAGGCATGTAAGGATCTTAACTCTTCGACCAGGGATCTAACCCGCACCCCATGCATTAGAAGGCAGAGTGTTTTTAAAATGTTTATTCTTTATTTATTTTTGGCTGCACTGGGTCTTTGTTGCTATGCACGGGCTTTCTTGAGTTTCGGCGAGCGGGGGCTGCTCTTCATTGCTGCAAGTGGACTTCTCAGTGTTGCAGAGCACGGGCTGTAGGCACATGGGCTCAGTATTTGCTGCTCAGGGGCTTATTGCTCTGCGGCATGTGGGATCTTCCTGGACCAGGGATTGAATTCATGTCCCCTGCATTCTTGGGCAGATTATTAACCACTGGACCACCAGGGAAGTTCCTCTCTCTAACTGTTTTAATTCCCAAGTCTTGAGATTTCCCCGCTCTCTTGGGGGGCATCCCAGGTGGCGCTAGTGGTAAAGAACCTGCCTGCCGTGCAGGTTCATAAGTGCAGGAGACATAAGAGACGTGGGTTCAGTTCCTGGGTCAGGAAGATGCCCTGGAGACGGAAATGGCAACCCACTCCAGTATTCTTGCCTGGAAAATCCCATGGACAGAGGAGCCTGGCAGGGGTCGCACATAGTTGGATGCAACTGAATTGACTTAGCAAGCACGCACTCTCTCTTGGGTGGGATTCTCTTCTCTGCCCCTATTAGTACCCTGTAATTCACACTCAACATCACTGACCAGACCATTGGTTTATCTATTTACATGTTCCATTTTTACTTCATTTCATTCCTGCTCCATGACAGGAAAAAACCAAGTGTAGTCCTTACCTGAATTGAGCCTGTGGCTGAAGGGCTTGCCATAACTATGTTAGGGGAGTCTCATGGCCAACATCTCTGTGGCTTAATACCATGTAAGTCTTCAGTCATTGCACAGAGTGTGCCTGGTGCTGGAGAAGACTCTTGAAGAGTCCCTTGAAAAGCAAGGAGATCAAACCAGTCAATCCTAAAGGAAATCAACCCTAAATACTCTTTGGAAGGACTGACTCTGAAGCAGAAACTGAAACTTCAATACTTTGGCCACCTGATGCAAACAGCTGACTTGTTGGAAAAGACCCTGATGCTGGGAAGGGTTGAAGGCAGGAGGTGAAGGGGTTGACAGAGGATGAGATGGTTGGATGGCATCACAGATTCAAT